>NW_018744633.1:2400000-3000000 GCF_001683475.1 Chenopodium quinoa | reverse complement strand
ATTGATTAATTGATTTTATAGCTGATTGTCTAAAAACCCACTACAGATTAAGTACTAATTTCATTATGTTTATGTTAATTGTATGATTAATCTTATAATCTTGTTTATTTGGTTCCATTTTATGTATCATTGTTTTGCGTTTGTGTGATAATGTTTCAATTCATAAGCTAATAATCACATATTCTAAAAGTTTAAGCTTATAGATCATTAAGTTATGAAAAAGTAAATGAAATGCGCTGAATTTTATTAGGGGGAGCTCTTATTTTTTCATTTTTATTTTGTATAAAAATATCGAAAAAGTAGTAATGTAGACATGATTTGATCTTAGATGTCATCGTTAAACTTCAACTAAGGTAGTTTACTACTAATAGTCCAATAAGTACTCCGTACCCTTTTAGTGATGATTGCCTCAATAACAAGCTATTTAAGTACTGAGATTGCCATTTTATGCTTTTAACTTTTGGGTCTAAAAGTACATGTACTAATAAGTAGTAGATGATTCAAAGCTTCAATTCACAAGCAAAGCATATGTTAAACATCTAGTTACAAAAGCCCTTTAGAAAACACGAATTGCAATACAAAGATTTAAGATTTAGACCATAAATAGAAATACTCCTAATTTTTTTACCGTTCTCTTGTTTAATGTGTTTCTAGTAACAAAAACTAAGAAAAAAGTTTGTGCAAGGTTAAAAACGGTTTTTGGAGGTTAGATATTATAAGGTTTTATAATAATATCTACTTAATTTAATTTATGTAGTTGTAGTAATTAATAATGATAAAAAAGTAAGTAAAAGTACTTATCTTGTGAGTCTTATTGAAAACTTGACCCAGTGTCGGCATTATTAGCATATTACAACAATTGCATGTTAGGTGTCTAAGTTTCTTAGATATGGGGCATTAGAAAAATCTAAAGTATTGCTAAAATAGGTGGATGAAGCAACCGTCACATGTAAATATAAAATTTTAGCGCAATCCTATCAATATGAACAATGGTGTGTATGTTTGTGTGCGCGTATTGCATAACATATGCATGTACAGTATACGTCACATATAAATTAGTTCAAACTCGGGTGTAAGGTGAAATGTTGTGTTAATTGAATCGTTATTATTTAAAGTTTGAAACTATTTGACTGAATATTAATCATATTTTTTTAACTCTCTACGTGTAGTTTTCAACACTGATAGTAATCATACGGTAATCCAAACATTCAACTCCACAACATACACTTCATGTGATTCTCAAGGCGACGACAATGTGCAATGGTCAAGCACTGCACCAAATTCCACGGTTGTACGCCCTATAACAGTAGCTGTCCCCCTAATGAAAGAAGGTGTATCATATTTTTTCTCAGGGGATTATGATGGAGAGCAATGTATGAATGGTCAAAAATTTTCTATTAATGTGACTCATGGTAAAGGATTGCCTCCTAGCCTTAAGAACAACCCCGACTTCGCTGTGGGTCCCGGTCCCACTCCCGCCACTGGGGCAGATGCTGCCCCAGGGCCGGATAATCCCGACTCAGGGGATGATCAATCTGCCCCGGATACCATCATATCCTCGGATTTTAACCACCCTAAGAACGTACCCGAGGATAGTACTAGTGGTGGTGACGAAGATGATGATGATGCTAAAAAATCCAACAATGTAGCTGGTTTTTTGCCTAATTGGAAGATGTTCTTTGCTAGTTTGATTGGTGGGGTTTTGCTTCTTCTTTGATGATTTCATACATTTTTAAGGAGGTTGCTAGTTTAGTGTTACCCAAATATATACAAGTACATTTTTATTTACATATTCTTTTGGCAATTTTCCACACTACTTAATTTTTTTTCATATGTATTTGGTGTTTTGAACACATACTTTCATTATTCACATGTAATATATTAGTTACTACGGTCCTTACAAAGTAATTTACTTGTATTTTTTTATAATTAAACATGATTGGTTTGTCAAATTTTAATCTTGGTTCGTGCTCATTTAGATGATTGATCATGTATATTTGTTCAAGAAATTGAGGGGACGTTATGAAGTGGGAGCTTTCTTTGGAGAGTACGAAATATACTCTTAAGTAATTGATTGTTTGAAGTAGGCATCTATATATACTAGTGTATCCACCAAGTAATACTTGGTCTTGTACGGATTGTATTTGTATATAATTGAGAGGTTGTGGGATCAATTTCTCCGGCCACTTTAGACTTCAGAGAGTCTTGTCTGTTAACTTGTGTCCCCTATAATATACTTGTAAATTTGTAATAATAAAATCCTATAACAATAAGACATATTATCATCTGTGTTTTTCTTTTTGGGTAACAAATTAGCATTGTTGATTTCTTACTTTATAAATTGCACGGTAAGTAATATTTCTTTTAACAAAATATGTTAAGTCTTGTATCCTAATTTAATCTTTTATGATACTTTGATAATTGATATAGATAGATTTCCCCTTATTGTGAAGTATATGTATCTTTTGTAATATGAATAATATTATTAGTACCTAAAGAGAAGGGGGGACTGGGCTTACGTTCTGCCAGACAGACTAATGCTGCATTTTTAACCAAGTTGGGGTGGCGTGTTCTTACAGAACCCAATGCATTATGGTCTAGAGTGCTAAGAGCAAAATATTGTAAAGGGCGTTGTGACATAGACATGTTTGAATCCAAATCGAATATGTCAAATGTGTGGAGGGGTATTTCAGAAAATGCTAAACTCATTAATGAAGGTTCGAGAGTGGCAGTGAGTAATGGGTCTACAACTTTGTTCTGGGATCACAATTGGGCTTTTAAAAAGCCTCTGAGAGCAGTAGCAATTGTTGAGATTCCTGAACAGTTAGATGGTGCGACAGTAGAGGAAATGTGGGATACTGAGATTAGCTGGAAGTGGGATTTGTTCGCTGAGTTGCTGCCAGGGGATGTGCTACGACTTATTGAAGCCCATGCCTTGAGAAAGGATCCAACCACTGGAGACTTTCTTTATTGGGGTGAGTCTGCTCAAGGTAAATTCACAATAAAATCTGCAACACAGATTATTCGCAAAGAAGAAGATATTGGAACTAACTGTGCTTGGAATTTAATTTGGAAATTAAAAGTTCAGCAATGAGCAAGAGTGTTTCTATGGCTAGTTATGCACGATAGAATAATGACTAATGCAAATCAAGTCAAGAGAAGCATTTCTAATAGTCCTTGGTGTGTGCACTGTAATACCAATGAAGAAACAACCCTGCATGCTTTGCGTGACTGCAGGACAGCAAGAGATATCTGGAGGCAAGTAGGTGGCCCTGCAGCAGCTCCTAATTTCTTCACAGGTAATCTTCAGCAGTGGATTGTCAATAATATTAAAGTTCAAGTTGTAAGGATTAAAGTGTTCAACTAACTTGCAATCAACCCACAATAGCAATGAACAAACAAGCATAACAATCAAGAACAACTTTGAAGGAATTAAAGCAAGTAAAAGGAAGACAATGTTACCGTGGGAAAACCCGAGAACCGGGAGAAAAAACCCACCCTTGCACTATGGAGTAATATTGATGATGAATGAACTCAAGAATTACAAGCATGAATTGTATAGAATTCAAATGCTCCTCACAAACCCTCTCAAAACCTCTCTATGTGTTTAAATGTTTGTGAATACTCAACAAAGAGGCTTAGAAAAGGTATATATAGTCTAGGTAGAAAAATACAATCTAACGGCTAAGATTAAAGCAAATCGCACAAGCCGAAAACGAAGCGACGAAATAGGGAGCAGGGGTGGTTCGGTCGAACCTCCTTGGGTTTGGTCACTCCTCCTCTAGAAATGAAAACTGGTGCACCTACTGACTTAAAACCGGGTTCGACCGAACTTTTCACAAGTTTGGTCGAACCTTAACAATAAGGCAGCTTCTATGCAATCTCCTTATGTCTCCATGTATTTATCTATCTCCACACTAATCCTAACACAAGTGAGAAATGATCTCTCCCCTGAGATATGGCCTACATACTTCACTATTGCAATTTGGTGGATTTGGAGATGGAGAAACAATGTGGCCTTTGATAAAGCAAATGAAAATCCTATTGATGTGGGTCAGTTTCTCTTAACTAAGTTTGAGGAAGTCTGGAAGGTGCTTGGTGAAGATCTGGCAAACAATCAGCATAGAACAAGAGCTAGACAGGAAGCTCTTATCATGTGGATGGCTCCTGCTGTTGGTTGGCTTGCCCTGAACACTGATGGGGCAGCCAAGGGTTCACCTGGTCCAGCAGGAGGGGGAGGTCTTGTGAGGGACGATTCTGGCAGAATGCTACATGCTTTTTCCCTGAAAATTGGAGTGTGTGATGCTTTTATAGCTGAGCTCAAAGCCATTGAGTATGGATTGGAACTAGCACTAAGAATGAAAGTGGAAAAATTACAAGTTCAAATTGATAGTCAAAGTGTTGTTGCTGCTCTAAGTAACCAGAATGTTAACCGAGGACAGGGATTCCACATCATTCAAAAGTGTAAGCAGCTAATAGAAGATGTCTCTTGGCAAGTGCAAATCATACATGTGTATCGAGAAGCTAATAGGGCGGCGGATTGGCTTGCTAATCATGGAGTCGTACAGAACAACCAAATTGAGTTGATTCAATTCCCTCCTATCGAGTTAGGACGCATTTTACATGAGGATAGTGTAGGGGTGGCTTTGCCACGTTTAATTTCTGCTTAGTTTATTTTATTTGTTTTTCCCGGGGTTTGTCCCCTCATTTGCACCAAAAAAATAAAAAAATAAAAAAGGAATATTGTAAATTTTTAAAAGGATACAATTTTTTGTATGATCTTTTCATTTGAAAAATAACCTAATTTGTATGGTAGAGATTTAAGTATAACGGTAGGGAAAAAAATCTTCATAGAAATTTGTTAATTATTGTAACTTATGCACTTATTCTTTACATTTTCTCTCAAAGTCAAATATTATAAGATCTATGAATGGTAAATGTGGAAGTTTTAGGTTGAAAATTATTATTGTAAATATAACTTGTATTGAATATTTATGTAAAACTAAGTGTGTAATGAGTTATATATAAGACTAATAAGAGATTGAATATAGTGTCACAAAAAAAATTAGAACACAAATTTTGAGAAATTCGGAGTCATTATTCAACATTTTTCACAATGCTAAAAGAAGTTATGATCTTTTGCTTGTTGGCTTTTGTTGCCACAAACAATGGTATTGCATTGCAATGTTTTGTCTTATAATTTGCTCGACCTTTTCTTTTTCTTCTTTTTTTTTTCTTTTTTTTTGACAAAAATTTGCTCGTCTTTAAATTACAAGTTCTTCAAATTTGATTATTTTTTGAGGCAATGATGAAGGTAGTATACAAATTTATGCAAGATTTATTTAATTATATGGAGTACTAAAAGTTTTTTTTTTAAAAAAAAACAAAAAAAAAAACTATCTCTAATTCTTTTTGTTCTAATTCATATGACTTTTAATTACATACTACTTTAAATTATGAGAAAATGATAGATAAATACTATACATTGAATTAACACATACTATTGCATAGGTTATTGTTGATTTTTTTTAAAAATATCTGATTTACCTTGTGCTTTCATATGTCATTATTTTGTTTAATTCTATTTTCTTTTTTTGTATGCTCCATTATTGCATTAATTAAATGGTTTAAATCTTAAACTAATTTGGAATGTTATTCTTGATTTTTCAGTTGAAGGAAAAACTCCCTTGTTTCAAAGAAAATGGGCAGTATGCAACAATAGTTGCGCATATTTTAAGGATAAAGGATGCTTTAATTATTGTGTTGGCCTTGGTTACATACATGGTGGTGAATGCTATTACAATGGCGGCCCTTGGGGAAATTGTTGTTGTAATCCCAATTAAGCAAAGACTACAAATGCTAGCCTTGTAGTTGTGGTTTACATCCACTTGTTTCTTCTTGATAGTCTTATTTGAAAACTCGAGAATAGTAGTGATACTTATTATACGTATTATAATTAAATTGTTTTATTAGCAAGGGAGTATACGACATTGAAGAAATGAGATAAACTATCAATAATAATATGAATTGTGTTTTTGTTTTCATATGAATTTTAGTAGTGTGAGTGCATTTTACTTCAATTTCATTTCCAGATCGTAATCATATATTTGCCAATGTTTTGCATATAACGCTTTCCTAGTAACATTATTCTCACAACTCATATTATTTTGCCTTAGTGAGAATTACCCTCGTAAGGAGTTGTACCTTATACTTAAATATTGTTACAATGCCAATATACACATATGACCACAAAGTTAATGTCACTATTGATGTTCTTATTTATCAAGAAAATAAAAGATCAATAAAATAGAAAATCACTAACACCATAAGCGGAATTACTTACGAACACGTTTAGTTACGGAGTACTCTAGATTTTCTTTTCAACCTTGAATTTTCATCGAGTTTACCACTACTATTTTATTTTTATTTATTATTATTTTTTTACATCTATCCACCAAAACAAATGAAGCCGATAAAAAACAGTCCGTCAAACCAACCAAATGAAACAGTAATTGTTGACTTCTTGTGTATTGCCAAACAAGAAACACCTCCAAAGTCCAATTCAAAAGCCCCAACTCCAAATTCCCAAAGCTTCTAACTTCTCAAAACTTCACTGCAAAACCATAAAACCAATACAACATCACCCAACTAAAAAGCTCAACCGAATATCAATGGCGGATTCATCGCAGTCTCCGGCGCCGTCGACGTCGTTGTCGGCAATGGCGGCTTTATCGGACAAGGAAAGAGAAGAAATGTTGGAAAGAATGCTTACCAACTTAGCCTTTTGCGACGATTCCAAGCTTCAAAGCTTACTCGCCAACCTTCTTCCTCGTGCTATCGCTTGTCTCTCCTCTCAATCAACTGCAATTCGCAACAAGGTCCTCTAATTACTTAATTTTGTTATAGTTTTATTGAATTTTGATTTTGCTTTTCATTTTCGGTTTTACTGATTGAATTTTATTCAAAATTTGAGTTGTTTATTGGAATTGTTTGTTTTTAATTGAATTTTAGGGTTTGTGATGATTAAGGATGGAAGTAGTTGATTTAGGATGGAATTTGGTGTTTTGAATAAGTTATGTTTAGTTAGTTGATGATTAAGGTTGATTATAGTTAATAGTGGTATGATTGTAGTTGGAGGTGAACGGTTATTGATCATACTAGTGAAATGCGGTTTCTGCAATTATGCAAAAAATTGTATAACATCAAGCATTTGCTTCGCTTTGGGGAGCTCATGTGGGTTTAGGATTCACTTGCCGGTTATTTGGTTGGAGTTCGATGTTGATTGTTACTTTTGAATAGAAACAGGTGATGCAAGTACTGCAATTTCCTGAATTGAGAAAACAAGTAGTGTATTAAGAAAAGTGATAACAATGTAGAGCATTTAGGTTCGCTAAGGTAAGGTCATTAACGACAAGTGGATTGTCTGTATGAGACATTTGCGATGGATCATATACGAAAATATTGTTTTAATGCTAGTATTGCAACTAGATTTACTGCCTAAGCAAGTTATTGGAATAGGTATGCTTTTGTCAAGGAAGCTCTTTGCATAAAAGTCTAGAGCATTTTCTATTCTTCATTGATGGTGCGTAAAGCTGTTAAGTGTGCGGGGGATTGATGATTGGAGAGTGTTTTCAAGAGTATACAAAAATAAGAAGCTAGAAGGAGCATGATTATCTGTCCTTTGATATATAAATGCTCTTTTCCCATAAGAATCTATTGGAATGCTGGGGGCTGTCAGTTACACACATACCATCTTTGATTTTCTGTATCATGAAGTGGTGACGGATTTAATGTTTTAATGCTGTTGAATAATTTAAATCTTTTTGCTTGGTTGGTTAGAGAAAGGTGAATCTTCATTCTTAGTTGATTTCTATGTTGTTGCTGTACAAAGTAGGTACTTGAAATACTGAGTCATGTAAATAAGCGTGTGAAACATGAGGCAGGGATTGGCTTGCCATTATCTGAATTGTGGAGTATGTATTCTGAAGCCACCACTGCTCCAATGGTCCGGAACTTTTGCATCATCTACATTGAGATGGCATTTGAGCGCTCACAAATAGAGGTGTGACTTATTTTTTTTAACTTCATCTGACTTTCATGCTGAGAGGATTTATTGGCACTCAAATTTTACTTTAAGAAAACCCTTCAAATAATTGTCTCCTTGTAATGCTTCTTCACAGGTTCAGAAAAGTATGGCTCCCAATCTCTTAGTGAACATTTCAAAACTTCCTCCTCAGCATCAAGCTATAATATTGAGAGTAGTTGTTAAGGTATTATTCAACATCATTTCTATTATAAACCATCATCTTGGAGGCAAATTGTTTGTAAATGGGGACATCTGCCCCCCTCCCCCGGCAAGCTCTGTCAACATCTCACTTTGTCCACCATTGCTGGCTTCAGGTCATTGGAGAAGCCCATTCTGTTAAGATTGATGAAGAAATTGCTGCAAAATTTAGTATGACGAGAGGTTCTCAGGACTCTGAAATGTTTGTTGATTTTTGCTTGCACACTGTGTTGTACCAACCTACATCTCAAAGGTCTAATCTTGCTAGCCTCCAAGGTTTTGAAATTTTGGGGTTTTATCGTTCTTTTTTGACCTCTTATACTGTGAATTCATGTTTTATTCTTTCAGTGGCGGATGTCCAGCCGGTCTTTCAATATCCATGGCAGAACGTGTCACTGGGAAGCAACCACTGAAAAACGAGATTCTTTTGAGTAGGAAGGTAACATCAGCTAAATGCTTTATCCACTCTTTATTCTTCTATTTCTGGCTGATATACTTCCCGTCATTTATTATAATTCAATTTTCTACTCGGCATTATATGCAATTGCAGTTTTTTTTTTTTTTTTTTTTTTTTTTTTTTTTTTTTTTGTGTAAAAAAACTTAAATTTAAAATTTTCTTCTTCTTACAGTTAGGGATATTGAATGTCATTGAATCCATGGATCTTCCAGCAGATACTGTTTACCCAATATATCTAGCTGCCTCTGCAGACAGGTAAACTTGCATACACAAGTTGTATGTAGCTAGTGAACTAATTTCTCTTATAACATTGAATCTTTGTACGAGAGCTGTAGATCCTGATATTTTTCTGACATATATCCATGCAAGTCAAGAGCCTATTGCTAAGAGAGGGGAGGTACTTTTGAAGAAGAAGGGATCTATGGCTGATTTAGATAATCCAACTCTTATCAGAAAGTTGTTTTTACTATTCAATGGTAAGATAGTTGTGTACTTGCATCTTCAACTCTAGCTTATAGAGTAATACACTTCTCATGAATCTCATCTGTCCATATAACTCTGCCTGAGTTTATTAAACTTATTTTAGCATGATCTGATATGACCTCTCATTTATATTGAACAACAAAATTAGTCTAAATATAAAAGAGCCATTAAAGTCTGATGCTATAAGCATAAGCTCATTGGTTTGGTAGCAGCTATTGAGAAAATATCTACGTCTTTAATGAGCATTACCCAAAATAAACTATCCGGTGAATATATGATGTTGCTGCAGTGTAGATACTTATTGTTAGTGCCGTAGTGCATCACCTTAAAGTTATCTGGTGCAAGGTTTTTTTTTTTTTTTTTTTGAGAAGATTAGTTTTAGGAATTAGCCTAATCCATACTCATCTGTACGACATCTTTTGTTTATCAGGAAATGCTGCTACTGAAACAATTGCTCCAGAGAATAAAGTTTCACCTGCATATTATCCTTTGAAGACTAGGCTGATGTCTGTATTTTGTCGGTCCATTGCAGCAGCAAATAGTTTCCCTGCTACTTTGCAGTGCATTTTTGCCTGTATATATGGTATATTTGCTGTATTCTCTTTCATTCTTATAACAAAGCTTCTGGAAATTGCTCATCTTGTTTTTCTATGTACATGTTGTATTCTAGATTCTTGGAAGAATGTACCTTGATGTTGATGTGTATTGTGGTCGGTCTTCCTTAATTGTAGTGTAGTTGTGTACAAATTTATCCTCAAGTTTCCGGGCTTTGGGCTTGTTTGTGTCTTTGTGAGATAGCTTTTAGCTTGGGTGATTTTAGCTTGTCAATGTGGTCAGATTACAAATGGATATGCTTGGTAAATACTTAGTTTTTTCATTGAATGACTGGCTGGCTTTTTTAGACAAAATGAAAGCCGGTTTGTTTTAAAATTATTAGCCGGCTTGTCAATTAAGAGCCATTTTAAATATACTTAGGCCAACAACTATTTTTTACCAAATATCTTTTTGAATGGCTAATATGACTCACGAAATAGAAGTTGTTAATCCATAGTCATATGGTTTTGTTTGATCTTAACTGATTAATTAAACAAACATTAGGGACTTATCACTTATACCTCATACCCATTCTATACTTGGCCAATTCTGGCAATCTTTACTTGGCCCACATTTGTTGGGCCTGGTCATGTCCCAAGATCGGAGGAGAGGCCACTTAGCTTACATGTTAAGTGAGGTTCCATCCTAAAGCCATAGATCAGTAGGAGTGGACCAAAAACCTTGTTGGCTAGTCACCTTCATACCACTCTTCCAATGTGGGACAAATATTCTTTGTGCACACACTTGGGAAACTTTCAACAATATTTACTTCAGTTCTTACAATTTTCTGTGTGTTTTAGGTAATACTGCAATGCTATTGATGTAATTCTGTTGTGAAGATTGTTGATTTCTCCTTGATGGAATAAGATCATGTACCTGATGCTCTTTGCATAATTCTCTGTAACAGGAAATGATACCACTCCAAGACTAAAGCAGTCGGGAATGGAATTTGCTTTCTGGGTTCTAAAACATGTATGGGATATTCATATTGGTTATAAGCGTTTCCCTTCAAGTTGTTAATTATTCACATTGCTTACAAGATCTCACTATAATATAATAGTAATAGACAAGAGCCTTATTGATATTGATGTTATTTTGATTTTTGTGTTTCTTCAGTTAGAGGGATTAGCTTTTGTTTAAAATCACTTCTTTTTTGTTATAGCCATGTAATTCCATTAGTGCAGCTCCTGAGTCCTGATTGCAGAGTTAGGACCGCAGAGTTATGTAAGAGCTCTAGTGTTTTGAGAACTGATAAGTCTTTTTTGTCAGTTATGTTCTCTTCCTTGGTCTGAACAACTGACATGCTTGCTTCTTAGGAGATGTTTCAGTTGCAGACTTGCAACCCACTTGCTGGTTCTGCGTAGCTTATATGCTGTGATTGACCCTACCCGGCCTACCATCATTTTACCATATGCATTGTTTAAAAAAATAAACTTATGGGGCGCTTGGTTCATATATTTTAGCTATGAGGTATAGGTTTAGATTATAGGTATGAGGTATAGGTCCCTAATGTTTGCTTGAGAAAAATTCATTTTTTTAAACCCATACCTCAAACCCACAAGGTACAGGGTTTAGAAACCCAAGGGGAAGGCTGAAGGTGGGTATGACTCATACCACACCTCTAGGTATTAAAAGAAAATTTACATTCCCTCACAAAAACCAAGCACAAGGAATTTAGAATTGAGTTTCAACCCCATACCAGCTTGTATTTTAAACCCATACCACTTGGTGAACCAAACACCCCCTTAGTATGACAACATGTACGTTTTTATATGCACGCTTGCCTGTTTTTTCCCACTTAATAATACCTAGTGAATGACTAATGGAGCAAATGTGATGAAAAGGAGTACAGGTGGAGCTTGGAAGAATAATAGCTGGTATTAAGATTGCTGGGTGCTGCAATCGGAGAATGGAGATTTATTGCAGTACTTACTCTGTATAGCTTGTATATAATCATAGATTTTGGTAGAGGGTGATCCTAATCCAACACAGTGGCAGGTGCAGCTACAAGAATAGCAAAATTGGGTGATTGAAATTGGGTGACAATCATAGATTTGGAAAGTGGTTGATGATAAGACACCTAGAAAATTGTAAATCTACAGTGACCTGTCTGGAGTTCATGAAGGGGCTGGAAGAGCTCCCCATGGTGTTTTTGACAACTGATGCTGAAATAGTGGACTTGGAGTCTTGATGATTGCACATGCACATGGGATATTAGACTAATAATTCAATGTTTGATAACAATTTTAATGAAGTGTTGTTTTGTTATACATTAATAGTCAGCTGCAACTTACAGATGTCAGGACTCAGGCCCAAGGAATGTACTAACAGAAAGTGATTTACTGTTATGCTCTTGAAATGGTCCTCCTTCCTTTTACATATATCACTCATTCACTCTTGGGGCCCTTCTATTGACTTTTTTTGTGTAATATATGTTGTGTATTCATTTACTCCCAACTGAGATGATATCTCGAAATACTAAAGGGGTTTGTAGCTGTAGCTTTTTAAGTCCTTCATACCATCATATCTGGACTGACTGTTACTCAATCCAATGTACAAGTGCCTTGACTATAGCTCAATCCAATGTAGAGTACAACTTTTTTTTTTATTAGTTCATGCTCCTGTCTGTGTTCAGGCAAGAATGGATCAACTTAAGCTTATGGGCCCTCTCATATTGACTGGAATTCTGAAGTCTCTTGACGGGACAAATAATCGAGAAGCAGGTATAGTTCAATATTTTGAACTTTTTATCATCTGTATTTCAAATACTTTAACTTTGTCGTTTAATGGAGGCCTAGTTTACCCGTACTCAAATGTAAGTTGTGTTTACTTAGATTCTATATCTCGGGAGACCAGGACATTTGCGTATCAAGCAATTGGAATGCTTGCTCAGCGCATGCCTCAGCTTTTCAGGTGATTTCTTATAACATTCCTCCATTCTCCTTATCCCTTGACTCTTTGATATGAATTAGTCTCTCCTATCGGTGGTTTAACTAAAACTGTGGCACCAAAAGTTTTACACTACTAATTTGAGGTGAATAAGAATCCCCCTTATTCTCATGAACGTGTTTTTCTCAAGTTTTTACGAAAAACTCAAAATACTCAACTCTTAAAATAAACCATTACAACCTAAGGCCCTTCATATGGACTTATGAATTATGTGTTACCTAGGTTACTAGGTATCCTAATTGCAATGAAACACAATCTGTTTTGTAACATGTAAAATCCTATTTTAAATGAATGAGGAAAGCCATGCAGCTTCCTTTATTTTTATCTTACTTAAAATAAAATTCTACGTCCCTTATAATTTGGGATTACATTTATTTGATAATATTAAACCAAATGTGAAAATACCATAGATACCCTTAATATCCATATCATTCCTCCTCAGTGCTCATATTATAGCTGTTTTCTTACAGGGATAAGATAGACATGGCTGTTCGTCTTTTCGATGCTTTGAAATCTGAGTCTCAGTTTCTTCGATTGGTCATTCAAGAGGCTACAAGCTCCCTTGCCTCTGCCTATAAGGTGATCCTTGTTCCCCCTTTGTTCCTATCTCTGAGGCTTTCAACATTACACTATTGCCAATTTACTTACTGTATTTTTATTTATCTTCTGCATGAACCAATTGTAATTTGGTTGTACTTCTTAGTTCTTAGGTATATTGGTTGTAGATAATTCTGGAGGCGGGGGGGGGGGGGGGGGGGAGTTCCTAAGCAATATTCTTGTCTTGTTAATTTATTATTGAGAATAACTTGTTTATTTCATTTGAATGTTTTCAAGTGGCTTGATGATCTCTATTGCTTTGTTATTAATCATAAGAGCTCCTTAGGGATGATATTTCCTCGGACTTGTTTCTGAGCCCAGTATTTTTTTCTCACTAAATTCTTGTTCTGCGCATCAGGGAGCATCGTCCAGCATATTAAAAGATTTGGAGCAACTCTTGCTCGATAACTCACAAGTGGTAATTTAATATTTTTTCTTTGTGCTTCTTTCTATATATTTTTTTCTCCTTGTCAATTTGTCATTTTTGAATCTTAATCTCTCACTATATGCTTTTCAAAAATGTTTTGAAGGACAAAAGTGAGGTGCGATTTTGTGCTGTGAGGTGGGCGACATCATTGTTTGATTTGGAGCACTGCCCTAGCCGTTTTTTATGTATGGTTGCAGCAGCTGACCCAAAGATGGATATACGGTACTAGTAGCTTTCAATTGTAATGGATATCTACATCATGTATTCATTAAAAATCTGCTCATTGTAAATTTTGAATTTTTATTTTTATCTGCCACTCTGCCAGAGTACACCTTGTCCTCTTGTTGTACTGTTTTTTAATCTTTGTGCCATTATATAAATAAATATTTGTTCTATAATTATCATCTATTTGATGTCCATCTAAGTATTGTGCTCTTGTGTTCTCACTAGCAGCGTATTCTCACTAGCTATTTGTGCTCTTCTTATGATGATACACATCCCAAGATACATAACACAATTCCTTTTTAGTAAACTCCTCCACAGTAACATTTTAGCACTATGGATCACACGCACAAACATTGATACACACAACCACATTTGTTTTTAATGTAATCACACTATTGTTCCCATCCAACAAGATATTCAGTCCTAAAAGGACCATGAAGGCTATGTAGTTGTGTTGTTTCTTATTGAAAGTGTAAATAATTTTTATGACAGGATAGGTTTACTATTATATACTGAGGATTTTTTATAGGGTAACTCTTTAAGTATCTGTATATTACAGTAATTACTCAGTGGATGTGAGGTAGGCATTTGTATGTTAGAGAATGGAGGGTATAAAACTGTGATTGAGGAAGCTCTAATGTAATTTTGTCAGCTTTGAACTTGGAATCGGAAAATAAAAGCGTGTCTGGACCAAAAGTGGACTGTACTTTATCGTTGCATTTATGAAAGAGGAAAGAAATCATCAATTTAAGTTGATGTGGCTATATTTTTCCATTTAGTTGATCTGCCCACCCTTAACATGCCTAAGCTGAGTATGACTGTATAAATATTAAACTCTGTTTAAGTTAATGTAGCACTAGTTCGATTCCAATGAATTAAGAATCAATGAGATCAATATAGATTTGCATATTCTGTTTTTATATCGTTTTTTAAGTAAATGGTAATGTGTATGCTTAAATGTATCCGTACAATATTGTATTTTGCATTTATGGATTGAGGATGATAAAACAAGCTCTAGACAAGGACTAAATGAACATAGGATGGACCTAAACAAAGCTTTAAATAGTTATGGAAAATGACGTATTTATGAACAATAATAAACTAGTTGTTCTACTACAAAATGAAGACCATCCTTGGTAGCATACAGACCAGCCTTTGTTGGCTAATGTTCACTCTCAACTCGAAAGCTGCATACATTGTTTCTGATATATTCTTATTTACTTTCTCTATGGGTTTGCTTACTGTAGTCATCCAAGTGTTTCTTTCATAATTTGTAACATAAAGTCCCATTATGTCATAGAATTTGAAGTGAAGAGGCACTCCTCAATGGTTCTTAGATGGCTGTTGGGAAATATTAATGGCTTTAGTTTGCTTCCCGAGGGATAGATCTATTTCATTGTACGAAACAACAGTTAGATATCCAGCTTATGCCTATACAGGACACATTAAATTGTTTTAAGGCCAGGTACCTTACTGGTTGAGATACTGAGAGTCTGGATAGAGAAAAGCTGTTGAAGTGATGTCTACTGTTTACTAAAGTTCATTGATATCTTCTTTTTATAAAGCAAATCAACTTCGATTCTTGAATAATCCACATCACTTCTGCTTCTATTGTAACAAAAGATTCCCTTTTTATATGGAAAAGGCCCGTATCAATAATTATGATTTTACGTATAGACAATTCCTCAATATCTTGTTCATTCACATAACAGACATTTTTTTTAATTGCATTTTGATTGAGTTATTGATAGAAAGAAAAAATGAAGGTCATCAGAAGTTAAAGTGCTAGATATTATTAGTTCAATTATTTCTGCTCTTTCTACTCTGATTTTGTCGTTTATTTATGTCCTTTTGATTCTATGTTTCTCACTTGTAGGGAAATGACAACTCAGGGGCTGTTCCCTGATGAAGGAAGATCCATTAGCCAAAAGATAGATCTTAAATATCCCAGAGTTAGAGACATGTTGGATTGTATCATCAGGCACCAACCAAAAGTGTTAGAAGTTGCAGAAATAGAAATGAGGGAGCGACTCCTTTTCCCCTCCAAGACATATGATGCCATGATTAAATTTCTTTTGAAGTGCTTTGAGTCTGACATGCTACAGGTTGATTCTAAGACAGCTGAATTCCAGACTACTGTGGAAGCATTGTGCTCTCTTATTGAACATGCTATGGCTGTTGAAGGTTCTGCTGAGCTGCACGCTAATGCTTCCAAGGCTTTGATTGAAATAGCAGCGTACTTTCCCGAGGTATCTAATATTGGTGAATCAACCGCGTTATGCCTTGTTTGCCTGCTCATTTTCTCCCTCTTTGCTCACATGTTTTGCCTTGTGAACTAGGTGTTGGCATTACGGTATGCCTCAAAAATTAATTGGTTAAAGCAATTACTGGGGCATGTAGACTTTGATACACGTGAATCTGCTGCTCGTTTGCTTGGAATAGCTTCTTCAGCTTGTCCTGTTGCTGTGTCATCTTCCCTGATAAGTGAATTGACCGCTGTTATTAATCCTACTAGTGGACCACATAAAACGAGGTTTGCTCATTTAAATTAGTGACTAAGCCGGGGTTTGGTATATATGTACTGATTGTTAGGTTGATTTGGTTTCAGATTTGAAATGCAGCATGGGGCTTTATGTGCTATAGGGTTTGTTACTGCAGATTGTCTATCTAGAGCACCTGAGGTTTGTGAGGTTCCACTCTTTATCCTTGTATTGTTAGTCATTAGAGTCGTTACATGTTAGGTTATCCGGGGCCAATGTACCATGTTCTGTATGAATCGTGAGCACTGAGAAGAGTTGGAGTTTGACACCTGGGAAACATTGAACTGATTATACCTGAGAATCAATGAACTGAACAAAATGAAATTCTTTTAACCCTTTTTTTGTTACCTGCTATCTTTCCAATTCGCTATCTTTAATTATCGTCATTTTTGAAAATTCTTCCTGAAATTTGTCGGCGTTTGATGGGACTGATGGGGGCTGTAGACCTATAGTTTAAGTTGGAAAGATTTAAATTATTGTCATATAACATAATCTCTTTGATTCTAGACTAACTGCTGCCATTCTCACACAACCCTCCCTCCCACTCTTAAAAAATCATGTCACCTGCGGCACATTCAGCTTTACACTTTTTTTTACATATGTCCTCTATCCTGCAATTACCTTCCTCCAGTCACCATAGGTTTTTGCACTTTCAGAGGGCTAAATTCCTCATAGCCTATGATTACTGGGTAATTGGGGAGGTTGCTCTGAGTCACAAATATCTTGCTTTGTTGAATTGTGAGCTTCTTTTTTGTTTATTTGCTGTAGTAAATCTGATTTATTTTGTCAGCTCAGCTTGGGGTTTATGATGGTTTTCAAGCTAATTCTTTTTCTATAACTGAAAGACATTTGTATTTTGACATGGTAGGTGCCAGAAGCAGTACTTCTGGATACTGTAAAAAGCCTGGTTGATGTAGTTAACTTTGAAACTGCTACAGTGGCTTCTATTGCAATGCAAGCACTTGGACATATTGCATTGCGTGTAGCACTGCCATCACTTGTTAATGATTCTGGTCCTGGTAAAGTACATTCTGATGGTTTCTTTAGTTGATTATGTTGTACTTTCTTGAAATATGTCTTAAAAAGTAGTTGCTGGCGAAAATTCTTGTAGCGTCTGTGTTGACTGTTCTGCGGGAAAAGCTGGGCAAACTTCTTGCTGGAGATGATACAAAAGCAATAAAGAAAATTGCCATATCTCTGGGGCATATGTGCATGAAGGAAGTCTCGCCTTCTAGTTATAATGTTGCTCTAGAACTTATATTTGGTCTCTGTCGTTCAAAGGTACATGCTATGATTTCTTCGGGTCATGTTTTTCCAATGAACTCATTAGCTTAGGTTAATTATCTGCTGTTTGACACTTTTTGGCTTCACAGGCTGAGGATGTTCTATTTGCTGCCGGGGAGGCTCTTGCATTTTCTTGGGGTGCTGTTCCTGTGGATGCTGATGTTATTTTGAAAACCAACTATACCTCACTTTCAACAACGTCAAACTTTCTTCTGGAAGATGTCTCTTCTTCTTGGTTGACAAAAAATTATAATGACGAGAATGAATCCAATAAGGATGCTCGAGATATGGCCCGAGATTTAATCACCAAAAAAATATTTGACACTCTTTTGTACAGCAGCAGGAAAGAGGAGCGCTGTGCTGGGACTGTCTGGTTGTTGTCATTGACCATGTATTGTGGCCGTCATCATACAGTTCAAAAATTGCTTCCTGACATTCAGGTTTGCAAGTGTGTTTATTCATGTAATTAAAAATCTGAAGTATGCACCTATATATGTTAGCTTTGCGTCCTCATGTTGTGTGTGTGTGTGTGTTAAATAAAACTGATACAATTTAGGTGCTTTTTCTTTCAAAATTTAGTAGGACCAGTTCAAATATACCATCAGATTTCACTTTGGGCTGTTTGTGTTATTACTTTTCGTCTTATTAAGCAATTATATTATACCATAAAATGAAAAAACTTCAGGTTTGATCACACCCATGGAATGAAGTTAACCACCTCTAATTTGTTTGAATTTATAATGAGTGGGCTTGACATTTGTGTTAGTGTGTGTGTGTCGCGTGTAGGTATATGTGAGCGCGCATGTATATGTTTGCACATAACCACCTTTAGAGTAATTTTTCCCTGTTGGATGCATGTGGAGAGTTGATCCTGCCTTTCATTAGAAGTATTACCTGAAATGCCTTCATATCTTTATTACTTCTGTGCGAGTTTTAATTTGAGCAATTGAGCATTAAGTTCCCCTCTTCAAGAATCATGAGTTGATGTCTGTAAATGAAATGTATTTATTGGTATAGTTATGACCTATGTTTTCAATTTATGGTTGGGGCATTTTGTGCTGAAGTTCCTTTGTAAATTGGATAAGGTGTGTCCAACATGGAAAATATAATTTATTATGTGGTTCTATGTAACCAGATCTAAAATCTCGGTTCTTACAGCCGACCCTGTCATATTGGGGTAAGGCTTTGGTTGTTGTTTGTTCTATGCCAGGGAAATATTTGTAATAGGTGGCTCTAGGAGTATCTAATATGTCTATATATTTTGTGGTGGCTTTTTGTTGAGAAAACTATGTATATTTAATGAAAGTATTGTGTTGTCATATTATTATATATATGTGGAAAGGAAATGTAATGACTTATAGAGGCGAGGAGCAAGGAAATAACATACTAATGGCTGGTTACATTCCAAATAAGGAAATGAGTACTTGGGACAAATTAAAATGAAAACATGGGTAAGGCTATGTGGAATGGAAAAAGTAATAAAAATGTAAGTCAACTATTACTTGTGTGCATCCCCATACCTTGTGTTCTTAGCTTCATGTAACTCTTGTTTGATCTGAAAAAAGTGTTCAAACTAGGTCTCTGATTCAGCCTGTGTACTTTGGAGTTTGGACGTCTATATACAACTGAAACTCACTATATCCGTGTAGAGAATATTTCTCAAGGCTGAAAGTATATTACTGTAGACCGTTTGCCTACCTGGTTGTGGAGATTTTTATTTTTATTTTTTATTTTTATTTTTTTTATATGGGTGGTGGGGGTTTGGGACCTTATTATTTTCTTTTGCCGATTACAGGAAGCCTTCTCTCATTTATTGGGCGAGCAAAATGAACTTGTTCAGGAGTTAGCGTCGCAAGGAATGAGTCTTGTTTATGAACTTGGTGATGATTTAATGAAGAAGAGCTTAGTGAATGCACTTGTTGGCACTTTGACTGGTTCAGGGAAGAGAAAGAGAGCTGTCAAGGTAAATGTGGTTGTTGTTTCTATGATTTACGTATTTTGGTGTTGGCATTTGCACAAATTAATTAATTTTATCTTTATACTCCTGTTTGGAACCTTTAGCTGGTAGAGGATTCAGAAGTATTTCAAGAGGGAACTATTGGTGATAGTCCCAGTGGGGGAAAATTGAGCACATATAAGGAGCTGTGCAACATGGCAAATGAGATGGGCCAGCCAGACCTTATATATAAGTTCATGGACCTTGCTAATTATCAGGCAGCTCTAAATTCTAAGAGAGGAGCTGCCTTTGGATTTTCTAGGATAGCAAAACATGCTGGCGATGCTCTACAACCTCATCTCCGTTTGTTGATTCCAAGGCTGGTACGCTATCAGTATGATCCTGATAAAAATGTTCAGGTAAGCACTAAGCAGTCCTAACCTATGACTTGTGAATTCCTTTGGTGCTTTTGTAACCTCAGCTTCATTCTGGATTTAATTTAATATTATATTAATGACAACATTATGCTGTCCAAAATTATTATTATTATTAATATATTATTATCATCATACTCTCATTATCGGCCTTGCATTTGTTGATTCTGTTCATGTTAGGATTCAATGGCACACATATGGAAGTCGCTTGTCGTTGATTCGAAGAAAACAATCGATGAACACTTCGATCTTATTCTAGATGATTTATTGACTCAGTGTGGTTCTAGGCTTTGGCGCTCTCGTGAGTCTTCATGTCTTGCACTTGCAGATATTATTCAGGGACGCAGGTTTGATTATGTAAGTAACTAATCGTTATATGTTGATGAGGAATCCTGCTATGATTTTGTGCATTTTATGATTTTTGTAGTTAGTATCTTTTGGAGTCTTGGGGTAGGAGAGTGTTGCATGCCATACTCGGACTAAGCCATTTTCTGAGTGTAAGACCAATCTTTTGTGGAGGTGGATTTTTTCTTCTCGTTGCCTGGTGGACCTTTTCATAGCTTGATTAAAGATTAAAAATGTCAAGAATCTTGGTAAAAGCTTCATAGCCTACAAGTATTGTAATGCAATTTCACCTACTTGGGATGATAATAGAGAAAGAGGAAATATTTGATACCGGCCAGTCATGGTGAACATGATGTATCTGTGTGTGACCTTATGTTGTAAGCTGCAAATCTGCATTGGAAAACTTCAAACTTCCTCCGTTTTATTAAAATTGTAACATTTGCCATTTGTCCAATATTTTAGGCAAGAAGAAACAATGCAAGTGCGTTGCTGACCTGTGCGATGATATGAAAATAAATGTACATTTTAAGAAAAATAGAGACTTGAGGGGAAGGAAGTGGAGAGAGAGATTGTGGGCCAAGTATGAGTAAAGCACATGGGTTGAATTGTAAAAGTTGTCAAGGAATTGTTGCAATTTTCTAAATGGATATCTCAAACTAGCATGAGTTGCAATAGCTGTGAAACACTGGAAATATGTTTTGGTTGGGCATGAGTTGTGAGATGCATGTTTTTTTTGCATTTACCACTTGTCTGCCACAACATTATTTAGAAAAATACAACCTAATTGTTTCACTCAAAATTGTGGATCCTTTGAATAAGATAACAGTCTTTTCAGCATTGAGTAGTCTCTTTGTCTTAATGTACACTGCAGAGTGTACACGTGTGTCGCTTATATGTGGGCACACGTGTGTGTGTGTGTGTGGCATTTGCACTATGCAGGCGTGATGCTTTTTCGAATATGTCTCTGAAATAAAGACTAGCTCACACTTTTACAATGTGCTCTTTTGTAGGTCCTTTGGAGATAATCTCTCTAGTAGTTTTAGATTAGCTAGGGCCTATTAATTAGAGCCTCTCTTGCCAAATAGGAATAAATTGTTGCCGCTATGTACCTTTGTGAGTGTGATTTTTGTACTTATATTAGGGTTTAGGGTTTCTGTTAATATTACATATGGGTACTCCTAAAGAGGATGGATGATGGGTTGTAAGACAGGGAAGGGTAGGAATTAGTGTGATGTTAAAGAGCAATCGTTTGATAAAGATGGCTTTTATAATATCCTAAGAATTGCATGCATAGCCGCATACCTGGTGGTGTTGATATCTCTTTTCTTTGTACTCACATTAGAGGGTCTGCATTTTGAAATAATATAAAAGCAGTTACATGATGCAAAGGCTGTTGCATTATCGATTTTCAACTTGCCTTTATGTGACAGTCTGTTGCTTTTTGTATCAGTGCAGTCCATCTCTATTACATTTATTGATACTCTTTATTGTCCTCCCACTGCGAAAACACTTGATTCATATTTTGGACATTACAAATCTCTGGAGGCTCTTTGCCTAATGTTCTGGAAGTATATTTTCAAGTACTCTGTAGATGTTATAAATTTGATTAATATCATAGGAATTCTTTACTCTCTAATACCCGGACTGTTTGGTAACCATTGTCATTATCATCAAAGTATGCCTTCCTGTGAATTGTTTTTTTTGGTTTTATGATTTTCAACAGGTTTGCATCTGGGCATTTGATCTTTAACTTGATTTTCACATAATCTTTAATCAGATTATGTTAACATCAAAGTATGTTGACAATTTGGGTTTAATTGTTGATTTTAAATTGTGCTTATTGGTGTCTAATATTTATGTTTTCGTTAGTTTGTAGGAGTTGGTCCTTTGTGTTTCTTCACTTTCTTGGGGTCTTCAGATCCATCTTTGGAAATGGTGATAACTAGCATCGTATTTGACATTGATCTTAAATGCGACACTTTTTTCAGGTTGGGAAGCATCTTAAAAAGCTCTGGATGGCTGCATTCCGTGCTATGGATGATATAAAGGAGACTGTCAGGAATTCTGGTGATAAGTTATGTCGTGCTGTCAGCTCCCTCACTATAAGGCTCTGTGATGTTTCACTCACTGATAAATCTGAAACTAGCCAAGCTATGGATATTGTGCTGCCACTTCTGTTGGCAGAAGGGATTATGAGTAAAGTTGATAGCATACGTAAGGCATCTATTGGAATGGTTATGAAGCTTGCAAAGGTGAGCAAGAAAAAAGATTCCAGTCCAAATTTTCTTTTCACAAAGTACATGCAAAAATCATGGATGATTTTGTTTCAAACCTACTACATTTAGTTGAAAATGATGGTTAAATTCTTGTTCTGTATTGTACAAAATTACAAATTAGACTTTTTAGTTGTTCCGCAAGGGTAATGAGTGATACAATAAATGGTTAAGCTTTGATCAATTTCAGGGTGCAGGAATTGCTATCCGTCCACATTTGGCTGATTTAGTGACTTGCATGCTGGAGAGTTTGTCAAGCCTGGAAGATCAAGGACTCAATTATGTTGAGGTATCGTGAATATTATCTTTTTATTGACATTTGCCTTGTTCTGAAGCTAGTATGACCGATGCATGTTTCTCTCTACCATAGCTGCATGCAGCAAGCATCGGATTACAGAAAGATAAGCTTGAAAATTTACGGATTTCAATTGCAAAAGGCTCTGCAATGTGGGAAACTCTTGAGCTATGCATTGACGTAGTAGATGAGCCATCATTAGATCTATTGGTTCCTCGGCTTGCTCAGCTGGTCAGATCTGGGGTTGGTCTCAATACTAGGTATGAAATTTGACACTTAACTACCTTTTCATAACTAAACGCAGATTTAACCATCAAAAAATAATTATTAGGGAGGTTAGTCATTTTGTTTGTGAATACAATTTTACCGTACCTGACAAATTGCTGAAATATATCTATTTTATGGTGAAAGTGACATAGTTTCTAATTTAGCCATTTTTTACTTGATAACTCACTCTTTTCTTTTTTTGATTTCAAGGGTTGGTGTAGCATCTTTTATTACCTTACTGGTACAAAGAGTCAATCTTGAGATTAAACCCTTCACAGGAACGCTGCTGAGGCTTTTGTTCCCTGCTGTCATCGAGGAAAGAAGCGCATCTGCAAAGCGTGCCTTTGCCAGTGCTTTTGCAATAGCCCTGAAGTATTCAACGCCTACTCAGGCTCAACAATTTATTGAGGAAGTGGCTGCACTACATGCAGGTGACAGGAATGCTCAGGTGTCTTGTGCTGTTCTACTAAAAAGTTGTGCGTCCTTAGCTGCTGATGTCTTGAGTGGTTATCATGTGACGATATTACCCGTGATTTTCATTTCAAGGTCTGGATCAGGATACAAGGCATTTATAACGATTTTTATTATTATATGCTTAATAATGCATCTTATTCTTGTCACTCAAAGTCATCGAATATTATTTAAGAGTTGACTACCTAAAAACAGTTTCATAGATCACATATACATAGTCTTGTTTTTATTTCTCTTGCAGCATGCTAGTAATATAAGATTCCTTCTAATAAATCCTAGCTCCGCCATCACTATGGAATCCCTGACAAGATTTTAGGATACTCTCTCTTAGGATTCTGTATAGTCTTCTTTTGATACATTTTGAAATATATTACTTAGTGTCAGGCCGTATTTGGTTCACCTTAGTTTGCTTAGTTAAGTATTAGATTCAAATCATCTCTGCTCCCAAGTTTATCTGGAAGGGTAATGCTCCAAAGCTTTTCTATGGACACCAGTTTTGGAATTGAGTACCCTGTATAATTTACAGTTCCAGTAACAACCTTGAGCTTTGACCCCCCTAATGTTTACGTAACCACATCTACTTTCCTCTAATTTTGGTAATCACATTTAACATCTTACCTCCATTACCCCACCATATCTGTACCATTCCACTCACTCTTATTTTATCAACCTTTTTTCTTACACCCATCTGTGTTTTCACTGTATCTCTCTTACTTTATCCGCCCTGATCTTGCACCCACTCACCTCTCCTAGAGACAAGAGTCCACATTAAATGAGTACCCAAAAAAAAAAAGAACAGATGGAGTATGTGAAGCCGCGAAGGTGCTGAATGTTTCCTAGTTTCTTTCTCCAATTGAATTGGCTTCATTTTGTGTTGTAGCTCTTTTGGTTTGAAGGGTGATTTTTGGCTACGGGATTTTTTGTTGCAAAATATGCAAATGAGGAGTATTGGTTCTGACTTCTGGGAGTAGCAGAAAGTAGAAAGCTCTTTGGAGGCACATGTTTTTAGAAGTGAGTTGGGTTCTTTGGTTAAAGCATAATGATCACTGATAACTTAGTTCACGATAAGGCTGCTGGGTCAGCGACACGAGGGAATTGTTAGCTTATTTATGGTCTGTGGTGCCAAGGGCATTTTGAACTTTTTTACCTTGCAGATGTCTATGGTGGTTTGCAACTTTGCATGGTTCTTGTAATTTTTAAAGGACTTTTTGTTCTCTTGTTGTACTGTTTTGTGGTTTTTTACAGATTAGTGATAGTGGTAGACTAGTAGTTCATTTATTTACTATTGGTAACGACAATAATCTTTTAGATTTTACAATAATTTTGATAAGACTCTGTTTATTTTAAGTGAAATCAACAAGGTCTCAGATACTTGGTAGATCTGAAGTACAGTGAATCTTGTATATAGCCGAGAAGTCAACTGCATTGTTGTGCTGTTTGGGCGTAAAATTTGGCTAGTTCCATGGGTTATGTCGGTTTGTGTTTGAGCATAACAAAGCTTGAGCCTATTAGGCCCTAGGTAAGCTTGATGAGTGTAGCTTAGCCCTGGCAGCTTGGTCTTGCCCTTGGCTTGACACCAACATGCTATGAACATACAAGAAACATAAATGTTCCTTTAAAAAATGTCTAAATTTGTTGAAGGAAAAATATATAATAAAAAAAGAAGAAAGAAGATATGGTAGTAAAGATATCTGGTGTGGGACTTGCCAAGCTGGCAAAGCTCAAATGTAAATGTTGGGGTAAAACCTTCATTACATAATCATGTATGGCCGTGGAGCCTAGGTCAGGCTCTCATTTTCCCACTCAATTCTGATGAAATAACTTAGTCTATGAACTATGAGTCTATGACGACAATAGCTGTTATGATCATCTTGTATATGTATATTGGATTCATGCCATATGGGTGTGTCTCCTGTGAGTTGTATTTATTATTGGGGTAATCAGATATGATAACTGCATTGCAATTAATTAATGACCTTTTTAGGGTACTTTCTATCTTACCTTTGGAGTATTGTTTGTTTTAAAAGAATTGAGTTGACATAGTCTGATTGCATTCAAACTAATCTCAAATTTGCAGATTTGAGGACGATAAGCATGTGTCTTGCTTATTTGATGAGGTGTGGGAAGAAAATACTAGTGGCGATAACGTCACTCTTCAATTGTATTTGGGAGAGATAGTTTCACTTATTACAGATAGCATCACTTCATCATCTTGGAACTCCAAACGAAAGGTAGAAACTCTTCATTCTGATACCAATGACTTCATGAGTTTGTGTGGCTAAATCACCAGATATACTGGTAGATTATGTTATTGATTTCTTTTTTTCTTCATATGAACTACTTTTGTCGACAACAGGCAGCGCAAGCAATTACTAAACTTAGTGAGACATTGCATGAATCGCTTTCCTCTCACTGTCAAGTTCTACTGAGCTCGTTGCTGAAGGAGATTCCTGGTCGACTGTGGGAGGTTTAATTTTCTGCCTATAACTTCTTTCTGATAGTCTACATGCTGAAGACCTATTCTAACTTCAATGACGTTTAATTGAACTTTAATCTGCGACAGGGAAAGGATGCTCTTCTAAATGCATTAGCTGCCCTTTGCACATCTTGCCACAATGTTATTTCTTCTGCCAATCCATCAGCTGCTAATGATGTCCTAAGTGTGGTTACCACTGCATGCACTAAGAAGCAGAAGAAATTTCAAGAAGCAGCTCTATGTGCTTTAGATCAGGTAATTCTTATATGCAGCTTCTTAACTAAGTGAATGTAATTACTCTTTCACGGAATTCATCCTATTGACTTAGAGGAACAAAAGGGATCCATTTAGTAATTAAGACAATCAATTTGAATGATTCCAACATGGAATAGAGTCACCGTGAAGGAGAGGGTGTACATGTTTTTAATGGATGGATTATAGGATTGGTGGTGGAAGCTGGAGCTTGTTAACGTGAATGAGGGACTGTTAATTTGATAAGAATGATAGGCAAGTTCACCCAAAGCATGAGCTATCCAGATAAAATTGAAGGCTTGTAGCAGTCACCGTTCGTAGTTACTGTTCAGCTCTCAGCTCAATTGGAGCCTACGTAAGGCTCTCATGATATTGTTGTCCCTAATCAATACTGTTTTCTCCAATGTTATCGGTTGACTTCCAATAGTGTTTCAGCCACCAGTCTTTGATGACAAACTAACAATCTATGATTCATCCTTTAGAAAAGTTCTTGGTGCAAAGCCTTATCTGGCCTTGGCATAGTTAAACACAGAACATATTGATCTTAGAATCTCAATCTTGAATATCCAGTGTTTAGTGTATACATGCTCCTGTGGAGTACTAGACTTGGTTTTACAACTCTTTCCCTTGCTGTTTTTTAGTCAAACTATCCTCCTCTCTTATTGTGTCTCTGTTTTGTTTTATTTTATTTTATTTTATTTTATTTTATTTTATTTTATTTTATTTTTGGCTATCTAATGCTACAGTACAGTTTCACAGGAGTTCTTGGCACTTTCTCGAACTTAAAACTTTATCCTAAAAATATTACTTCCATTCCCATGTCTCCTTCAAGACCTTCATGACTCTTAAACCTTCTTACAGTATGCCCCAAATTCCTGATTCCCTCCTGTCTATATCATTATACAAAACTCTGGCTACTAATCATCTATAATCATGAATTAGCTGCTTGAGACTTCTGTTATGCTTAGCAAAATTTACTCGGTATTTGTGCTACTTCCACTCCCATGTCTCCTTCAAGACCTATATGACTCTTAAACCTTCTTACAGTATGCCTCAAATTCCTGATTCCCTCCTGTCTATATCATTATACAAACTCTGGCTACTAATCATCACTAGACGCCACCATGTAATCACGAATTAGCTGCTGGAGACTTCTGTTAAGCTTACCAAAATTTACTTGGAATTTATTCTATTCTCACTGAAGTAGTAAAGTCTATGTTTTAGTATGCGCTGCATTCTTGTGCATGTATGACTGTTTGTGCTGTCTATGGATCTGTTCCTACACCTGAAACTACCCTAAACTGCTGTTTTGTGTGCACTGCATTTACGTGCTCGGCCATTACTATATGGTAGATAATTACTATCTAGAAAGCTAAATTATTCTACAAGGAAAAGGAACTCCTGCGATTCGAAAGTTTTCCAAGAACGGTTTGTAGAATATTTTCGTTGGTGTTTGCACGGGGACTTTTAACACAAGTTATCCATTGAGACACAATATTAAAAATTGTCCTCTTCTTTTGTAGGTTATCAAGGCTTTCGATTGTCCAGAGTTCTTTAATGCTGTTTTCCCATTGTTATGTGAGATGTTTGATCCAGCTACAGGAGATAAATGTACACAAGAACCATCAGGAAGCACTTCCCTTAAATCAGGTAGCTGAAGTGTTATTATGGAACATTTAACTTCTCACATTATGGACTGCGTATATATTATACAGCATAATAGAGTTTTAGACCTCAATTGAGTGTTAACTGTTAAGTGAGAGCAGTACAGAAAAATATAAGAGAATTCTCTGGTGTATCTCAAATTATGGAAAATATAGTACGTGTTAATTCTGTGGAGTGCAGGAGGTTTGAGAAAATTGATATGTGGAGTGCAGAAATATTTTAATCATACTATGTTGTTTGATGTACGAAGTATATGAAAGGTTTTGATAGTTGTTACATGTATGGTCTGACAGTTGCAGGTTCTGATAAGGAAGAAGATAGTTATGTGCCACGTAGTATAATTTTAGATTGCACCACATCTTGCATAAGTGTTGCTCCAATTAATGATGTTCTTCAACAAAAGCACAACTTGATGTTGCTGTTTTCCCATGCCTTGTCACCTGCATTTCCGTGGACAGGTAATTTGATGTATGATTTGATTGCGGATTTATGAGATAAGTTATTGCCATCGGTTTTTGCTAACATGCTTGTTATGGACAGTCAAAGTGTCGGCATTTATTACCATAAAGAAGCTCTGTTCAAAGTTAAAAGCTACTGTATGTGGTTCCACCCTAGAAGATCCTTTACTTGCTGGTGCCGTGGCGTTAATCAATGAGGTTCAGCCAAAATTTAATTTATTTAACACTGCTAACTGTCGTTCTATATTTACCTTCGGATTGTGACCTCTTTGTTGCTTCTTCAGTTATTCATCAGTGTATCTGGCAAAATTGTGGATTGTAT
This sequence comes from Chenopodium quinoa, assembly GCF_001683475.1. NCBI lineage: Eukaryota > Viridiplantae > Streptophyta > Magnoliopsida > Caryophyllales > Amaranthaceae > Chenopodium > Chenopodium quinoa. The sequence continues at coordinate 2,970,966 of NW_018744633.1, read as the reverse complement.
TAGCACTGTAAAGATCGGACAGGTATGTGGTTGCTTTTGCCATATGTTGTTTGTTTTGCTGGAGAACTAAACATTTACAAATAAATGCATCACTTTAAGGAATAAAGATAAATTGAAATTCTGTAGCTATTTAAACAATACAACTGATTGGAGTCAGCTAATCCATGAAGGAGTTTGGATAATAACTCGTTTTCTCACGATAGTGGGGGAACGGGGGTTATTTCCCATCTTATTGCAAGTGTAATCTGCTTTGGTAGTAACATTTTTAAGCCTTGAAATTGTATTCACGATCTGACAATGTGTCTTTATACTATTCAACTAGGTTCATGTTGCTGCTGCTGAGTGTTTGCTGGAAGTGATTGAAGTCTATGGAGCTATTCAACCAGCGTCTGCAGTAGATGAAGGGTTTAAAGAAAATCTAGCTCAGTTGTATGAAAATGAAAAAAATGAACTGGCAAAATCATTGTTAAAAAACTGTATCGTCCACCTTGAGAACTTGTAAGCAGTCCCCCATTGATAAATCATGAAATTTTGGATTGCTGTTAACTACGGAGTATTAAGGCAGGAACGAGCTGCGAGTTCATAAATTTATCCAGATACTAGTTGAATGTGTACAAAAGGAACGCTTAGGTTACGAGCCAGCTCAAATGTTATTGCACTACTCCAGTAATTAGCTGGTGTATGCAGCTCTCTACTCTCATCTCCGTTCATGTTGTTGGTACTCGGTTTTTATACAAGTCCAACATTACAGGACACTAAATTGTGCAAATTTTTTACAACTGTTTGGATCAAGTATTACTGTGTATATTACTGTCTTTCATCACTCTCCAGTCTCCACATTGTAAATATAAGTTAAAGTTAAGCTAAGCTAAGACTTAGTTAAGTTCAACAAAAAGTTAAGTTGAACAAAACTAAAGTTAAGTTAAATTAAAATAAGTTTATTTCAACAAATCTAAAGTTAAGTTTAATTTTTTTTTTTTTTTTAAAAAAAAAAAAAAGGTTTTAATGCAACTTGATAGTATAGATTATTTTCTATCTTTCCCTCACTTTCGTCAATTACAACTAAGGGTCTGTTCACTTCAGCTTAATTTCAGTTTAGTTTAGGTTCAATCAGTTTAGTTCGGCTCTTAATTTTCTTCTTATAATATATTCATTTTAGCTCTATTCAGTTCAATTTAGCTCCAATCAGTTCAGCTCAGTTCAGTAAATGTAAACAGACTCTAATGTGTGTCTATCTAGATTATGAAACAAGGCTATGACTTCACTTCGATTTGAATCTCAATTTAATTCTTCCTCTATTTCTCATAATATTAATTTGTTGATTATTTTTCTTCTTCTAAATTCAGCCTAAATCTACTCCCTCCGTGCTTTAATAGGTGCTACAATTTGATTTTTTTTTCACTATTCACATAATGATTTCAACTTGATTAATTTACTAATATATACAAAAAACAAATATTATTGCATAATACATTGTTGGATTTGTTATAATGTATACTTTCATAACATCAATTTACTTATAATTTTACTAACATATAATTAGATAAGTCAATGGTCAAAGTCGAGTCTTGAGATACGTGTTTGGTCAAACTGTAACATTTATTAAAATACCGAGGGTGTATACAAAAAAAATGGTATAGATTTAGTAATTTAGGACAAAAACACGCATAGATCGGTTATAATTGAAAATTTTCTATTTTTTATATTATTTTGTCTTGGTTTAATCAAATATATTGCTTGAGTAAATTTTTTTTTTACCGACTTATATAAGAAAATAATTTACTACCTCCGTTAATTATTATGTGCAACTTTGGGGTATTATTTGTGAGATATAAAATATTCTAAAATTGCACATAATAATTAACGGGGTAGTATATTTTTAGCTTGAAATAGCTCAAATGAAGAAAAAATAAAAAATAAAAAAACCGAATTTCCAGTATACCCCTGATACTAACCTAAAATTCCAAAACAAAAAAGCCTTAAACCCTTCTCTTCCTTCCTTCGCAAAACTTGATTCATTGTTTTTGAGGTTATATGTAATTGATTTCTCCATCTCATTCATTCTTTTTAGGGTTTAAATTTGATTTTTGCGTCAACAGTTTGATTGAATTTGCAAGATGAAAATGCGGGAAAATAAGGGAGGTGTCAAAGCAGAAACCGCAACCTCTTCCAGAAGTGGTTTGGAATTAAATGGCAAACCATTGGATTTTCGCTCTATTATGAATGAAGTTGAACTTCTTGGTGAATTCCCCTCTTTTTTTTCTTTCAATTTTTGTTGTTATAGATGCTAAGAATAAGTTATTATCTTAGGTATTGAATTTAAAGATTTCAATTTTGTGTTATTGTTTGCTTAAATGCTTAATTATATGGCATTTGGATTTGAATTTGGGGTAAAGTTACAACTTTAGATACTAATATTGGGAAGTGAGACTATTGGGGGAACTTCGATTGTACGATTGAAATTACAGAATTTGGGAAGAGAGACTATTGGGGGACTGCAGTTGTAGCTTTAGTGGTACGATACAACCGGGTGTACAGTAGAAATCGCTCAAGGGAATAGTGGAAGTGCAACCAATAGAGTCCTTTTCCTCGATTGAGTTCCAATTAGACCTCAATTTTAACCAACAAAGAGCCTAAGTTATTTACCTCCTTTAGAAATTGAAATTGAATTCCCACATTGGCCAACATTCTTACAAGATTGTTTCATACGAGTTTTCACGGTCTCTAATACGGGTCTTAATCACCAATTTCATATGCCTGATATTCATAAGTAATTGATATTGTAAAATTTTCCATTGAGAAAAATCTAACAAGATCCCATTGATGTTCAGCTCAGTACAGTTTAGCTCCTAATTTCCTTCTCTTATAAAATATTCATTTCAGTTCAGCTCAATTCAATTCAGCTGAGTGCAGTCTATGAGAACCGGCCCTCAGTAGATTAGTGGGATTTGTGATCAAATTTTTTTTTGTTTGATCCCAAAATATGCTAGGAAGCAATCTTCAAGAGACGAAGGGAGTACCAACCAAGACCTTATATTTTTGCATTTGGATGATTGATATTATTCTGCTTGGGTAATGAAGTAGCTTGTCTTTAGTTTGCTGTGTCTCCAAGTAGAATTTTAGGGGATGGGTGATGCAGGATGCAGCATATGTGCTTCTTACAGACTTCTTTACTGCTGCGAATTTTAGCTTCTGTTTTTATCTATGGTTACGTGATATGATTGCAAGCTTTTCTCGAATATATTGCCGGTGATTAATTTAACTTTATTTCATTGCAGGATCCTCTGATATGACATGGAAAGAGAGGAAGGATTTGCAGAATAAGAAGGTTGTTTCATTGGGTGGAAAGGTAGGCACTGTTGACATACCTGATGTTTGGATTTTGATCTGAAAATTTTGATTGAATCTGCTGATTAACAAACATTTTGTATTTATGTGTTATAGGCTCCCAAGACACAGAGACTACCACTAAGTGTAGCACGGCCAATGATGAAGAATCAAAAGAAAAAAGAAGAGAAGATGTTGCAACAGGTGGTGATTTCAGAGATGGGACTTTAAATTGTTTGAAACTTGCTATATTCTGAATGTAAAGTTGAAACTTGCTGATGAAAACTTTTTGCAGGAGTTACTCCTCGGACATTGTGGGGAAAGCCTTATCAAAAGGACCAAAAAACCTAAAGAGAAGCGCAGACCTGAAGATGGAGTGCTGAGATCAAGTGAAGGACGTTTCCGAAATGGAATTCTTGATGTCAAACATTTATTAAAATCCGCCCCACCTCCAAGGAATGATGATCATGGTCCTCCTATGCCTAGCAAAGGGAGGAAAAAGAAGGGTGGCAAAAAGAAAGGTGGTGGTGGGAAAAAGCGCCACTAAGAAGATTATTGAGCGGAAATAAACCTCAAGGGCAAAAGTTAGTAATGCTTTGTACTATAGAAGCAGCTAAAGCATACTCGAATGAGAAACTGAGAAAAGATATCCTCACATGCTCAGAAATCTATGTACACTGTCACACTGAGTAGCATTATCATCGCTTTGCTCAGTATTTTCATCTACGACTGTTTCAGAGGTTGTAACTTGTAAGCCAGTGCTGATCAGATCATCAACTCAGTTGTTTATTGCTCAATCATGGCATCATGCTTGCTTTCTGTAAGTTGATGTGTAGGATTGTGGATGATAATGTCGTGATTGGAAATTTTGTCAAACGACACTATTAACCCCTACAAAATTGAATCCCTCCAGTAGTCCAATTTTGCCTATTCAAATCTTGGAGTATATGAGGATTAGCATAAATACTCCATACTATTTGTGTTTATGATCTCACTTAGCTTCATTTATATTTGTTCAATTGTTCATTATATGATTTACAAGTTCTCCTATACCAGCACTAAAGTCTAGAAGTGACAGATTGACAATCAAGTCTTTTGATAAAACACAAAGTATTGTTCGCCCTTTGCCCCTTTCTAATGCAACTAAGAATAATCGTGATGGTTGTCTAGTAGTCTTTGTTTTATTGCTGGCACTAATTATGGCAATCAATTCACTTGTAATTCATATGAACTTTGTTATTGGCTCTAAGGGGTGTCCCGTGTACATGGTCAAGTTCGTTATAGTTTTGGCCATTACCCAAATTAAACTATATTTGGCATGGTATGCTAAGTAATTTAAAAACAACTTAATATGACTTTGGAAAGTCAAGCTGGTGACTGGAATCATCTCTAGCAGTTCTTGATTCGGTATACAACAAAATTCCGATATAGCCATAGAATTAAAACGTATATTCTCGGTAATTTATAAATATATTGGCAGACCTGTTTCATTGTAAACCAACTGCTACAACCCTGGGAGACATTTCTCACATTCAACTTAATTTTGGAAATTTTTTCTGAAATTGACCCTAAAAATGTGAATTATAGCCTTTAATTTGATGTATAGTATTTCCTTCAAAGTGACATTGTATCCAATTACAAACAAGGCCCCCTTTATTAACTCCTAACCACTGTGGAATTGAATGTGAGTTAGTGATCGTATTTGATTCCAAATAACATTATATGACCCTCGAAAATTAACCGAGTCCCGATAGCTAACTTTGAGAGAACATTTGCATAACAATATATGAAGCACAAATTTTTTAGACTATACAACTAACAAGTGTTACAAAAGTAGTTACAGCGTAGTTTAGTAGAAGTAGTAACCAAACCATAAATCTTAGATAAACCCTAAAAATCAAGATCTATTTAGAAGGTTCTAGTTGCTTTGCCTTGCTTCTAGCGAAGACCAGTGCACTCAGCTCAATTAAATAACCTCACGGTGTCAAAACCCTTGATTTCTACTTCTAAACCCCAATTTTCTCTCTCCTCCATTTTTTCTGGGTAATTTGTAGACTTCGAGAAAGATGGCAAAGCGGCTTATTCCCACTTTCAATCGCATTTTGATTGAGAAAATTACTGCTCCCGCCAAAACTAATGCTGGAATTTTGCTCCCAGAATCTTCTAGCAAGGTCTGATTAAATCCCTTTGTTTTCTATTTAATTAAATGTGTAAGCTGTTTTTTTCGTTGATTATAGTGTGTAAGTTGAATTCTAATCTGGGTTAGTTGCATTTTTACATAAATTTTGTTTCTTTGATCTAATCATGAACTATATAATTTATGAATCTATGATATCGGTTAATTAGCTGTTTTTTCGTTGATTATAGTGTATATATTGAAATCAAATCTGGGTTACTTGCATTTTTGCATAAAGTTTGTTGCTTTTGATCTAATTATAAATGTCCCAAACTATGTATTATATGAATTTGTGATATTGGTTAATTGCATTTTTGTTTATCAATATTTCTCAATGAATGTTGCTAATATTTTGGTTGCAAATGCCAATTTTTTTTTTTTTTTCAGTGTACAAGTATTAGCTTTGGAGGGTAATAGGGTTTTGATGAATTCTATAATATATGCGATCAATACTACTGTATAATTTAGTTTGCTATAAATTGGATTGCTTTTGGTTATTTTGATGCAGCTCAACTCTGGGAAAGTAATTTCCGTGGGCCCCGGGAGTCGTACCGGTGACGGGAAACTAATCCCCGTGAGTGTGAAGGAGGGAGATACTGTTCTATTGCCTGAATATGGTGGCTCTGAATTTAAGCTTGAAGATAAGACGTGAGATCTGTTTTATGCTATATCTATTAGTGTACCTAGGAAGCTAAATCATGAGTAATTTGTGATTGATTTTGTTCTGGAATCAATTCTGTTCTTTAAAATTTTCAAATGTGCTTCTAAATAGTTTGAAATTTTAAATTGCTGTCAAAGGATCTGGAATTTATTACCTGAGTTTAATCATTGCAAGATACAGTATTACCTTAACAAACTTAATTGCTGCTAAACGGAAGAAATGATGACCAATTTTGGAATGGTAGTGTTTTGTTAGAAGAATTAACTAGTGATATCACTCATCCTACACTATATGGTTTACATGTAGTTTTGGGGTTTCATATGGATTTTCAATTGTAAAGTCGTATAGTATTGTACAGCAAGCATGTTGGCTTAGTGCACTTTAGGAGAGATTTCGATTTTTTTTTTCTTACGGTGTTGTTACTGGTAAAGTAGTAAAGCTATGGATTTTGATGCTGCTCAACTGTGCTTCAATGAGTCAAAAAGTTACCGTCTTTACAGTAGATAGTTGTGAGTGGCTCAAAGTTTGAACTATACCCAATCATGTTTTATACATTATTATACCTAATCCAACCTAAATAGAAAAATTAGTTATGGACTTGTGGTGGTATATCATATAATTATGGTAATATTTTGGGAGATGTACTTCAACAAACCATGGTGGTGTTAGTATATTGCAACAAACTGTGACTTATTGGGGCCTGATTTTTCATTGATCAATTGTTGATGCATATAGAAAAACCTAGCCAAAATGACATTAACATTTGAATTAGAATAGAGATTGGTGTTTTAGAAAAATTTGCTGGCAAATTGCTTCTCTATTTGATCTGCACCATTCTTGTTGTAATGTAATGGTGTCCTGGGGTTCAAGGATGTCATTTGTAGTTAACGTCATGAAGCCGTGTAGAAATTATACAGCACCCATGCTAGGGAAGTATGCTGTATGGTATGCTGGTGCTGTTAAATTACCCTTCGTTGAGTCTAAAGGCCGCTATCCTTCCAACACATTATATTTGCATTGGTATTGAGGATACTTGGTGAAATTCTTTAGTAGTTGCTAAACAGTCTAATAATGGAGGAGTAAGTAGGCGTGGTGGTATCTTGTATGGTTATGAATCCTTATGAGTTATATGGCATATGCTGTACATGGAATTATTATGGTGGTGAGTTTTTAGCAGTTATATGGGTGTGGTGGACCAGTTACTAGTATATCAGATGATTGTAAATTTCTAATTGTTTGGATATACAAGTACAAAATTTACTAATACTTGGGGATTGTATTTTCGTTGCTATAATTTGATTGTTGAGGCATGTTGTCTGCCACTGTTTGTGAGTTAATACTTTGTATGTTTTAGTTCATGTGTGATATAATGCATATCTTAATGCAATGGTTGAGTATCATGCGTGTGATTATATTCAGGGATGAGAAATGTATCATTATTTATGGTTGTAACTGTTCTTGCTTGTGATCCTCTTGCAGGTATCATCTGTACCGGGAAGATGACATTCTTGGAACTCTACATGATTGATTGTGATTCGATACGGCTTTCTGGCCATTTTTAGGAGCTTCCCCCACCCCACAAAAATTGATAATAATAATATAAAACCCCGGAAAGGGGTCGTAGAGGTCAATTGACGAAGTAGAAATACTCTCCTTTTGTAACAATACCAGAACCAAAAGTGGTGATTAAATTGCAAATTTTGGAAACATTTTCATGTTATTGTTAATTTGATAATTTCTGATCACTGTTATGGAACTAGTATGTATGGTTTGGTTTTTCCTTTTGCTTGTTGATCATAGAAATATATATTCTTGAAGTTAGAGATGCAGGGATTCTTTGTGAAGGTAATGGCTTCTTGAGCTCCATGACTTGTAGGTCTTAGCAGCCTTCACCAAAATAAGTGGTGTCTTAAGGCCAAAACCTCCAAAAATTATCAAAAAGAGTGGATATTAGCCTTCAATTTTGGAATTTTTTGACTTTTTTCACCGGGAAATAAAAATTGCAGAATTTTTTACCATGTTCACTAATATCCTTTAAACAACTTGCAATGGATATTTGATCAGAAATTTTGGTAATGTAATGGCAAATTGCAAATTGCTTCTCTATTTGATCTGCACCATCCAATTAGCCTTTAAACAACCAATTTACCGGTTTACAACTTGTATCGATTTCATTAACTCAAATCTACCATGAACATTTATGACAACATATAATGATCATATATGGTTACAAACAGCATTATATGACCTCGAGATGTATCCCCTAAAATCTCAATGTTTTTCGACATCGAGCCCCGAAACATTCGAAATTTCTCAAAAAAAAACGTGGATATTAGCATTCAATTTTGGAATTTTTTAACTTTTTTCGACCGAATATAAAAATTACCGAAATGTTTACCATGGTCCATAATACCCTCCAGAAGTCCAATTGAGTGGGTGGAACCATACAATTTGCCTTTAAACGACCAATTTAACAGTTTACAACTTGCACCGTTTTCATTAATTCAAGCCTACCACGAACATTTATGCAAACAAATAATGATCATATATGGTTCCAAACGACATTATATGACCCCGAGATGTATTCCCTAGAATTTCAATACTTTTAAACACCGCGCCCTAAAAACTCCAAAATTTCTCAAAAAACGTGGATATTAGCCTTCAATTTTTGAATTATTTGACTTTTTTCGCCCGAAAATAAAAATTGCCGAAATGTTTACCATGGACCTTAATATCCTCCGGGAGTCTAATTGGGTAAGTGGAACCATCCAATTTGACTTTAAACGGCCAATTTACCGATTTTCAACTTGCACCGATTTCATTAACTCAAGCCTACCACAAATATTTATGACAACATATAATGATCATATATGGTTCCAAACGGCATTATACGACCCCGAGATGTATCCCCTGAAATCTCAAGGCTTTTCGACAACGTTCCCCGAAACTTCCAAAATTTCTCAAAGAGCGTGGATATTAGCCTTTAATTTTGGAATTTTTTTTACTTTATTTCGCCCGAAAATAAAAATTGCCGAAATGTTTACCATGATCCCTAATATCCTCCGGGAGTCCAATTGGGTGGGTGAAACCATCCAACTCGCCTTTCGACGGTCAATTTACTGATTTACAACTCACACCGATTTCATTAACTCAATCCTACCACGAACATCTATGACAACATATAATGATCATATATGGTTTCAAACGACATTATATGACCCCAAGATGTATCCCCTAAAATCTAAAGGATTTTCGACATCAGTATCGAAACCTTCAAAATTTCTCAAAAAGCATGGATATTTGCCTTCAATTTTGGAATTTTTTGACTTTTTTCGACCATAAATAACAATTGCCAAAATGTTTACCATGATCCCTTATACCGTCCTAGAGTCCAATTAGGTGGGTGGTACCATCCAATTTGCTTTTAAACGGCCAATTTACCGGTTTACAACTTGCACTGATTTAATTAACTCATGCCTACTACGAACATTTATGACAACATATAATGATAATATATGGTTCCAAACGGCATTATATGACCCCGAGATGTATACCCAAATTTTTTTAAGGATTTTCGACACCGGCCCCCGTAACCTCTTAAATTTCTCAAAAAGCGTGGATATTAACCTTTAATTTTGGAATTTTTCGACTCCAAACAACATTATATGACCCCGAGATTTATTCCCTAAAATCTCAAGTCTTTTCGATTCCGGGCCCCCAAACCTCCAAAATTTCTCAAAAAGTGTGGATATTAGCCTTCAATTTTGGAATTTTTTGACTTCTTTTCGCCCGTAAATAAAAATTGTCGAAATGTTTACCACGATTCCTAATACCCTTCGTTAGTCCACTTGGGTGGGTGGAACCATTTAATTTGTTTTCAAACGGCCAATTTACCGGTTTACAACTTGCACCGATTTCATTATATTAACTCAAGCCTACCACGAACATCTATGACAACATATAATGATCTTATATGGTTTCAAACAGCATTATATGACCCTGAAATGTATCCCCTAAAATCTAAAGGATTTTCGACATCGGGTATCGAAACCTTCAAAATTTCTCAAAAAGCGTGGATATTAGCCTTCAATTTTGGAAATTTTTTACTTTTTTTCGACCGTAAATAAAAATTGCCGAAATGTTTATCATGATCCCTTATACCATCCGAGAGTCCAATTAGGTGGGTGGAACCATCCAATTTGCTTTTAAATGGCGAATTTACTAGTTTACAAATTGCACTGATTTCATTACCTCAATCATACCACGAACATTTATGACAACATATAATGATCATATATGGTTCCAAATGGCATTATATGACCTCGAGATGTATACCCTAAAATCTCAAGGATTTTCGACACCGAGCCCCGAAACCTCTAAAATTTCTCAAAAAAACGTGGATATTAGCCTTCAATTTGGAATTATTTGACTTTTTTTCGCCCGTAAATAAAAATTACTGAAACGTTTACCATGGTCTCTAATACACTCCGAAAGTCCAATTGGGCTGGTGGAACCATCCAATTTGACTTTCAACGACCAATTTACCGATTACATCTTGCAACGATTTCATTAACTCAAGTTTACCACGAACATTTATGACAACATATAATGATCATATATGGTTCAAAACGGCATTATATGACCGCGAGATGTATTCCCTAGAATTTCAAGACTTTTCGACACCGAGCCCTGAAACCTTCGAAATTTCGCAAAATGCGTGGATATTAGTTTTCAATTTTGGAATTTTTTGACTTATTTTCGCTCGAAAATAAAAAAAAATACCAAAATATTTATCACGGCACCTAATACCCTCCGGGAGTCCAATTGGGTGGGTGGAACCATCCAATTTGCCTTTAAATGGCCAATTTACCGGTTTATAACTTCATCGATTTCATTAACTCAAGCCTACCACGAACATTTATGACAACAAATAATGATCATATATGGTTCCAAATGACATTATATGACCCCGAGATGTATTCCCTATCTCAAGGCTTTTCGATACTAGACCCAAAATTTTAATTTTGGAATTTTTAGACTTTTTTTTCGCCCGAAAATAATAATTGTCGAAATGTTTACCATGGTCCCTAATACCATTCGGGAGTCCAATTGGGTGGGTGGAACCATCCAATTTGCCTTTAAACGACCTATTTACCGATTTATAACTTGCACCGATTTCATTAACTTAAGTCTACCACGAACATTTATGACAACAAATAATGATCATATATGGTTCCAAACGTCATTATATGACTCCCAGATGTATTCCCTAAAATCTCAATACTTTGCGACATTGGGCCCCAAAACCTCCAAAACTTCTTAAAAAAGGTGGACATTAGCCTTCTATTTTGGAAATTTTAAACTTTTTTTCCCCAGAAAATAAAAATTGCCGAAATGTTTACAATGGTTCCTAATACCCTCCGGTAGTCCACTTGGGTGGGTGGAACCATTTAATTTGTTTTCAAATGGCCAATTTACCGTTTACAACTTGCACCGATTTTATTAATTCAAGTCTACCACGAACATTTATGACAACAAATAATGATCATATATGGTTCCAAATGACATTATATGACCCCGAGAAGTATTTCCTAGAATCTCAAGGCTTTTCGATACCTAGCCCCGAAACATCCAAAAATTTTCAAAAAGCGTGGATATTAGTCTTTAATTTTGACTTTTTTCGCCCGAAAATAATAATTGCCGAAAAGTTTACCATGGTCCCTAATACCATTCAAGAGTCCAATTGGGTTGGTGGAACCATCCAATTTGCCTTTAAACGGCCTATTTACCGGTTTATAAGTTGCACCGATTTCATTAACTCAAGCCTTCCACGAACATTTATGACAACAAATAATTATCATATATGGTTCCAAATTTCATTATATGACCCCGAAATGTATTCCCTAGAATTTCAAGACTTTTCGACATCGGGCCCCGAATCCTCCAAAATTTCTCAAAAAACGTGGATATTAGCTTTCAATTTTTGAATTTTTTGACTTTTTTCGTCCTTAAATAAAAACCGTCAAAATGTTTACTATGGTCCCTAATACCCTCCGGGAGTCCAATTGGGTGGGTGGAACCATCCAATTTTCCTTTAAACGACCAATTTACCGGTTTACAACTTGCACCGATTTCATTAACTCAAGCCTATCACGAACATTTATGACAATATATAATGATCATATATGGTTCCAAACGGAATTATATGACCTTGAGATGTATCCCCCTAAATTATCAAAACTTTTCTACACCGGGCCCGAAACCTCCAAAATTTCTCAAAAAGCGTGGATATTAGCCTTCAATTTTTGAATTTTTTTGACTTTTTTCGCCCGGAAATAAAAATTGCCGAAATGTTTACTATGGTCCCTAATACCCTCCGGGAGTCCAATTGGGTGGGTGGAACCATCCTATTTGCCTTTAAACGACCAATTTACCGGTTTACAACTTGTACCGATTTCATTAATTCAAGTCTACCACGAACATTTATGACAACAAATAATGATCATATATTGTTCCAAACGGCATTATATGACCCTGGGATGTATTCCCTAGAATTTCAAAACTTTTCGACACCGGGACTCAAATCCCCCAAAATTTCTCAAAAAGCGTGGATATTATACTTCAATTTTGGAACGTTTTGACTTTTTTCGCTTGGAAATAAAAAATGCCGAAATGTTTACCATGGTCCCTATTGTCTTAACAGATTTCATTATTCGTGATCTATTTGATTAATTGTAAATTTCCTCAAGTATAATCAACATCAACTATTCAATGCAAGATTATCGCCTTCGTCCAATCCCTTAAGCTTGGACAAAGCTCTAATCAAGCAGCAGAGAAGAGTGTTGTGGAGTATTGACTAATGTCTACTCAATTGATGTTGATAAATCATGAAAGGTTGCATCAGTGATATTCAGGCAAAGCCTTTATTTTAGTGGCTAAAAACCTTTTTTTTTTTCCAAGGACTCCGTATATGACTTATCATATATTCATATTTTTTGTCAATGTGTATATTTATAGCGTTAAGTACTCGTAATTATTTCATTGATCAAACTATTTTGAAGTAGTCATTGTACTTGTAAACACAAGCATGGAGTAACTAGTTTGGTTGATCATGCAAGTCTAACTTCCTCTCATGACTTAGGTACTTAAATAAACAACTTTTATATTTTTTGCTAATTTTATATTTTTTTTTTTTTTTTTTTTATGTACTAATCAATCTAACTTGATCCAATTTGTTATATTACTCCGTACTTAATAATTTTTACATATATTGACATATGTAAAAGTCAAATAATTGCAATTAATCTGACATGAAAAATTTGAGTGCAAACCAAATAGGTCACTTGCATAGTCTTGTATTAGCAGCAAATATTTTAGCTACGAGCTAACATGAAATAATTGGAATTATAATTTATCATTCATCATTCAAGCAACCAATGCTGTGGTGATAGTCATGTAGTAAACTTCCGATGTGCTTTTACAGCACTTGCCACAGTAGTCAGGGGAATAGGGGACTAAATCTTCAGATGCCAATAGTTGCTTGTACACAGTAGAAAGTCCACTTGAAAATTTTGACTATTGTCACAAAATAAGCCTAGTTGATCCTCCAAAGCAATATCTATACAAAACACTGAAAATGGACAGACACTGCTGTCGACTCATCTTAGATCTAGGTATTACTTCATGTTAATTGGAAAACCGATAACAGCAAAAACCATTAAACCAGTTAACAACTCAAGACGAGTTTAAGAAGTTTTCCATATCTTCTCTGCTTAGCTCTTCATGAACCTAGAACAACAAACCAGAATTCATCAGCAACTATACAATATACTCAACAAATAAAGCTTTTAGTTATTCATTCATCTAAAATTTCATTTTGGGTTGGGTTAGGGGTTGGGCATGAGAAAAATGTACACTATCAGTCTAAATATGATTACATACAAGTCTCTGATAGATTTTTTGGAAGGCGTCACAGAACTTCTCTGCCTCAGCTGGGCCAACCTATCAAGAAATGAAAATTTATTAAACAACCAAACTGAGAATAAGACATTATAAGTGCTAACTGTTAGCCAAATAAGGAAGTACATATCAGAAATCAAGACATGTCTTACAGCAATAAGATAAATCCATTTCATTCCCAAGCATTGTTGGATGTCTTCTTGATCCAAGACTACCAAGACTAATTTTTACTTAACACTACAGTATAATCAAATATCACCAAACGACAGCTCATCTAAGTAATGGTTCCTCTGTCCCAGCATCCCTAAAACAAGTTAACATATACTTTTTGCACGGAGATAAAGATGAGATAGATGTGAAGAGTGAAAAAAGCTGGCGATTTGGCCTACTGAAAAGGGGATGTCGACATCTTTACGTGACATCCCAGAATTGAAGGTATTTTGCTCAGGGCAAAGTAAGTACATGACAACCTCTATGTGCCAAACAATAGAAATGCAGTTCAGGAAGTCTTTTACAAAAAAAGTATAATAACCCAGTGAAAGAGTCAGATAAGATACTGATGCCAAATCTAACTCACCTAAAAATTTACCACCAGATAAGCAAAACAGACGAGGAGCCCCATCATCTCAACACAATTGGCATGTGAAGCCACTAGAGAGGAAGTACAGCTACAATAAAAATTTAAAAGCAAATAAAGTAACCTATCCGTGGGCAGTTCACTGCAAAAGAGGAAGCCTTCCAAACTAAGTAAACCATCATAGCTCTATAACTTGATGATTCTCCAACAATATAGCAAGGCAAGACTCAAAAGATCACCAATTAGTGTGAAAATAACACAAGAGACACTTGTCATCAAGATTGATTTGATAAAGCTCAAGTTCACATTGGTGTTTGAAAGAATCTCACAGGCATCCACACATTAACCTAATGAAAGAAACAGAATTAAAAAGAACAATGTGATGTCAAGAACTTATAGATTTCACTCAAAAGACCTTCATCTTACAGAATACAGATAATGATGCCTCAATAAAACCAAAACTCATTCCAGAGTAAGGAAGTCTCTCAGGCACCAATGACGTTGTCTAAGGTCCAACTTCAACCTTTGATTCATACCTGAAACCCAATAGTCTTGATGGAAATTGGAAGGCCTAGTCCACAAGTCACCCAAAAGCCTTCAAAACTATTAAAAATGCAAATTATTCCGATTGGTCTAACAAGCACAACAGGGGAGGTGATTTCAGAGCACCAGTGGGAATTATAACAAATTATACAACAACTGGGGGGAAAAAAAAGGTCATAAACAGCTCTCTAGGATGAATAGATAGGTTGTACTCAACTAAAATTCATCCCAAGAAGCTAGTTTGAAAGTAAATAACTCACACCCATCAGATCCTTCTGTGACTTGCAGAAAACCTTGAACAAATATTAAAATGGTAAAGTTCTATCAATCTCTCAATGGCTTTTTGGACTATAGATGACACTCAATCCAATACATATGGATCTAGTAAGGTCTTCAGTCAAACTAAGAGATCTTACGGGCCTGGTGGAAATTTTCAAGAAATGTTGGAGTGGTTCACAGTGGCCATTTAGAAGCTCATTTGAAGCTCAGATTGCCATTTGATATGTGATGCTGAACCCAAACCTGTAATCCCTCAAAATATAAAAAATAAAAAGGAGAAGGGCAGAAATTGAAGATTGTAACACATGTCTAAGCAGAAAATCGGCATAGAAAATGAAGGGAACTTTCTTCAGATTGTATAATAGATGGCAGGAACTTCCATAGTTGGTAGAAGATCCAACATTAAATGTTCAAACAACTGTCAAATGTCATGCTATAGAAACCATTAAAGAAATGAATGGAAAATATTTCAAAAGGCTTCAGGACAAGGTCTTAGGAACTGAAGCACAGGTTGCCTAAGATCCAAATTATCATTTGATCCATAGATGACATTAAACTTAGAATCAAGACACAACAATGATTAAAGTGTAAATATGATTCAAACTTCATTTTTTGACACTAGAAAATAGCAGAAAATAATAAAATCTCTTTCCTAAAATTTATGTTATTCCTAATCCAAAGATGATACTAGCATCTCAATCACTCTGAATAAGTCCATTCTGAACTCTGAAGATCTCAAACTAACTGGGAAGAATAGGTGACACACAAACCAAAAAAAAAAGAAGTCCTACACACTTTGCAGGTGAAAATTTTCAAGAAATGATTGAAGGAAGGGTCCTAGGAGACGGACACATGCCACATTCAATCCTTATATGACACCAAAAATACACTTTTAATGGCATTGGTAAGAAATCTCAAGAACTAGATGAAGGGTCCCAGGCTGAGACAAACATATGGAGTACAATTAAGTCATTTGATCCTTATATGACACCAGATATCTGATCGCCTCCTATTTGATGACTATATAATTCAATAACAATGCCCGTGAAAGCCTTCTATATTTTGGCGGAAAATCTTGGTAGAATCCTACAGTCACCCAACGGGTTTATATGGAATTATAGAGTAGATACTTAGTAGACACAGACTAGCAGCTTGATTTCCATGAAAAATACCATGTCATTAGAGTAAAAGCTATTAAGGCAATATTATAAATTTTTAACAAAAAGAAGTAACCAAATTACTAACACTCATGCTCCCAGGATTGAAGAAGTTAATGATGGTCATTCAGTCCAGATAAGACAGCACACTATCCAAAACCAAATTAAAAAAGCGACTTCCAATGAGGTATTCCAAGGGATGGCTGCAATTCTTGATAGGAGTTGAAGATGCTTCTCCTCAAGATACCTAATTGCCTTTGAGAACATTAATGACAGTAGACTACAAATTTATAGGAAAAGACTGCACTTCTAAACACCTAGACTAAACCACAATTCATTAAAATGGCTACTATTATAGATAATATGATCAAAAGGAAGCCAAGAAGCATCAATAAACTGGAGGCATCTCTTTGATGTAGAAACTAATCCTTTGATGAGGAAAACTAAATGCAAGAATGGCTTGTATTAATCTTATATTTGGGGTGAAGATTCTATTTTCATATGAGGCGTTGTTTACCTATCAAAATATTACCTAATTCTACCCATGAGCCATGACCTCAATCTAACAATTCCATTTTTTGTCTAAATTGCAAAGTAAATGAAATTTTAGATGAGGTGTTCACTAGTGACCTTTCCGGAACCTTGACTTGTCAGATATGTATGAATTTCTGAATTTCATAGAAGTGTAAATATTCCCAATTTTTCATACACAAGACACTTGCTAAAAAATTTTGTATCTTCAAATGTCCCTTTTTACTCCATCATTCCAACTCCAATAACTAAGGTCTGAGGATGATCAATGCTCATGGATAGATACTGAAGCCTTAAAGATTTACAGAGCTACAAGGTAGGGAAGAAGAGCTTGGAGGATATAAGGTTGGCAATTGCTAATTTTGAGCCTATTTCATAATATCAATTCAGGCGCAAATAAAGATGCACATTTAGTAAAGATGATACAATCATGTGATTTAGTTGATAAGATATCTGAACTTGGATACTGTTACAGCTAAACTTATGGTTGTTGACCAAACTAGACCTTACCAAAAGAAAGAATACGTAGTATAACATTTAAGATATTCGACAAGCACAAGATATGTAATCCTAGCATCTAAAATTCAAACCATGACTGCAAGTGGCCTCCTTGATAGATTCCTACACATGGACTTTACGTTGATGAGATTCAAAAGAGCTAATAAAAAAAAGAGCTAATAAAATCTATCAGCTCACATAGATATTGGTACCTAGTTACCTACTAATTATGTACACGCCAGCAAAGCATCACATGGAAACATACTCCAGAGTAGTAATGAATTCCGAAAGCGAAGAATATATTAAATTAAATTGCAAACAAATAAAGTGCCCCTATACGATAATATGTTAGGCATAAATATATATTAAATCAATCATGCAATGAGAGTACCATAATACAAAAGAACTACATGTTTGCTCACCTTTTTTTCTGCGATAGATCTTAATTTATCCCAGAAGACATCTGTTATGACAAGTGGGAAAAATATCAAAACAGTTCGGCAAAATAGAATCAATTAAAAGAGCAAGATAATCACCAAATAACATCATTTAGCTTTTTACACATTTGAAGAGCAGCTATCAAAGAGAAGTGGACACATCTAAAGCCTCATAGAATTCCAAAATACTAAGTAGAAAACAAGGTCAAAATGTTGGTATACAAATTTTGCATGAAATGTTTAATGTTGTCAACAGGAAGGTATGTTAAAAGTACTTTTGTCATGAAATTAATGCTTACTTGTGTCTTCTATTAATGAAAACAAAATATACATAAATTATTGATGCAATAAGGAGAAAAGGGAGCGAGGAACAACTTATGAAAGCAAGACACCCTAACCATCTAAACTTTCACTCAAGGACATTGAAGGACCTGTCAAGCAATCAATAAACAACTATTTAATACCACTATTGGGTCATACCTTGGTTCTTGGTTTCTTGCTCACCCTGAGCATCTTGCCACTCTGATACCTGAAGAGAAAATATGGTTACATGAAGAAAACAAGCGAGTAATAAAAACAACATTAAGCAAAATTATTGAAATAAAATTAAGTGAGACCACCTCCTCACTCCTTTCTACTTGTGAGGCCGATTGCCCTGACGATTCTGAGTCCGCTTGCTATTTATCACACAAGATGACAACATTCATCAGATGCAAAACAAGTAACAGGAAAAACAAAAACAACACTTCTTAAATTACTCCACAACATTTTCAATCAAATTACTTCACAGAAGCCACTGAAGTTCTATCTACATTACGATCATAGACAAGCCTAATCACCCCAAATATCAACAGAACAGAAACTAAGGGAACATTGTAATACTCCAACCATCTACAAAATAATTCACATTGTTCCAAAACTCCATAGTTAAAGTATGAGATGATCTCTAACAAAATCTTTATCATAATTGTGACCTCCCATTGTGATAACTTATACCGGACATCCGATATTCATACATGAAACTATAATTTTGAACAAAGTGAGTGCATACATATCAACTAAATACAAACAGGCGTTTCATGTAAACATTTTCCCGATTTGCAAATTTGGTTTATATTTTTAATCCAACTTTTTTTGCAAACTCAATCAACATTGAGATTCCCAGAATTAAACTACTTACAAAAATCAACCACAAATTAAAAAGAAGAAAAAAAATCAAAATTCCCACACAGAATTGCAGCAAAAAATAATCTTTTTCACTTCCCATAAAAATAAAAATAAAACAAATATATAAAACTACAGAAATTGAAGCTAGGGACAAATCCCATCAATCAGAATTACAGTAGCGAAAATCCCAACAAGAAAATCAGCTATAAAGCCCAAAATCAAGCAGGAAGGAATAATTATAATGGGGGAGAATGAAAGAAAAATCTAGGGTTTAACAGTGAGAAGAAGATAGAGAAATTACATAGTAATGTGGAGTTCGAACAACAGGGAAGAGAAGAAGGAGGCGTTGAAATTCGCGCTCATCCATGCTGCTTGCAGCTTTGGATCGAACTTTGGTTATGGAGTTGGTGATTTGCAAATCGTTGATCAAATTGACAAATAATCAAATATCAATCAACTTTAGTTTATTGAGGGAAAATAACAAGTTCTCAATTTTGAAGTAATAAACGTCTCACCTTTGAATTGAAGTAAAAATTCTTAATACTCACTTAATCACTTGACTAGTGTAACCATGTGTAGCCGTATTTTTTTTTTTTTTTTTTTTTTTTTTGGTGTTCCATTCAATTCACTCTTTTGAGCTAATTCGGATTCGGGATCAATTTTGGGTGATTAGATTTCACCCAATTGTTGCTATTAGCCGTGTAGGTGTACAAGAAACGAAGTACAACATGTCACATAGTTAGTCGGTTAAAATCGGTACTGAGACTTGTGAATAAATCTCGTTTTAATGACTTGCACCAAAAGAAATACGAGATATTGAAATGATGTTATGACCGAAATCAAATCTCAGACAGATAATCACGAATTTACAATTCTTTCAAACTAGATTAGTTTTGATAGATTTTAAATGTTTTTCTATGTGATAAGAAATAAGGAATACGAAATACTTATGATATGATATGCTCTTTTAAAATTTAGTTATTTTAAAAGGTTATATGAATTGAATACTACGTATATGATTAGTTCTTAGCTGTTTGGGTCAATTTTTGTATTCCATATACCAATATTCAAGTTGGTATCCTAGATAAATATACCAAGTTTGCTTGCGAGCACTTTTTTAAAGATGTGCAAAGGCAAACATCGAAAAATCTTTTAAATTTGTATATACAAACCCAAAGTAGTTATTTGCTCTGAAAGTGGAAATTGGTCATGATACACTGCAGAAACTTGCACTTTTTCAATCAATTGTTAAGTGGGATGTATCCCAATGGTCTACATAAGGCATGGTATATGAGGTTGTTTGTATATCTTTAGAATCAAACTTAATGGGGAATGCACTAGAGGCTTGACCCCTTTAATCAATGTCAATGTGTATACAAAAATAAGATATAATAGAGACGAGAATTATCGCCTCTTTAAGCTTTATCTTGAATATCATCAGAGCAGAGGCCAGGCGGCCAGGCCATTACACTGCTGCAGGTGTAAGTTCGTCATAGCTTACACAGCATTACAGGTATCATATGTTGCTCGGCCCAATGCGATAGCAGTTTTAGAACCAGAAAGGCGACCCAAATGCTTGCAGATAAACTCTCCAGCAGAGAGCAGCTTCTCCAGGTCTACATTAGTAGTGATGCCAATTCCATGAAGCATGTATACCACATCTTCAGTGGCAACATTTCCTGATGCTCCCTTTGCATAAGGGCATCCACCAAGTCCTGCTACTGAGGAATCGAGTGTGCTGATTCCCATCTATAAAGAAAGAAAATTATAGACATAAGAATTTAACAAGGAACTGGTAAGAAAATTCTCACACAGAATTGCAGCCCATCCCCCAAACACAGTTAGTTCAAGAAGGTTTGATTAAATTCAGATATGGTAATGGGTAAGATATGATAATAAGGGAATTAAAAAAAGCCTAAGTCTAACCAAAATCGCCTTTCAAAAGAAAAAAAAAAAAAAAAAAAAAAAAAAAAAGTCTAACCAAAATCAAACCCATCAAACATTATGCAGTAGTAAACAGATAGAAATCTGAACTCACCTGCAGAGACACCAAAATGTTTGGAAGAGACTGTCCATAGGTATCATGGAAATGCACAGCAAGCTTCTCAACAGGAACAACAGCCATTACAGCTTCGAGCATGGGCATAACAGTGCCTGTAAAAAAAAAGGAAGAACACAAATGACAAATGAAAATTGAAGATCATCCAAGTCTATGTAACAATTAAGCAAACTTGGAAAATTATGTTATGCCTATATACATTACACAGAATAAGCTTAATTTCATTTTAAAAAGAAGCAGCTTCCTGCAACGGAGAAGCATTCTCCAGAAGGTAGCTCAAGAAGAGAAGGATAGATTGGATAACAACATTACCTGGTGTACCAGTACCAATAGTATCACCAAGAGAGATTTCATAGCAGCCCATATCATACAGTTCCTTAGCCACATATGCCACCTTTGCAGGAGGAATAGGCCCTTCAACTGGGCACCCAACAACACAAGATACGTACCTACACAATTATTTTCATATTTAGCAAATTAGCAATGATAAAATGATAGCAATATATTAAGGTAATCAGTAAGCATGTGTAGCAGAAGAATGATCTTTAAAATCAGAAGAAGTGATGCAAAGTGGACAGCATTTTAAGTTTGTTATGGTGATGGAAATCGATAGCATAGGTAAACATGTCAACATTTCAAATATATTGACATACACATCAAGAGAATTCAAACTTTCAGACAAAAAGTGTTTTGGTGTAGAGCATTACCCACGAACTGGAATTGAGAGATTCTTAGCTGCTGCAACAACAGCTCGATAACGAACAAGACTTTCATCAATGCTACAGTTTATATTTGACTTTGAGAAGGATTCTGAAGCGGATGCAAAAACAGCAATATCCTTAGCACCAGCTTCTATAGCCGCTTCAAACCCCTAGATAAAAAGTTAAGAAACAGATCAGTAAAGCTATTCATGTCCATAACTATTAAGTACAGATGACAACCATGATGAATTCACTAACTTTTAGATTCGGGGTCAACACAGGAAGACGGGCAGAATCCACATGACAGACTGCTTTCATAACATCCTTTGCATCTGAGAGCTGCAAAATAAAAAATTTGCCTGAGGTGCCTGCAAATTTTGCAACATAACATAAAAGTAAAAATCAGTTAGAAAAAGGTTGGTACCTGAGGTACCCATTTGGGCGAAACAAAACTCGTTGCCTCAACAACGGATAATCCAGCAGAAACTAGTCTTTGGATCAATTCAACCTTTATATGGGTAGGCACCATGTTCTTCTCATTTTGAAGTCCATCCCTTGGACCAACCTCCACAATTTTCACATGATTGGGCATGCCATTTACAATCTGCAATAACGTTTGAATGCCATAAAAATAAGGTGAAAATCATGGACCAAATCCACATCTCACAGAAGCACGGGCAGCAAAAAACCACATCATGGGTAAATTGATAGCCAAATCTTGCTGCAAAAGAGCTTACATAACAGGTCCAAAATACTAGAGACCGAAGAAACGAAGCCCAAAGTACCCAATTACCTTACTTCTTTTGACACCAGTGCACTTGTCATGATTTCCATATGTCGTATGATTTCTGCCCAGACTTAAGCTCCTCCAGCTGAAAGAATTGCCACGAGTCTCCCTTGATTTCCTTCCCCAAAGAAAAGCATCTCCCATGTAATCTTCTGTATCCTCACTGCAACATTTCAAAAAGCAAATCAAATGTGAAAATCCACCCAAAAAACATTTGATATGAGATAAGATTATAAAAGAGCCTGAAGCTCACTGACCTACAGCTGTTTGATGTGCTGCATCTGTTTCCTTCAATCCATCGAGCTCCCATGCCCATATCCTCTCCTCGGGGTCGACAAGAACCAGATGAAAACCTTCTATCAAGACTGCCCATGCTAGGCAGCTTGTCAAAACTGAGGGGTTCCTCCAAACTTGACATTCTGAAAGTAAATGTGGGAAAGGAAAAAACAAATACATAAACAAATACTCTATCGATACTTCAATAAAGCCATGTTCAACATTGTTAGCATCTTGGCTATAGGCTACAAGCATTATAAGATGTGTTTCAACTTGTCAAAGCAAAAGAATCAGCTCATTATAATCAATCAGAATAAATCGAATAATGCCAAAAATGCAACATAAAAAAAAAAGGGACCAGAATCACTTCATCTGTTCATCACCCAATATTATACTGTAGTTTTGTTAACTTGTTGAGAAATAGGTGAGTCAACTACCATTTACATTGCACACTCCATGTGCATGAACCTACACGGTACTCTTGATTCCGCTTGTTTTTTGTTTAAGAGTTTATTTGTTCCTTTGAATATGATCAGATTGCTCATGCTATTTTTCTCACTGGTAATTACATTTCAAACGGCCATTCTCTACACTATAAAAAACTTTTGCCTCCATGATCTTAAGTTTAGCTTTCCATGAGGGCAGTCAGGAGTTCAACACTTCGACCTCGATTAGATGACTAGTTTTGTTCATAATTACTTATATGAGTACATAATATTGTCCAAGTAACATGTATGGATGTACCTATCACTCTATCATACTATTCCTAAGTTCCTATAAAAGTAATAGCAAATAGACAAAATAAGAACGATTTTCGCCGCACCCCATTTCATAGCATTTACAGCTGAAATTTAAATGGCTTACATAAATACATATATACCATGCCACAAGTCAATATTATCAGTTTGCTACAGCACAAGTGCATTAAAAAAAGACATAATTTTCTACCATCAATTTATTTCCAATTTATGCTAAACTTAGTAGCAATCAACTTAAATGTTCTCTAATATAGCTAGTTCCACTTAAAGCAAGATAAACTTAGCATTTTAAGCAAAAATCCAAGAACTCGACAAAATGTAGAGTATATTTAAAACAAATTTAGCCCCAAATTTAATCAACGACTACTTAATAGATGTACCAACACTTCAAACATTGACATCAATTCAAACCCAACAACTATATGTACAAGTAATACTCAACTATCCCCCAAAAAAAAAAAAAAAAAAAAAAAAAAAAAAAAAAAAAAAAAAAAAAGAGGAATTCAGTAATAATTTTAACAGTTCTACAAAAAAAAGAGGCAGAAAAATATAATTACATCCTCGAATTACTGAATTATAACACCAATTTAACCAAAAACAAAGAGAAAAATTGTTTCCCCAATTTGTTACCCTAATTTTCTCAATCCTCTGTTCCCAATCAAACAAACAGAGGAATAAATAAACCCATCAACAGATCAACCAAAAATATCAAAAACCCATAAAAATTAAACTAAAAGCACACCTGAAATTGAGATAAAATCCCTGAACTTTCCTTGAAAATTGAACAGAAATCTCTTAGTTATTCTGGAAAAAAAGGGGACTTTTTTCCTCCTCTGCTTTTTTATTCCTCTAAAAAATAAATAATACAGTAGTGATTAATTTTGTGGGTAGTTGAGGAATTGAAGAAAAAATATTTAAAAAAATACTACAAAATGAAAAGAAAGCTAGTTGCTCATAAATCGTTCTTGGTATTTGGTGTAGAAAATGAAATGTAGAGAGAGAAAAAAATGTGTGTTGATTGTTGAATGATTTGGGGAATTTAATTATATGGCTTCTTGTGGCAGTAAAATACTTTGTCCCATTTTAAAGATTTCTAAAATTATTTTCAAAAACATTAAAAAAAAAAAAAACAACAATTGCCGACAAAATAAATTAAAAAAGGGAGGGAAATTGGTGGGTTGGGTAGTTTTCAGTTGGAAGTTGGTCAATTTCCATGCATTCTTTTTGCTCTTTTTTTTAGTCAGCTACTCTTACATATACTTGTATTAATATTAATAATTTAATATTACGAGTATTAGTTTTTTAAAAAAAAAATATTAATATTAGGAATATTATACTACTTGTATTATGTTATGTGAGTCTTGCTCTTTTGACTGTTTTGAGAGGAAATTACCTAGTACTTTGCGATTTTGCATTGATATTGGTAAATGAGTTTGGCAAATTTGGTAATACTCTGTATTTGATATTCCTTGGTTTCTACAGTAGTAGTTGCTAACGCTTCTCTTTTTACATTTATCGATTACATGGTTCATATTTTTAATTACTAATATGTAAAAATTATAAACATTTTATATTAAAATAGTATAAGGGGTCTGTTCCAATTTACTGAACTGAATAATTTATGAGAAAAGGAAACTAGGAACTGATTTGAACTATTGCGTAATCCAAATCTATGGCGTAATTTTTGATGTTTCTCAAATCTATTGCGTAATTTTTGATATTTCTCAAATCTATTGCGTAATTTGTCCCTCGTTAAATATGATTGATATTTGCCTCTTTGAAGTAACACTATAGAAATAATATGTACTCAGTACTTATAATCCATGAAAAAAAAAATTAGGGTGTTGGGAATATGGTTTGGTACAAAGACAATGAACTCATTAACTATGTTGAAGTTTATCCATATTTATTGAAATTCACTTTTGACTAGAACTTTTCAAGTCAAAATGTATCTACTTTATTCAAGTTCTATCATGTTTTAGAAATAAAACCATATTAAAGTTTCTTAAAGCCTACATACTCCATGCATAGTCCATACTTTTAACAAGGAAAATAATGAAAGTGTGTATGACCACTAATAATTAGCTGGTTGTAGGGTGTAGTAGTGAGTAGTAAATGACTAAAGTAGGTGCAATGAGCACATCTTCATTAAATTAACTACAAGCAAAGGCCCATTTTCTTACTAGCATTTAGACAATTGAACATAATCTCTTTCCTTCTCATTTTAAGGGGCATTAAATTGAGCTGAATTAAACCGAATTAAACTGAAATTATTTATGATAAAAGGAAATTAAGAAGTGAAATAAAATTGAAGAAAATAGATTCTAGGTACGTATGCCCTACTATAGTCCGTTCAGATACGAAGTACTTGTTTTAGGATTGTTTGTTAGGGTAAATTTAAAAAGTGTTGGACCATTCTTTGTGAATAGAAAACAAAAATAATTTCAATAAAACTGATTGAGTTCATTTCTCAACCTTTCGACGGACTCGTGACTTTAGTATTTGTTTCTGGAAACATAATACTCCTCGGGGTGTTAGAGTAATAATATCAAGATGCCCTAGAAATGAAGTCCAATAAATGTCCAAATATCCTTCGACTCCACCTAGATAGTAAGAGTATATACAAGGGCTCTACCTTGATGTCCGAGAGTTCGGCCCCTCCGATTCTTAAGTCAGCAAACGTACTTTCTAGAGATAGAAAATAGAGAGACAGAGTACTTCAGAGAAAAAAATTAGAGAGAGGAGAGAAAATCAGAAAAAAGTTAACATCATTAATGATTGGATAATTATTTATAATTGTACTTTTAGGCCGCAAGATTGTACTTAGTTGGACAAATTAGGGGTAAATCAGTATTTTGCAATCATTAATGATGGGCTGGCTCATAAAGGAGTATTTTCGCATTTTTAGGTCACTAAGGTTAGGACAATGGACTTAATTGACCCAAACAGTCTTTATGGACTTGTGATTGGTCATCAAAATAAATAGATATGGATTTGTGATTGGTCACCAAGATAAATGAAGTGCTAGTTTTTTATTACTCGATATTATTTATTTTTTTATTTACAAAACGAGAATCACAAAACGATAATGGAAAGAGGTTAAAGTTAAACGGACAATAAAGTTATTAATACGATAGTTTGTAAGGAAAAAATATCAACTGAAATTTTATTAAATTCGTAATAATATGTATCTTATTTATATGAAATTTTCATAATTTTTTTTATTACCAAATTAAAAATATTTAGCGATAAAAAATTATACATAAAACGAGCATTTAATCTAAACTTATTCCGTTTTTTTTTTTTTATCTGAGCATTTAATTTTTTTTTTTGTTTGGTACTACTAAGAGCACTCTCACCAATGGGGAGAAAAATGCCCATGGGTAATTTTTGGGGTTTAATAAAAAAAAATAACTCCCCATCAATGGTCTAAATTAAAAATGCCCATGGGCAAATCAATTTTTGATCAAAGTTTGGGCAAAATTAAAAAACTGACCAAGAAGAAGTGGGCCCCACGTGCAAGCTGCATTTAAATTTTTTTTTTGCTAAGCATACCTCAAAACGCAGCGTTTTGAGGAAGCGTATGCTTTGCTTCACCTCAAAAACGCTGCGTTTTGAGGGTAGGAAAAGCAAAAAAAATGATTTTGGCAGCCCTGACAGGCGCGTCAGCACGCCCAATCAGGCGTTGACACGCGTCCTGTCAGGTGAGTTGGACCAATCAGGAAATTCCTGATAATTGCAACGGTAATAATTTTGTAACGGGTATTTTGTGCTTATAAAATTAAAAAAAAAAAATATATACCAACGGCTAGAAAAAAAAATTCTCTACAAATAGAGACCCATTTTGCCTATATTTTCATATTTTCAAAATTCACATAAATTTGTTGTATTTACATTTTCTCTCAAATTCTCCCTCATAATTAGTCATCCTTTTAACATTATTATTATTATTATTAAAATAAATATTATTATTATTATTATTGGAAGTATAATTATTATTGTTATTATTTTAGCTTATTAATATTATTATTGTTGTTCGTTATTATTTTTGTTATTAATATTATTATTATTATTATTTTAATAATAGTTATTATTATTATTGTGTTAGTTTTTGAAATTAATAAAAAAATAGATATGGATCCCAATAACCCCTTTTACTCAATACTTTTTCAAAATTGTAATGATTTTGATGAGAATTTCATGAATCAACCTCAATTTCAACTTTTCCTACAAAGATTGAGCAACACCTCTCTGCAAAATCCTCCATAACAACAAATACCTCCACAACTTGAAATACCTCCACAAATTCCAACTGAAAACACTGATTACGAGCAATCACCTCCTGTCTACCAAGGAAGTAACTCTCAGTACGATGATAGCCAAGAAGAAAATGTGCCTGAGACACCTCAATACCCTCCGTTGACTCAAAGAATGCGGGTGGGTTCCAACCAACAACTCGCTAAAGCTAGTCGTATTTGGTCAGTTGCAGAAGATGAAGCTCTTATTAGGCTATATTTAAAATACAGTGGAAATGCGATAGTGGGTACGGGCATGAAAGCTGCTGAACTTTGGCGACAAATATCTGCGGCGTACGACATGGTTCAAGCTAAGAAGCCATAAATACTACCACCCAGAAATGCGAAGAGTTTGGAGAACTGTTGGAGAAGGATGGCAGCAGATGTACTGTTATGGACAAGTTGTTATGATGAAGCGGGTCCGTTAACTGGAAGTGGATTCAACGAAGTTGATCGAATTCAAAAGGCCTCGAAGTTGTTCCATATATCAGCCAAACCACCACACAATTTTGTTTTTCCCCACGCTTGGGAAATGATAAAGAATGACCCAAAGTGGAGGCCTAAACTCAGATGGGCATTGTCACTAAAGGAACGACAGGATTGTCAACTGCGTCCGGAAGGGGACACCGAGGATAGCAGTGGAAGTGGAAAGAGATCGAGAACTGACAGTGAAGCTGAAGGAGATGTTCCCGTTGGTGGGTTTTCATCAGGAGGTATA
This sequence comes from Chenopodium quinoa, assembly GCF_001683475.1. NCBI lineage: Eukaryota > Viridiplantae > Streptophyta > Magnoliopsida > Caryophyllales > Amaranthaceae > Chenopodium > Chenopodium quinoa. The sequence continues at coordinate 2,942,060 of NW_018744633.1, read as the reverse complement.
CCCAGACCCGACTGGGTAAAAAAAGCAAAGGCTAAGCGTAAGGGAAAAGCTATTGCTCATGATAGTGCAATTTTAAGTATTGGTGAACAGATACAGGCTTGTACTGAAGTTAGAAGCTTTGAGACAAATTTACGGCAGCAAAGGTTGGAGCTTGAAAGGGAAAAGGAAAAGAGGAAAAACAAACAGGTCGAATTACAAGAGAAGAAGATGAAATTTGATATGTTGCAAGCAATTATGTCCAAAACGACGCCACTTACACCAACTGGAGAAGCGTGGAAGGAGGAACTAATTCAAGAAGTGTATGGTGGAAAGTAGAGTAGTTTATTATGCATTATGATTTCAAGTATTTTGTTTATTTTATGTTGCAATGAATTAATTTTTATTATTAATTATGTTCCAAAAATTTATCAAATTATATTACATTTTCATATATTTTGTTCAATTACGAGTGAAGTACTAGCTACTGTGTAGATTTTTGTCTTATACAATTATGAGTCAAGTGGTTGGTTTTATCAACCATTGAACTGTCAAATCCCAAAAAGTAGTCAAGTCCAATTGTAGTTTTTGTTTTATACAACCATTGAGTAAATAGTTTTGTAATCGTTAATTTATTTGGTTTGTATGATTGGTGTACGATCATTATGTTCCAATGTTGTAATCGTTATTGTTGTACTGATGAAAAATGAAATTTCGCATAAAATAATGACACAAATAATTAATATTGTACTCATAAATAATTTAATCAATAAAAAAATTTAGTTAAGAATAAATATTATTATTTTATTAAAAAATACATTTTGCAAAAATTAATATTAAAAATAATTAATATTGTACTACTCATAAATAATTTAATCAATACAAAATTTTGTTAACAATAAAATTAAGAAATACTAAATTACAAATTTAATGATGTGTAGGAGAGATAAATATTGATGGGGTATAGGGTTAAAAATAGGAGAGAGAATGGTGGGGATTATAACTTTTGACCATTGGTGTAAAATAAAAATGACCAAGAAAATGCCCATGGGGGGAGGAGTGAGAAAGTGATTAGTGAGAGATTGGACAACCAAAAAAATGCCCATTAGTGACAATGCTCTAAATAAAACCGAAGTAAGTACTTCTATTTTACTTAAGCGTGGGGTTTTGAGGAAGGAAAAGCTTAAACCCTAACAATGGAAAGAGAACAGGAAGATGAAGATGATATTGTTTGCTTGGACGAATCATTCTTCATCAATGACAAGTATTTTCCCCTCTCTCTATCTCTCCAAACTAACTATCAACTGATATCGCTAAATGTTTAATCAATTTTCCTTAAATTGTTTTTTTATTTTTGATTTTGCAGTTACCAATTAACCACATTTACATTTGGGTCTCAAGTTCTTGAGCTATTCTGCCTTAATTCAGCTTCAAGTGAGTACATTTATTTTCAATTGTTATTTTTCTCAAATGGGTTTTCTGGGATTGTGTAAATTCACTTTCAATACTTAGTTTTATCAAATGAGTTTTCTGGGGTTTTGCAACTACTTATTTGATGCTGTTCAATTCACTTTTGTGCTGTAATTAGCTGCAATTACAACTACATTTTTTTTTTTTTTTGTATAATATTTGATTTCTTGAGCTACTTTGTCTTCATCCAACTTCAAGTAAGTATATATACTTTCAATTGTTGGTTTGATGAAATGGGTTTTTTTTTTTTGGGATTTGGCTTAGTAAATTATCATATTGATGTTGAATTAAATTTATGTGCTACAATAAGCGCAATTATACTTCGATATATGTTGAAGATTATAGCTTGCGAGAAATATATTACCATTTCTTAAATAATGGAGAAGTAATACTGAAACTGTATATGGTTTGGGCAGCTGATTTTGATCTGACAGGCCAGTTGGTGTGGCCAGGGGCCGTGTTGTTAAATGAATACTTGTCCAAAAATGCCGAGATGCTTCAAGGACTATCTGTTATCGAGTTAGGCTCTGGTGTTGGTATGCCCAATTCTTTGATTGCAACTATCTTCTTTTTGTAGGATTGTAGAACTTTGTAAACTTGAATTGAAAATTTTTCTTCATTGTGTTTTTAATGAATTGTGATAGATGAGACTATGAATCCTGTTGCATTTGTTGTGATGGAAGAATCAATAGCTTTAACCTCTTTAACTTTCATTCAATTAAACTTTGTTAGTTTGTTTATTTGCTACATATGTTTACCTGAGTCCCCTGCTCTTCGGCTGTTTTCCTGTTTCGGTGGGCACAACAATGACATTGACTTGAGCTTGGTAATGTAATTTTTTGTGAAAAGAAAACCAAAAGTGTTACCAATGTCTTAAACAATGCTCATACAACCGTTGATAAATTATGGCTGTGAAAAATGATCATGATTCAAAATATTGAACATCTTATCATTTCGAGGCATTTGATGGAATAATGAAAAAAGGTTAGCCGCTAAGAAGTTTGTTAATCAGCATAGGCCAACTGGCCATGCCCTTGATAGATTGATAGTTAAGAGCTTTGTTAAATTGTGTATTAACTTCTAAACTAAATGCTGAAGCAATTATCTAGTTTTTATATTTCTACCTTTTGTACTGTTTTCTGAATCTCTCAAATTTCACCCCCAATATCACAGGTGTCACTGGAGTATTCTGTAGTAAATTTTGCAAGAAAGTTGTGATGACTGACCACAATGATGAAGTTCTTAAGGCAAAGTCATGGATTTAATAGTTTATCGATGGAGATTTTGAATGTTAATCTTGGTGCCTAACAGTTTGTGCTATCTTGTCATGCAGATTCTGAAGAAAAATATAGACCTACATGCATCTGCTGAGAATTACCCTCCCACTGGTATGTATAAGGGACTTGGAGTAGCAATTTGTGGAATGTGGTTTGTCATTGAACTGATATGCTTCTATAATTTCCTAATCTCAGATTTGGGGGCGGAGAAACTAGAATGGGGAAATTCTGACCAGAGAAATGAAGTTGTGCAAAGATATCCTGAAGGATTTGATCTGGTTCTTGGAGCTGATATTTATATCCTATTCTTTTTCTTATTTGATTGCAAATTCAAATCATTATGATTTCTTATTTGTTTAAAAGTGTTGATGTGCTATTTGCCTATTTTCCAATCAGCTTACGTCTCTAAATAGGCTGAGAGACTGTTGATATGTGCAACTGATTGAGTTATGCTTTGATGTTTGTCATCAAAGTCATGTCCCATAGCTTAATTTTCTGACTACTCTCTCACACAAGTTTTCAGTCATTACTCTTGCCATTTTTTTTTCTTTCCATGAGCACATGGTTGAAGGCCTTGACAATCTATAAGCTTTCAACAATCCAGTATTCCCTTGCTTTTTGATACAGTTAAGAGTCTTCTTCAAATCAGAGGAAAAGGAAGATGCAGATTCATCCTGGGTTATGTTTCTCGTGCTAAAGTGTGAGTAAATTTCATGATTTCTTTATATTCTTATGCATGCATACATCACAGTTTCTTATATTTGCCATTGTTCTTTAATATAATAAGCCATGTGGTTTGGATTGATCTCTCCGCAAAGAGTGTTCAGAAAGAATTTGTCGGTGATTCATTTCCCTCTTCATGCTAAGCTTTTCATTAAACTTAGAGGTCTACCCAATGCTAGTTACTAGATGCGGAGGCATTTAATACTGTAGATTGATATGAACTTTTAATGAAAGTAGTTACTATTGATACCTTTTGGTTATCTCCCTTTCTTTCATAACTTGAGCTCAGCAAAAAATGATATAAAAGGGCCATTATGGAGAATGTGGTTTGAACTTAGAACAACATAGCCCTCACTGATCAAAAACAAATATAGTAGAATATTTTGTATAAATGATTAAAAAAAAGCATTACAAATCACTTTTTTTTTTCTCCCCTTGTGATTTTGGGATATATAATCTTTTTAAGGCTAAACTCCCATATATATATGAAGAAAGAAAATGGTTTAGACTAATATGACTCTCAGTAGTATCTGGTGTCTTAAGGGATTGTCGTTCTATGTTCTTTCCTTTTAAGCTGGAACTTTGGAGTATGTTCAAAATGACTAAAGGTCTTCCTATGGAAGTACTTGTGAGTTGTGATCCTACAATCTCTATAAGCTCACATCTTTCACCTTTACACAGAATGGATCAGATGGTTCTTGATGAGGCCCAGGGACATGGCTTGTCCACAAAGGAAGTTGCTGGAACTCGTTCAATTGTTGGGAACTTGGAAGGGGTCATTTATGAGATTACCCTTTAGTAAATTTTACAATCCGACAATGTTACAAAAGAATATAGAGGATGTCAAGAAGTTGCAGCATTTCAAGTTTAGTTTTGGAGGAGCTGCAGCTTCAGATTCTAGACAGATACAACTTTCAGATAAGATAATAAGCAAGAAGGTGCAGCTTGAGGTAATAACACATTGACTATTTTCCTGACATAGGGATATATATAGACAGTATTGTGAAACTCCTTTTGGCACTGTTCATTTTCTATAAAACAAGAAAACTATTTTATTGACTAAATGAAGAGAACAAAAGATAGCTTTTTGGACATCGATGTTATATATGTTTTTTTTTTTTTTTTTTTTTTACCCGAACTCCACTGCTATTCTGCTGTGTATCTTATTGTTGCATCATAAGTATCATCTTCAGGAGTTTTGAGAAGATGGAGTTCATCAATCATTCTATCTTTCTAGAATTCGATTCATTAATAAAAAAATTAAAAATAGCTCTTATATGCTGCCTATGAATGGAAAATCTCTTTCTTAGTGACAATGTTGATTACTATGAGCATAGCAAGCATATGGAAATAGCTGCTTTCTGTCATTTTAGCTGTCATTTAAGTAAGATTTATGCAAGTGTGGGTGAAGCGAATGAAACATCAGCAGGGCTGGTGTCTGATAACCCAGTTCTACACAGTTCTTAAGATTTGGTGTTAGACCTAAATGTGTCCTATCCTTGGCTTAAGTAGCAAGGACTAGAGCCGATCTAGAGTCAGCAGTCTCTAACCCGGTTTGAAAATTCAACCCGAACCAATCAATGTTACTTAGAGAACTGTAAACCTACCCAGCATGGACCCTGCATTTTAGCGCAAACCAGACCACATACTAAAATTCTAGCTTTATACATTGAAAATATCCTTCAAACTTAAAAGCTCCCAATCTAACCCTCAGAACCCACTTGGCCACTAGTAGGACCAAAAGTGTGTTTTCATCTCATATTACTCCTAAATTCCAAATCATTGATCTACAACTTGCCCGTCTGTCCCTACTAATATGCACAACCTAACATAAACAATTAACTAGTGTTTTTTTTTTTTTTGGATGAAAAGACCCATGTACCCTTTCCCACTATTTCTTCCTCTCATTTTCACATAGTTGCAAACTCCTTGTTTTTATTTCATTTTGTGAAAAGGGGTTTGGTTAGAATTTGTAATGATGGAATAGATAATTTGATTACTTTCCATATATGTTTAGGTTGAGTGGAATTTTAGGTGAGATTGGGATGAACAATTCAACACCCTCTAACCTACTCTACTCTCAACAATACTATACTAAATGTTTTGTCCATTTTGCCATTAATGAGTAAAGAGAGGAAGAGTTTAGATAAGGGGGTGTTCATGTAACTTGTACTTCATATCATTATTTTATAAATGTCAATTTTGATTAACGGCGGCATAATTGGGATTAGTGAGATAATTGGGTGATAAGGCTAATTGCAATTTTAACAATTGGGTAACTTGTATTATCATTCATGATTAAAGGACATAATATGTACTCCATACGTCCATAGTCCATATTCAATATTAAGTACAAGTATATAACAAGCTTTGATGTTTGATTCCCTACATTTCGTGTGTCATAATATCACTATGAGTATTAATTTTGCAAATATGCCCAAATAACAAGTGATTATGGTGACTAATACAAGACAAATTAATGTACGAGTACCCCGACATCAATACTCCCACCGTCTAATCCCCAAACTAACCCTCGACTTCCACGATAAAACCCTCTCTCAAGAAACCACCCTGCACCACCACCACCACGTCCACCACCAACTAGAGTTAATATTTGATCATCCAATCAAAATATCTAATCCCCAAACTCACCCTCGACTTCCACGACAAAAACCTCTCGTCAGAAGCCACCCTTCACCACCACCAACTAGACTTAATATTTGACCATCCAATCAAAAAATCTAGTCAAAATTCATCAGTAAGTAAGTGGCCCACTCTAAAGAAAAGAAGAGAAGATGAGAAGAATAACACTACTTTCCAAGAAGCAAGAAGAAGCCATCAAATTTTGTACCCATTCATGCATCAGCATCCCTTACACTGTCTTGCTGGCTGCTACACCTAATCTCTCACTTATTTTATTAATCAGGTTTTAATTATTAATCCTTAATTTATTCACATGCTCATAATTTTCCTTAACCACCCTCACTAATCCACCATTATCCGATCCTCGGCATTATTTTTTCAGTCTTGAGAGAAGACGAGCCTAATCTTAATCCGCGAATAATCCCCAATCAAAACCAAATACCCACACCCATTCATGGATCAACAATAGAAAGAAAAGAAAAGAAATGTTTCGTCTCATTCTTTTCCTTTTTCTCTCTCTTCTTTCTCTTCTTCCTTCATCAGCTCAAAACTCATCATGTCCCTTAGATTTCGCCATACTTCAAACTCTGGTTCGAGAAAAAGACGTGAATTCATCAAACAATGTCGCAGCCAACTGCGGCTACATCGCCGAAGGACTCAGGCTCGTCCTCTCGCAATACCTCCGAACCACCGGCTCATTCTACCCACCACTTAGCTCGTCCGAGTCATGCTGGGACTCGTACGACTCAGTCGTCGACTCGTTCCTACCAAACTTCAAGGTTCGAGCCTCTTGTGGGTTCAAAACTCAGTGGATTTCCGAAGGTTGTTTGAACATCTCAACTCAGTCCGAGTTCGAGAAACTCGTTCCTCAATCCGCATTAAACGACGCCGTTTCGAACTGTAATCAATCTCTGGCAAATGGGTCTCCTTGTGCTTCTTGTCTCACGAGTCTTACTACTCTGCAAGCTTCGTATCTCAAATCGAAGGACCCTTTTAATGGTAATATCTCTGATTGTACTAATCTTCCATTGATTTATGCTGGAGCTGTGATTAATCAATTTGGACCGTCTGATCCTGGAACTGCTAAATGTTTGTTTTCACTGGATTTTTCTTCGTCCAAAAATGGTAGTAATTGGAAGAAGAAATTGCTGATTTCGTTGATTGTAGTTGTGGGTTTTATTGGGTTGTGCTCTGTTTTTGGTGGGGTTTACATGTATTTGAGGTTGAAGAAGAGGAGAGAGAAAATTGCTGCGAAAAACAGGTGGATTACTCGGGTCGGGTCTGGAACCGGGCTGAATCTTTCGTCGATTGGGGGGAGTACCCATTTGATGAAATTCGGGTTTGATGAGATTAAACGGGCTACCAAGAACTTTCACCGCGATAATTTGATAGGTAGAGGTGGATATGGAAATGTGTACAAGGGTTTATTGCCTGATGGTACTGAGATTGCTGTTAAGAGGTTTAAGAATTGTTCGGCTGCAGGAGATGCGAGTTTTACACATGAAGTTGAGGTGATTGCGAGTATTAGGCATGTTAATCTTGTGGAATTGAGAGGGTATTGTGTTGCTACTACTAATTTAGAAGGTCATCAGAGGTTGATTGTGTGTGATTTGATGCATAATGGTAGTTTACATGATCATTTGTATGGGAATGCGTTGGAGAGGAAGCTAAGTTGGCCGGTTAGACAAAGAATCGCGCTAGGAATGGCTAGGGGATTAGCTTATTTACACTATGGAGCACAGCCTTCGATCATTCATCGTGATATTAAAGCTAGTAACATACTTTTGGATGATAATTTTGAGGCCAAAGTTGCGGATTTTGGCCTTGCTAAGTTCAACCCTGAAGGTTTCTCACATTTGAGTACTAGGGTGGCTGGAACTATGGGATATGTTGCCCCGGAGTATGCCCTTTATGGGCAATTAACTGAGAGGAGCGATGTTTTTAGCTTTGGTGTCGTGTTATTAGAGCTGCTGAGTGGTAAGAAAGCTATACTATCGGTCCCAGATGGGCAAGGGCAGCCGTCATTGGTGACTGATTGGGCTTGGTCATTGGTTAGAAAAGGGCATGCTTTGGATGTCATAGAAGAGGGGATGCCGGAGTTAGGACCGGATTCAGTAATGGAGAAGTATGTACTGACGGCGGTTTTATGTTCACACCCTCAGTTGTATGCTAGGCCTACAATGGATCAAGTTGTAAAGATTTTGGAGACTGATATGCAAGTTCCTTCTATTCCAGAAAGGCCAATTTCTTTCAATGCTGAGCTTGAGGATATCGAAAGGTCTGCTAGTAGTAGTGGCTCCGGCCAATTGTCGACTTCCGGTGGGTTTCAATCATATTCAATGGGACATATAGATTTTGCTAGCCATAATGGGCAAGAGGAAGCAGTTGATCCTGCAACAAGCTTGAGATAATTTGTTCCTGTTATATATTCTTTCTAGTTTATTTGAAAATTTTGACCCCCTTGTAATTGAAGTACAGTAGTACACCTTGATTGTATAGGCAATTAGGCATGCCTTTTTCTTTTTCAATTTTTATTTTTTTGGGGTGGGGGATTTAGGTTAAAGATAGTATCTTAAGTAGGAAATAATAGGAAGGGATTGTATATACTAGAGTAATATGGAAGTTTAAAATTTAGCTCACTTGGTTCATGTGAAATGATATTGGCTCGATTTGGCAAAATTGATGGATGTTATGCATGTAATTTTCGAGTTTACATCACTATCATTGGTTTAGAGTTGAAGGTATAATTTAATTGCATGATGTACAACCATATCCGGTGAAGGTTTTTCTTCATTATTCTCGTATCATTGTACAAATATTGTGAACTAAATCCATTACATAAGTAATTACAAGTGTGCAATTGATTAAAATTGTCTTCCTTGAATGGTTGTGCCGATTCAAATTTTATGTCTCTTTTAATTGACTCTATTTTTCTTATAAAAAAATAAAATATATACGTGAATAGTCTAAAAGTCAAATCATTGTAAATAATTTAAAACGAATGAAGTATATTTCATTTTTTTCCATAAAATGATAGGAGAACTATGACTTTGTCAACCATATGTTCAATGACTTCATTGTTTATGTTTCCAATACTTGGTTCATGCACTCAAATAGTCAAATGCATAGTTTGTCCGTTGTGCTCTGCACCAATTTGAAAAAAAAAAATTAGCCCAATTAACATCACGTGTTTCACTAACAATAAAAATACGAGCGAAAGCAAAATACAAAAAAAAAAAAAAAAAAAAAAAAAAAAAAAACACTTTGGGAGTTCAAACCTACGTACATATCTAACCACTTGAGTTATTCCTCGCTCTATTAAGATTACGCACCTAAAATTCAAATCCCAAAACATACATGTATTGTAGTACTTAGTTTAAACCCAAATATTCAGAATTCTTACTTTTCCTCTGAACTCTAGTGTTTTATGCTCGAAAAATTGTTGTTTTAATTGCTAATTCCAGTTCTGTGCTCCCAAATTTCCATGGACAGTGTCCTTCTTCAACCTCATCAAGGGCTATTTCTCCCACAAAATTTGATGAACCCATTTTCTCTCTCCTCAAAACTTAAGCTTAAACCCAGAACCCTCTTCTCCAAATCTCTTCCATTCCGCATTTTCTGTACTACTTCCCAGAATTTAGAGAACCCCATTACAGAAATTCCTCCCAACGGTAAAGCCAGTGCTAATTCAAAATTTAACTTGCAAAATCTTAAACAAAATTGGTTGTCTTCTCTTTCAAATAATGAACAAATTGATGGAAATGGTGGGTTTGATTGGATTATTGGTATCGACCCAGATGTTTCTGGTGCTTTAGCCCTTTTAAAATACGATAATTCTGTCTGTATTTCTGCTCAGGTAATCAAATTGGGGTAATTTCATGCATTTTTTGATTGATTTTTTAATTGGTTGATTTTTGTAATTAATTATTTTGCGCTAAATTGTTCAATTTAGGTAATTTTTGATGTGTTTGATTGTTTAATCAGCTGGGTAATATTCTGTTTTCTTTGAATTATTGATTTTTGTGCTGTGGTTTTAGATTCTTCTGTTGTTATAATAGTGGGAAATGAGGTTGATACCACTATTTCTTGTACTCGTTGTTGGGAGAGGTTTCTTCCCAATTGGGGTCTCGGACCTGATTAGTCAGAGTCTAGTAGGCTATGGATTACTGGTTGAGGTCATGAGGTGCCCACTAAATATATTAACATTCAGCAAAGTGGATAAAGTGGCTTGCTGATTTATCTTGAAAAAGGGCATGTTACATGTAAGAAATTAAGGATGATTTAACTAATATAGGAATGATCAAGAGCAGTTGGTAGTTTCTCCTAGAAAGTGAAAAAGTCGAATTGGATTATCGTTTCCATAAGAAGAAATAACTTCATTCATTACTTGGAGCCTTGAAGGTGGTAGTAGCAATGTAGGGAACTGAACTAGAGACGACTAAGCATTACTGTATTCTGAAAAAAGTGAATCTTTTTTCATGTAGTATGACTTATCTGTATTTTGTAAACTAATTAGTCAATTATTACTTTTCCTGAAATGCAAATGAAAAATGAGACTTTGGTGTAGTTTTGAAAAAACTTCGACTATTAGGCCTTTTGATTCGTATGATGATCGCTATCTAAGTTTTGTTGAAGTTAAAGTTGAGCTTTTGGTTACTTTGCTTGGTTTGTGGACGCTCTATAGTTTATATCAAATGTTTACTAGCATTGTTGTTAAACTATTCCAGGTTTTTGATGCCCCATTTGTGCAAATATCAGTTGGGAAAACACGCCGTAAAAGATTAGATGCGAAGTCTATTGTTCAGTTGTTGCAGAGTTTTGATGCTCCAAAAGGTATCACGTCTTGCTAATTATTGAACTGACTTTTGTGGAATTATATTTACTTGCATGTATATAACATTGCAGTTACCATGACACTCTGATTTAGCTGCTTGTTAAATAATTGTCTATGGTTCACATTCATTCCTCTTCATGAAAAGCAGTTTGTGGTGAAGATCATTTTAAATGCACATTATTATCCTGGCCTGTAGAAGCACAACTGAACTAACATAGTCAATTGAAGGGAGAGTGAGGTGAAGGGGAAGGAGAGAAGTGAGCAAGAAGGGAAGAACTTACTCTCTCCAGACTCCATCCCTAAATAATAGGCCAGTATTGATTGAAGGTCATTAAGGAATCTGGCTGAAATACCATGATTATCCTTATTTATGCAAGCTTTTACATCCTTACCATGCCACAAGATAGTCTTTCCTTGTGGTTATCATTAGCATTAAGGGTAGTATGGACAAGCTGTATGCTTTCCAAACTAAAATTCGAAAGTGGGTGTATGATGCTTTCTCTTGCTCTCAAGATTTGCCTGCTGCTGTTGTCACTCTAGCTCAGTTGCTCTTGCCATCCACATATTATTTTCCCCATTTTATCTAGTATAGATATTTTTAGTTTTTTCTCTATCCTGTCTAAAATATGTATCTCAATCTTGTACATTTTGTTTTCCTTGACATAGTGACTCGTGATGTTGCTTTTTATTTGGCCTTCTATATATCCATCCCTTTACCTGCCATCTGCCCTCTTTGTTCTGAACCTTGTCTCTCTTCTTGCAGGTACCACTGCATATCTGGAGCAATCTATACCATTTCCTCGAGATGGAAAACTGGTAATTGCTGCTTTTAGTGTTTACTTCTGTCTTTTTGTTTGTGCTACTTGACTGCCTACGTGTGTAATTCAGAACATGTTATTTAGCCTATTTCATATTTTCAATATTGCAATTCACATAACATATTGCTTTTAGAAACATATTAAATCTGCATTGTTTTGTCATTTATATTGTCACCTCAAAGTTAAAACAATCATTACCTCGCTTCCTAACGGACAAGAGTGTAATATGTACTGCATACTATTTTGATAGCTCTAATACTGGCAGATTGTTGTCTTTTTTGTAAGATTTAGGGTTGGTGGAGTGGAGGATTTGGCTATGGGTTATGGATCGGAGTATTGGTTGCTTCTGGGTTTTCTGTTGTTCCTGTGCCGTCTAGTTCATGGAAAAGGGAATTTGAACTTGCTCGAAGCACCTCAAGTAAGGTGTGCCCAACTGTTATACAATATGATAAATGGAGCAATTTTGTACAAGCGTGTTAATCTAGCATATTCCCCACGGATGAACATATTGTATTGAGTGTTTGAACATTTGCAGGATGATAGCAGGGAGCTTGCAGCACGTATGTTCCCTGATTTAACCTCTATGCTGAAAAGGAAGAAGGACCACGGTACTAATAAAGTCTTTAAATCACTATTTTTCTAGCATTTTTCTTAAGTTCTTAAAGATGCATTACTTCTTTTGTAAACATGGAAACTTTGTTGTTCCCCTATGAATTAAAACTGATGCTGATATGTACATTCTCCATTAGCCCATTCTTAGCCATCTTGTTGAAAATACTCAACCAAATTGTATAGCTTGCTCGTTCAGTTAATTAGGAAACAGTGACTAACTTGGATTTGAGAAAGATGCCCTTTTTCTTCATCTGTAGTTGTTTTTGGCACGATACACTGATCTTGGCATATTTGTCAATTGTGCGAAACAAACTTATTTGACTTTTTCTGAATTTTGCGCTTGGTATAGGATACTTGTGTTGAACTATTTTCCTGAATGAAATATTACTGAAATGATTTCAAAATTTCTCTTTATCACTTGCTCTCCCACAAGCCAATAACTGTATCAGAAGTTTCCACTGACTTTAGGTGGCATTCTTTCTCTGGAGTTTTAATAATGTCGCTGCATGTTATTTCTTGGTGTAGCTTATTAGACTATTGTTTTTTCCAGGTCGAGCTGAGGCTCTACTCATTGCTGCCTATGGAAAAGGTTATAAGACAAAGGCAGATGAATTGTGCATGTCAGATGACACTCCTGAAGTATTGACCAAGCTGTGAAGCTGCAATACAGAAACAGCAGTGATAAATGGGAATGCATCATGCATGGATCACACTAAAATGCTTTCTTTGACATCAAGAGTGCAGATAATTGTTTCGTTGGGGCAATTTTGAAGTCTGTGAGCATCTGCCTCGTTATATTTGCTACAGCTGCGCCTGGCATATTAGAATGATTATTCATTAGTGAAATTCCTTCTAGCTTTGTAAATACAACTGATTAGATGTAAGCATTGTAATTGTTGTCATATTCCTGGTAAGTTCTTATTGACCTTTATTTGGGCTGATCAAAATCCAAATCCATGAGTGTCGTTCAATCCTAACTTTCTGCATGGTCATTGCTCGAGTAACTTCAATTACATGGACAAGAATACCTCAGATGTTCAGCAAGTATCATCTAGATTTTTAGCAGAAATTTTCTACTTTGTAAGACTTCTAAGAGACTTGGAATATTTATAGTTAACAGAGCTGGTAATGAAGCACATCAGATGATACACCGAACATAAACATCCCCCCGATATCCTTGACATGTACCTCCTCTGGCCCTCCCTCGCCTCCTCTGACTTCAAGATATCAGCTCATAGGGTTGGAGTGGTAGTGAAATAGTGTAGGTCATTGTATATGTTCCTCACGATTCCACGAAAGGGCCTAAATCAAACCTGTTTAGAAAGGTTCCATGAATTCCGATTCACACCTATAACACCAACGTACCATGTAGTAGTTTTGCTATTATTTTCATTTTATCTTGCCATATATGCTCAAAGGCTGTCAGATTTTCTCGTTCTTCCAAATTGAGTTTGAAGCCTCTCTATGTGTCCATATTATTAATGGTTACTTTGTTATTGATTTTTACTATGCAGTTTTTTTCTATTTTATTCTTGGCATGGGCAAATTTATAAATCTCCTAAAGCGATCTAGTTGTCCCAAAAATTGATAGAATTTGTTATATACACCCAGGTGTATCATATACCCAAGTAACCCAAGGTTAGTGTTTGCTCCTCATTTCATTTGATGATTAAATAAAAAAACAATCATCAAAATGAGAACAAAATACTCATGGGTCTACGGTACACCCGGTTGTATATAACAAGCTCTCGAAAATTGAAAGCAAGATTATTTTTTTTTTCTAGACCATTGTTCCTTGAGGTCAAAATTATAGAGTACAAGCTTTTGATATTACGGAGTATGTTACAACCCAATCATAACTTTTGGAAGGAACAATTTTTATTTTATTTTTTATTTTTGAGAAAAAGCCTTATTGAATCAAAACCTCTCACAAGTCAGTTGGTCAACGCTTGAGGTAGAGAGAGATGTAAAGGAACCCCTCTACCCCCAAATCTCTCTTTATAACTTAAGAGGTTAAAAGTTCGAACCCTAACATCTACACATGCTTGAGAGTAGAGGGATTTCCTTATCTCCTCTCTCTACTCTCGAGCGTTGACAAGTATAACCGGTCTAAGTAATCTGTTTTAGAATCTAGTTCGGTATGACCTCTTTCCATACCAAAAAATTAATAACATTCTTTTGGATGTCAAGTAGCTTAGTTAACTATTGTAGTTATTAGTTAAAACATTGAAGGATGATACGTAAAACTAAAGAGTAAATACACCTTCTAGATCACCTTCTAGTAAACTCGTATTTATTTATTTATATCTATTTTTAATTATTCTCGACGAGCATCTCCTAGGGACAGGCCAGCCAGGTAGTCAGTGAGTTAGATTTACAGCTCCCTTTGGCACGACCGTACAACTCCGTGCTAAATAACACTCGTAGTTGTCAATAAACGAAGTTAATAAACGAAGTATCCCCGTACATTATAATTTCAGCTACTCTGAATTATTGAATCTATATAATTGGCGAAACTAACATTTTTTATTTTATTCAGAATTACCAACGTTTTTCATAACAGTTTCATTATTATCTAACATTAAGAAATGTCATATGATGTTTCTATCATATGCTAATTTGCCAGCCATGTGTTGGACCATTTTATATTATTGGTTATATGTTGTATGTTTAATGCTTCTATTTACAGTATGTGATCTGTGATGTCTGCCACATATTCTATGTTAGATCTACATTAGATTAGGTTTCATTTCCAAACATTTACTATACATTACTCTAAAATTAAATGAAATATAATCGCGGAGATCGAGAGAGGACGGGAAATTTTTTTTTTTTTTTTTTTTACAACAGAGAATGGGAAATTAAAAATTGGAGAACGTAATTGGAGAGCATAATAAAAATTAAAGTGGTTGTATGTAGATCTATAATTCTATATATTACGGAGTAATATGCAACCTGATTAAAGAGTGTGTTTTTATTATGTTATACTCCGTACAAAGTAATATGATTTAATTTTTTTTATAATAAATAATATGTGATATATAAATATAATGTTTGTGCTTGTTTCTCATTGTTATTTATGTGTTATATTAATTAATGCTAGTATATGTGTTTTTATTTATTTATTACAAATTAAATGTGCTTTAATATATGTAAAACTACACATAACAAGTTACAGGACGTATGCTCTAATTTGTAGGGTTGGGATATTGTGACTACTAATAATATCAAGTTTAAAATCAACCTAAATTCAACATAAATTAAAATTTTCTAACTTAAGATGGCTAATAATCATTTTGGGAAATTTCATATGATGCTAACATGATATGCCAACCATGTGTTGGACTATTTTGTATTATTGATTGTATGTTATTTTAATAGTGGACTATTTGTGTGATCATGGCACAAATTCTATATGAGATCTAGATTAGATTATAGGTTTTATGATTTCCAAACCTATCTTAGTCTAAAATAAAATGAAATGGTGGAGAGAGAGGCAGAGAGAGAAAACATTAGAGCTAACTATTTTTAAATTTATTTTAGTAAAATTATGGTAATTGACCTTGGTAGGAAGAGTTGGGACATTATGAATGATGATTAATACAAAGTCAAAATTCAACCTAGAATTAATCTGTTTTAAGTTTGCTAAAAATCATTTTGGGATAATAAAACTTTTAGCGCTCATGGGTTTCACTTTGATTTCTACAAAGTACTCGTATGTTTTATCTTGTTTTGTATCATTTCAACTTTTGTGGATTATTTTTTATGATGATTCATGACGTTCATGCTAGTCAACTCCAAATCATTTTGGACTAGAGCTTTGTTGTACGTTGTGATTGTTGCTTTTAAGTTTGCTATCCAAAACCCTTTTTTTACATAAACAAAACCTAATTTTTATTTGAAATCCAGCAATTTGATAATTATAGACTAGTTTCCTCAAAAACTAATTATTTTAAACACTTAAAGTAATGTAATGAAAATACAAGACATTATTTACTTGTAAAAATAAACATTCAATTATTAGTAGTGGTTTTTGGCATGGATTTTGTTAGATTTGGGACTTGTATTGAATGACTAAGTTCATAATGATTTCTATATCTCGATTTGTAAAAAGTACAAGTACAACATTAATGCACAAAAACATTGGAAATAAAGAAAACTATCTCAAATCATATATTACTCAAACCCAAAATCACCCTATTACTCACAATAATTGGCTCAAACTTGGATCATCTTATTCAAACCAAATTAGGCTAACCAATTTGACATGTCTAATTGTGATGATGAATCCGCCAATCTAACACAAAGAGTTGTACATGCACATGTTACATGTACCTTCAATTATTAACGTAAAATCACTAATAACACCCTATCACATACTATAATAAATCTAATAAATTAAAATGTTCTAGGCATTTTGATGATCAATTCTTCATCAATAAGTTCATCAATAAATGAATAAAAATCATCATCATCTCCAATAATTTTCTCACTAACTTCATCCCTTTGCCTCTTTTCACCTGAATGTTGTTGCACTTGCTTTGTTGTAGAGGATGATGACGAAGATGAAGAAGAAGAAGAAGATGACCAACTCCCAACTTCATGTGGGAAGTTAAGTCTGGCTTTGCAGCCTCTTAACTCGAATGCTGCCCGATCATAAGCTCGGGCAGCATCCATGTCCGTGTTATACGTACCAAGCCAAATTCTATAGCCTTTACGATTAGGGTCTCTAATTTCCGCCGCAAATCTACCCCATGGCCTTCTCCTCACCCCTATGTAGTTCCCGCGTAGTTTATGATTATTAGTAGCATTATCTTTAGTAGCTACCACTTTTCGTGGTTTGCAACAGAACACGTGAAAGGTTTCTTCGTAATCAATACCTTCTTCAAGTGATGATTGGATGTACTCGAGGAGAGGGTCATTGTCTGAATGAGTAGTACGACAACGACCCTCATTATTGCTGAATGAAATTGTGAAAGAGGAAGACCTAGAATTATTGTTTGGAGGATTTAGTTGGGTAGTGAATGAAGAAGAGCTTGAGTTGAGGTTGGTTAATGAGGAGGATGGAGATGATGAGGTATATTGATCATCAACTTCATCGTCGAAGAGTTGTTGCTCAATTTGTTGTAGGGCTGAGATTGTGTCTTGAGCTAATGGATCCATGATGGATGAGACACCGTCTTCTCCTAAGAGAGATTATCAGATGTTTTTACGAGTATGTGCTTTTTAGATATATGATAACTTTGTAGCGAGAAACTAATTATATGGAGAGTGATAATTAATCTCAATTATCATATCAATTAGAAGCACCTTTTTTTTTTTTATGTGCACCTAATAATTTACTTTATCGGGATGAGTGTGTTGTTTAACTATGGGAACAATAGCACGTACTTAGAAATGTTAGAGAGAGGGGGGTGGATATCTGGAAGCTTAAAGTTTGTAACTGAGGTATATATAGAGTTCTAAGAAGAAAAAACCTCATTGGCTAAAAGTGTTGACTCTCAGGAGAATCAACTTGAAATTCCTTATTGACTTTGTATTGCTTAGTTGCTCAACAACGGAATTTCTATTATAATAACTTATTCAATGTACAAAGTTTACTGAAATATAGTTACTCAGTCTATAAAATGGAAATAGGTTGAATTTCTCCTCTTGAAATATAATAATGTGTAATGTAAGCCATTTCACTTGAGAAGGGTGTTGTATTTTTATCATTTAGTTATCAATATTAAAGTAAATGAATTTGTTTTTAGATACTTCTTAACGATGTCATATGTATTACTTATAAAGTCATAACTATACATATTAGATCTTAAGTATGTACAGTGTGCACATTTGGGGACACATATGTGGTTTTACGCGGATGTCACATATAATTTCAGTGCATGACCATGTATGTACGTACCATAATGCTAAAAGATTATCTCAACTAAAAGGTTAAACTAATGATTGAGGTCTTAATATATGTTTAATACTCTATCACACCCCCTCTACCTTGCGCTTAATATTCCACTTGAAAGTGAGGGTGAATGAGATTTGAATCCGTAACCTTTATGTCGCGCTGGCTTCGATGTCATGTTAACAGACCAACTAACTCAACCTAAAGCTATACCACCTTAAATGACCATCTCAATTAAAAGGTTAAGCTGATGGTAAGGCCCAACAGGAATATATTATATACTTTATCACATATGTATAATGCCCAAGGTGGCTAGCTATACAACTTAAATTTTCCGTCATTGAATGTATCATCATTCAATTAGGTTTAAGGGTTAAATTTTAACTGGGAACAAGTTGATTAATCTCAAATAAACAAACTATGGGCCTGTTTTGGTTGACTGAACTGAGCTCAACTAAATTGAACTGGACTGAACTTATTGGAGCTGAATTGAATATTTTATGAGAGAAAGAATTTAAGAACTGAACTGAATTTATTAAAGCTGAAATGAACTAAACTGAACTGAAAATAAGCTAAAGGCCCTATGTATGTTAGGTAATTGTTGTATTGTTATACAATTTACTTGTAATTATTTAATGAATTTGTTCCTTAAATTCACAACATTAAATCATATAACAGACCAAAGTATTTAGTATAATAAAAAATTCTGAAAACATATAATTGGATTATCCCAGATCTATACTGGATTACTAAGAGTATAATAGTTTGATTTAGTCATCTTAGATTCCTCCTTATTTATTTATGATTAAAAATCATATTGTATATTGGTTTTTGCCTAAACATGTCCTATTGACCCGTAAAAACAGGTTGTAGCTTGTAATCATAGGTTTAGAACGTTCCAAGAAATTCTAAATTTAATTTTACAAGGTGGTAGGAGCGCAGCTAAATAGAAAATTAAATAAATTAAAAGAATAATCCTATGCAATAAAACTCCTTCACCATTTAATTTCTTTTTCTTTTTTGATGATGTAAATAATAAGAGATTCAGGAAATAGAAAAATAAACCTTAGGTCTAAAATTAGCTTCAATAATATTCAAGTTTTATGTATAGATTAAAATAATCACGGTAAATAAAATTCTCCAATAATGTGTATATGTCCCACTCCCTTTCTAATAACTAAGGGCTTGTTCGACATTCAACTCAATTTATTATTTTATAATTTTGTAGGTTATATGACTAAACTAGAAATATGAGCCAAAAAAATGAATCATATCTACAAAAATCACAATGATTTTGATAAATGACAAAAAAAATGTGAAATGCTAAACATCGCCCTCAAATATCCAGGTAACGCCCGCATTTATGTCTAAAAATACGTTCCTATCCTTGTTATAAAATTAACCAAACTTACCTCAACTTTCAATTTTCACTCTCCACAAATATTTTAATTGTCCTCTCTAGTGGTCATCAGCCACCAATGGACACCGATTAACCACCAACCACCATAACTTTTAAATTCAACCAAATAATTCTAATTAATTGTGGAATGCTAAACATCGCCCTTGCTTTTTTGTTTTAGTTTTCTACGAAACAAAAAATGATACGGAGTAACAAACAGATCTTAAGCTAATCTAATAATCTTTCTTCAAAAATCACGTGGATATAATAATCTTTCTAGATTTATTAGTTAAAATTATGTAAATACTGGAGTAGTAATAATTAAAATTCTGCAACAAATTTTGAAAAAAAAAACGTGGATGGAATAAATTGAATGAACAGTTGTCATATGATTCTAAGACAAAGTCAACTACCCTTTCTGTATTAATCAAATACGAAGAAATAAGCAGATTAAAATGTATAATTTAAAAATTCATACGAGTAATTTTCATCAGGTGAAATTAAATGGGGCATACGTACTAAACTCAATTATATTTTATTTATTAATAATGTTGAAATTTTCTATCATAGCTAACAATGATCATTGTATTAGTACTAATTAATTACGAGATAGTTGATTAATTATAATAAGATAAAGGACAAAATTATTGAATATCTACTATCTAGAATAGTTAAGGACAAATTTTAATTAATTTTTTGGCTTGACTGTTAATTCAATCCAAGGCATCTAAATAAATTTGACATTGTTATATAATCATAAAATCCATGGTTGCGTTGGCTTGAATTTGTCTGGCTGATCAAACGTATATTGACTTGCTTGAATTGTATTAGTACATGTATAATACATTATACATTTGTAATAGGTTGCTTTTTTATACAGATTCAACCAAATACAAAGTACTAGGTTTACTCCGTAACTAAATACTACTCCGTATTAATAGTAGAAATAATGATACTCCGTATGTAGTTTAGGTTTTAAAACTATTCATGTTTATTGACTCTAATTACTCAACATGAAATTAATTCAAGTATATTCATTCATTAACTAGTGTGTGATTTGGACTTGGCTCCGGGTGCTACTCTAAGTATTTTTTTTATTTTTGTTGTTAAAACCATCACTACAAGAAAACAGCCAAATAACGACGGAAAAATTCCGTTGGAAAACCTTTTATAGGAAAATTGACCTTTTCCGACGGAATTTCCGTCAGAAACACCATTTCCGACGGAAATTCCGTCGGAATTTATTCACGGAAAAAAGTTTTCAGTATGGAAAAATCCGTCGTAAATCTCCGACGGAATACTAGTCCGTCGGAACTTTCCGACGGAAATTCCGTCGGAAAATGGTCCAGCCAAAAAAAAAAAGCCGCACCACCCCTGGCGCAGCGTGTCACCATCCTAGCCCTAGCAGACCACCACCGCCACGGCGCCACTCCCCCCCACATCAGCCACATCAGCTCTGGCTCCCTAACCCTAACCAAACCACCACCGCCACTAACACCGCCAGTCCACCACTGACCCCCAAACTAACCCTAATCCCAGATCTAAACTATCCCACCCAAACCACACCACCAATCACCGCAACTCGAACCACACCACCATTCACCCTAACACTAGTAGAAAAACTGCAAAGGGCACCCCTATATTTCCACCGGTTCAAGGAAAACCGGTGGCTAAAAGGCTAAGATTGAAGAGCTTTAAACCGGGCTAGACATATGGCACCGGTTCAGTTTTGAACCGGTGGCAAAAGATGTAAAAAAAAAAAAACCGGATCGTCACATATACACATAACCCTAATAACTTCTCAATCCGCCTACTTCTATTCCATTTTCTCCTCTCTCCTTCTCTCTCATCTCTCCCTTCTCCCTTCTCTCTCATCTCTCCTCTCTCCCTTCTCTCTCATCTCTCCTCTCTCCCTTCTCTCTCCTCTCATCACCCTTATTCGATCCTCCTCTCATCTCCCTTATTCGATCTCCTCTCCCTAGCTTCTTCGATCTTCTTTCATCTCCTCTTTCTAGCTTCTTCGATCTTCTCTCTCTTCGATCTTCACCACCAGAAATTCGACCACCGCCACAAAGCCCACCACCACCACATCACCATTGCCGCAAAGCCGCCACCACCACCACAAAGGTCGACCATCGCCACAATGCCCACCGACATCAACATTAACAACAATTTATAGGTATAATCATTCGAGGTTAGGGTTTAAATCGATTTTGTTGGGTTTATTTAATCGATTATTGGAGATTTTGTTATAGTTAAATTTGGGTAAGATTTTGGATTTAAATTGATTTTTCCGGGTTTATTTAATCGATTATTGGATTTTAATTCAAATTTTTCTGGGTATATTATCTGAATTTAATCGGTTTTGTATTTTAATTTGATTTTTCTCGTTTTTTCTGGGTTTAATTAATCAATTTTTCTGGGTACATGCATGTGTATTTTGGGTTTTTTTTTTTTTTTTTTTTTGAGTTTTCTGGGTTTTTTTTTTAAAAAAATTATGGGATTTTGTATTTTTTTTCAATTTTTCTTATAATTTTGAGTATCTGGATTTTTTTTAATTATTTTATTTTCAGTTCGTGAATTTTTTTTTTCAATTTTCTGGTTTTTTTGGGTTTTTTATTTTGGGGGGGGGGGGGATTTCTGGGTTTATTTTCTTGCTTTTAATTTCGTGATTTTTGGGTTTATTTTCTGGGTTTAATTTTCGTAATTTTAGTTTATTGTGAGTTTTTATTAATTTCGTTGTTTTAATTGATGCAGGTAAAGAATCAAGGTGTTGATTTTGGAATTTTGATTTCAATGTTGTAATTTTTTATTCTTCGATGTTTAATTTTTTTTTTTTGGATTTTGATGTTGTAATTTATTTTATTTTTTTGTATTGTAAAATAACAATTTAATCATCAATATATTTCTGATTATGTTTCGTATTCACGCTTGGTTATATGTTTCTGATTATATTTGTTATTTAATGATCAATATATCTCTTTTTGTATGTCTAAGTGGAGAAAGCAAACTAAAAAAAATACATGAATTGGCACCGGTTAACCAGTGCCAATTGTCTTTAATTCCAAAAAAAAAGTTATGGCACCGGTTAACCGGTGCCAAAAATCAATTATGGCACCGGTTTTGAACCGGTGGCAAAAAGGGGGGTAATTGGCACCCCCCCACATTGACACCGGTTCAAACCGGTGCCTTAGGCCGGGTTTGAACCGGTGCCAATTTCAATTTTTGACATAGTGTAACCCTAAACCCAACCACCATCAATCACCGTAACCCAAACCACACCACCACTCAGGCCGCCACTCTCCCCAAACTAAGCTAAGCCCAGATCTAAAAACTATCCCCACCCATACCCCAAACCCGTTTACCTAAATTGACAGCTTTACCGGCCGAAACCTACAAAATTTCTCAAAAAGTGTGAATATTAGCCTTCAATTTTAGAATTTTTTGACTTTTTTTGCCTGTAAATAAAAATTGCCGAAATGTTTACCATGGTCCCTAATACCCTCTGGGAGTCCAATTGGTTGGGTGGAACCATCAAATTTGCCTTTAAACGACCAATTTACCGATTTACAACTTGCACCGATTTCATTAATTCAAGCTTACCATGAACATTTATGACAACATATAATGATCATATATGATTCCAAACGGGATTATATGACCCCGAGATGTATCTCCTAAAATCTCAAGCATTTTCGACACGGGCCCAAAACCTCCAAAATTTCTCAAAAAGTGTGGATATTAGTCTTCAATTTTAGAATTTTTTGACTTTTTTTGCCCGGAAATAAAAATTGCCGAAATGTTTACCATGGTCCCTAATAATACCCTCTGGGAGTCCAATTGGTTGGGTGGAACCATCAAATTTGCCTTTAAACAGTCAATTTACCGATTTACAACTTGCACCGATTTCATTAATTCAAGCCTACCACGAACATTTATGACAACATATAATGATCATATATGATTCCAAACGGGATTATATGACCCCGAGATGTATCTCCTAAAATCTCAAGCCTTTTCGACACGGGCCCAAAAACTTCCAAAATTTCTCAAAAAGCGTGTATATTAGCATTCAATTTAAAAAATTTTGACTTTTTTTCGCCCGGAAATAAAAATTGCCGAAATGTTTACCATGGTCCCTAATACCATCCGAGAGTCCAATTGGGTGGGTGAAACCATCCAATTTGCCTTTAAACGACCAATTTACTGGTTTACAACTTGTACAAATTTCATTAACTCAAGCCTACCACGAACATTTATGGCAAAATATAATGATTATTTGTGGTTCCAAACGGCATTATATATATGACCCCGAGATGTATCCCTTAAAATCTCTTTTCTTTTCGACACCGGGCTCCGAAACTTTTGAAATTTCTAAAAAAGCATGGATATTAGCTTTCAATTTTGGAATTTTTTGACTTTTTTTCGCACGGAAAAAGAATTGCCGAAATGTTTACCATGGTCCCTAATACCCCCCGGGAGTCCAATTGGGTGGGTGAAACATTCCAATTTGCCTTTAAACGATCAATTTGCCGGTTTAAAACTTGCACCGATTTCATTAACTCTAACCTACCACAAACATTCATGACAACAAATAATGATCATATATGGTTCCAAACGGCATTATATGACCCCGAGACGTATCCCATTGAATTTCAAGACTTTTGGACACCAAGCCCCGAAACCTCCAAAATTTCTCAAAAAACGTGGATATTAGCCTTAAATTTTGGAATTTTTTGACTATTTTTTCACCTGTAAATTAAAATTGCTGAAATATTTACCATGGTCTCATGATCATAAATTTTCGTTGCTGATAATTATACGTAGATCCCTGCATCCATGACTCTTTTTGTCCAAGGTATATACTTCTTTGTGTCATTTAGCTAATAAGCTAAATTGGGGCTTAGCCCCTGCCCCCTAGTTTGCATTAAAAACAAACACTATGTTAAATTTGAAGGCTTTATACGGAATTTGTCCAATTTTAGAGATTTTAGGATACGGTGTTGACAATTCAAGTTATATTAAGGATAAAGAATGCATATTAGGGTCATATTTTTTTGAGCTCTTGTCAAAAAAAAAAAATGTTTTGAACAAAATACAACCAATAATATGTCAAACAAAGGCCTATGGTGGCCTTTGCATTGATGAAGGATTGAAGGAGAAGTGTATAAACCAACTAATTAAATTGACAATATAAAGGGTAAATTGGCATCTCAGGGATCCGTGGGATCCATGGGAAGGTTTCCGATCTAATCTCTTCCCGAGCTCAAAAAAGTCGAACTTTATTCAAACGAAGACTATATATAATTCATGTTTCGGACCAATTCAGGAAAAAAAATCAATATTGAAGTGAATATTGGAGTTATATTAGCTGATTTGAAATCATAACAGACCTACCAATAAATATACAAAATGTAGAGAATGAGTTTGGTTTACCAATGTGGTTATCTCAAGTGAGCTGAGAAACTACAGTAATGCCGCCGTAATTTTTAATTAGGCTTGTAATATACTCCCTTTGTTCATAATAATCGCAATACTTTCCTTTTTCATTCGTTTCATAACAATAGTTTCTCTCCTACCAACCCCACTTAAATTACTTTATTTTTTATTATTATTTTTCTCTCTACTAACAATTAAATATATCCCTATTGAGGGCCTGAACTAAACTAAACAGAACAAAATTGAACTGAAATGAATATTTTATGAGATGAAGAAGTTAAGTATTGAGCTGAACTGAAAATAATCTGAAGTAACAGGTTATCAAGGGTGTATATGTAAATTACATCTAACTTTGTTTAATTGTTGTTTTCTCTCTCCTATTTCAATGTTTTGATATTTTCTGATTTTTACTCTTCTCCTTCAACCTTTTGTTGTTTTCGCTCTCTTCCTTCAACCTTCAATTTCAATGGTGGAAAGTACATCTTTTCACTTTATTACGTCAAACAAGTCGAAATCAATGGAGGGGGAATAGCTTATCTACCGTTTAGAGTTAACCATGCCCGTTATTCTCACTTTGGTTATTTGGGTTCTCATTTAATTCCGACGGCAAAGCCGCCGAAAATGGTGGTGCGAAGTCAAATTTAATGGAGGAAAGAAAGCTCAGCTACCCTTTAGGGTTAATCATGCCATTAATTTCTCCTATTGTTATTAGGGTTTTCGTTTAACAGACTTGAAAGAGAGGGTCAAATTTTAAGCAATCGCCACAGTAGGGGTTGGTTAAACGAAAACCCTAATAACAAAAGGAGAAATTATCACGAAATTAAAACCCGGTCAAATTTTTAGCTACCCTTTAGAGTTAACCATGCCATTAATTTCTTCTTTTGTTATTAGGGTTTTCGTTTCCGTTCCTAAAACTCTGTGTCAACCCAACTGTTGCGATTATCACGAAACAGAGGGAAAATTCCTTTAAAGATGTTAACCATTATTCATATAAAAAAAAATCTTATTTAAATAATTGTATTTAAGAAAAACTTCCGCCTCAATATAATACGCTAAATTGCTTAGAGGTCAATGACCCATCAAGGCCATCATCATGTCAAGTATTCGTTGAAGATAATATTTTTAACATTATTTTGAAAGAAGCTTACAATAATTTAATTGTTTAACCCAAATTTGACGATCATCTATTCATCGTTGTCTCTTGCGGTTTCAAAAGCTCACAGCTATACCAAAACATTGTGTATGAATCCTAACTTAATTCGTAAAGTCTTGAATTCTTTTAAATAGTATGTGTGGATCGGACAAAAATGTAATTCACTGTGACAATATGAGATTAAATTTGCATATACATCATTATCATTACTAGGATTACAAAATTAAAATATATTGAATTTTTACATTTTTGAACTTAAATTAAATGACCGAACTTGCTCACAAAAATAAGTAATCCGTAAATCCTTCATAGTTTTTTTTTTCTTTTTTTTAAAAAAAATTTTGAAAGAACAATTAGTAATAGTTAGATGGGACACTAGAGGGAATGATGAACTTGTTTGTATGGATTCGTTTCCCCAAAGTATTTTAGCTTTGGTGGAACTTGATTTGCAATAATAATTCCCGCTCTTTGTTCTAAAAAAAAAAAAAATGATAAGTTTTAGTTTTGAGAGAAGACAAGCCTAAATGTATTTGTGTATATTTCTTTCTAAAAAAATATATAATAAATGATAAAACGGTAAACATAATATGTAAAACAAAAATTCATTTATTGAATAGTGTGGATGACAAAATGTCAAAATATACATAATGAAGATTTTTTTTTTCTAGGTTAAAATTTGACGGTAAATTTCTTCTAGAATATAATGATTATAAAAAATAATACTCCGTAATATGAAAACACTAGAATTATAATTTTACCAATAATAGTAATTTACGGTCAAACTTATACCTCAAATACGAAAATGACAAAATTAGTTACATTAATTTAGGCAATTTGATGAATAATTGGTCATCATCATCAAAAGAACAATAATTATTTTCTAATTCTCTTTCACCATTATCAATTCTTTGCCTTTTCTCACCTAAGCGTTGCACTTGATCAATTGTTCGTTTAGTAGATGAAGACCAACACTCAACTTCATGAGGAAAATTGAGTCTAGCTTTATGGCCTCGTATATCGAAAGCTGCCCGATCGTAAGCTCGGGCAGCTTCGATAGCCGTGTTATACGTACCAAGCCATATCCTATACCCTTTACGACTAGGATCTCGAATTTCCGAGGCAAATCTACCCCACGGCCTTCTTCTCACCCCAATATAATTCCCACTATTATTTTTATGTCGTCGGTCATCTTTATGACCAACTTTACGTGATTTGGTGCAGAATGCACGAAAGGTTTCATCGTAATCAATGCCTTCCTCATCAAGCGATGAGTAAATGTATTGTAGGCGAGTATCATCTAAACAACCACTTTCGGTAGTAGTAAAGGAAATGTTGAAGGTTGTAACTTTTGTGTTATTTTGTAAAAATTGGTCGCTAAATGATGATGACGACGATGATGATGAGGAGGAGGATGACTTTGAGCTAAGCTTGGTTGTTGTGGAGGTTCGCGGTGAGAGTTGGTCGTCGAATAGGTGGTTTTCGATGAGTTGTAAGGCGGTGGCCGTGTCCGGTGCTAATAATGAATCCATTGCTAAGTTGTTTGTAAGTTATTTTGTAGGGTTAATTAATATAATTTTTTTTTTCTTAGTGATTTATAGAGAGAACTAGTAATATAAAGGAGGGAGGTCTTGGAAGAAAAAGGTTAGGGCGTTGAGGTTTATATAGAGCTACGTATATCCAATAATACAATCTATTCAAAGCAGGATATTATTATTTTAATCATCATTTGGTCAACAATTAACATGGTTTACTTAGATACCTTACTCGGTCAAAAAGGGAAGAATGTTGATTTTCAAATAGCTAGGCTGTTTGTTTGTTATTACGAGTACTATATTATTACATTGTTTAATACTCCCGCCGTGTTTAAATAAATGAAACTTTTTTTTAAGTACTCCGTAACTTATTTCTATTTTTTAATAATATTCTCTCTACTTTTTAATAACATTCTACCGAATATTAATTAATGGTTCCCATAAAACTCCTTACTTTCTTCTTTTTCTTCAAACTTATACCCCACTATATATTAATATTTTAATAAATATAAGGAAAATTTGTGAGGAAGGTCCTTTTAAGTAGACCTTTTTGTGACAAAGACCCTTTTATAAAAAAAAAGGTGGCACAAAAGGTTCTTATATCATGTTTAGGTTGTAAGGAAGGTCCTTTGACCATTTTTCGGCGTTGACTTTTATATTTTCCGGCCAAAAAAAGTAACATCTAAGTTCCCTTTTTTCTCCCTTCTCTTTTACCTCGTTTTCCCCTTTTTTCCCTTATTAAACCCTAATTTCTTAAAACAATTAACACCAAAACTTCAATTATAATCCCATAAATTAAAATTGAAGACTATTCAAAGTAATTCAAGGCTAATCCTCCCCACAATGAGAGAAAACAGGGAAAAAAGGGAACTTAACTTAATAAGTCACGTGCTTTACACGTGGCTTTTTTGTCGGAAAATAAAAAAGTCAACGTCGGAAAATGGTCAAAGGACCCTCCTCACAACCCCAAACATGATATAAGGACCTTTGTGCCACCTTTTTTTATAAAAGGGCCTTTGTCACAAAAAGGTCTAGTTAAAAGGACATTCCTCACAAATTTTCCTTGTAACTAATCTTTTTAAAACTCTGTGAAAGTCAAAACTTTTCATCAATTTAAACACGGAGGGCATATTTAAAGCTTTGTTCTATTCACCTTATTTTCACCTATTTTATGTCTTAAATTAAATATGATAAGATAAATTCAAGAAAAAAATATATATTTTGATAAGGACGGATTACCCAACTAAGGAGTACAAATTGCAACTAATATATGAACGGTCTAATAATAATTAAGTTGAGTTATATGTGTTCAAATAAATACTGAAAATCAAGTAAATAGAACATACTCACGTAACCTTATAGAATAGAAAGCCGCACATTATGTTAATGGTGAATAATTCCATTAAATTGTTTGTATAATAAGCTCTCAATCCTATAGAAAGGACAAAGAGCCTTGAACTAGTAACCTTTTAGAAAAATGAAAAGGTTAAAACGAAAATGTATTGTGAGCCTATATATATATAGGCTTAAGGTTAAAGTTATCTAATTCTAATATAACAATAGATTAATTACTTTAATTAAGCTTTAATTTTGTAAAAAATAATAATAATAATAATTAAGCTTTAAGATCTTTAACTACTCTATACAATTATTCTTCAAAATCACAATCTTCGAAATATTTGCACTCCCTTTGAAAAAGGAAAAAACATATATCCTCCGTCAGCTATCTAGCTAGCACATCTAGGCTATGTTTGATTTATTGGTTGTGTGCATTATGAATGATAAGGACCCAAAACAATAACCGCTTCTCAAAAATTTCTGATAGTATAAAACATAATCCCGAGCTTCAATCATCAACTTAAGCTTTTGGTTGAGTTGGACCTTCAACACTTTCTCATTTCGCTCATCAAAACTAAATTAAAGTACTATGTAGTAATTTTAGTAAAATTAGAAGCTTAATTATCTGAATTAGGGTAAATTGAAAAAAAATTATGAAAAGTCTAAGTCAAAAATAACATGAACGAAATATCATTTATTTTAATGACCACCATAACGCCAGTGAAAAGGAAATACCAAGTATATATACTCCTCATTAAGAAATTGGAGTGAAGTTACTTAGCTTGTTGATTTTTGACTAAGCTATCTTGTATTACGTACTACTACTGAATTACTGATATAGGGTAGTCTCCATGAAAATGTAATAGTGTCTTCTTTATTTAACATTAATCGAACAATTAGGGTATAACTCATTAACTCATTTATTTTCTTAATTTTTACTCATCTCGATCTTATAGAATAGATTTCAAATATAGCTCGAAATAGAGTTTATTGTACCATGCACAAGGCAGCTTAGTTACAATAACCAGTTGTACATAGAAAATTGACCATACAATATAGGGTACGAACGAGTAAGTATAGAGTTATGAATTGAAATAAAGCTTGATAGTGTAAGTCTAAACAATCGTCAATGGTCAGCCAAAGAGCATTTCGGTTAGAGGCACATAATATGATCGCAAATCTTTACTCTTACGCCTAATTAATCAAGCTAAGCTAATTCAATAATTTTAAGGCCTAATGTATGTTGGTTAGTATCTTCTTCTTGATCACACCACAGGAATCTTTATATTTTACAATTAGTAATAATTTTAAGTTTAATTAACTTCATTAATAATGATGTGAAAATTTAATTAGCTATTAAGAGAAGCTAAGTATCTCCTGTGTTTTTGGAATAAACTGATTTTAAATTGTTCACGAGCAATCCTGTATTTTACCCCGCCTATTATTATTCCAAAATGAAGACAAAACAAGAACATAAATTGATAAAGTGTAGTAAAGAATTAATTTAATGATCAATGATGTATAATGGACGATTTATAATTTATTAATTTGTAATTTTGTACTCCTATTTATGAAACGAATTGAAGCATTTACTGGTCTAGGCACTATATTGACTTCCAACTTTCCAAACTTGTAAACTAACTTCATTCAACGGTGAAGCCTCTTTCCAATCATTGACCGAATCAATTGCTTGCGTTTTCTTGACTTTCTTAGGCTAAAACATTGACTTCACATTATCAATTATTTTTTTGACCCAAAACTTCATATTATCATTATACACACCTAATGGCTGATAATACTAATTTGTAAAAAAAAAAAAAAAAAAAAAAAATCATATTTTCTCTATCTCTAAATTAGAACTAGCAATCTCTGACAAGACACGGGAACATGACCGAATTACTGACACGGCTTGAACACGAAGTCGATATGACATGAAACCAACCTGAATACGACGTTTTTTTGATAAAGTGGTCAAATAGCATTTACATAATATTGATTTTACGAACAACACGAAATTGACACGAGATTAAATACAAATACAAAGCGACTTTTTGCCAGCTCTACTCTAAATACTATATATGGAACGAACAATTAGGGTATGTTCACTTCAGCTTAATTTCAGTTTAGATCAACAGCTCCAGTCAGTTCAGTTTAGTTCAATTCAGTTCAGTTCGGTTCTTAATTTTCTTCTGTCATAAACAATTCAGTTCAGTTCAGCTTATTTAAGCAAATCAGAACAGGCCCTTAGTGTCCCATTTAAATCATTTATGTAATGAATATATAATATATAAATAAATGATTTAATATTATTGTAATTTTGCAAATTCATTTTCTCATAGAACTCACAACTCGCAACGAATAACACGCTTTAGATGAAAAAAAATGGTTTAATATATAATCTATATAATGAAAATGAGGGGGTTAAGTTTGTTAATTGTTTGACTCACTAAATTACAAAGTAGCCAACATAAATGGAACTTGTCTTTCTTTTAAATATTGCATCACGTTTTATCCTTTGTCAAAAAAATGAAAAATAAGAAGAAGAAAAAATAAAAATATTGCATCATTTCGATTTTTTACATTATTTTTATATAAAATTTATTAATTCGGTGTGAAAAGGATTATATAAAGTAAGCACTATTATTTTAAACCTTTAACCTATTTTCTCTCTAGGGTTCCCAAAACTCAAAGTACGCTTGAATCAACACACTAATTCTTAGGTACGTAATAACAAACTCTTTAATTGGTTGATTGTGTAATTGCATGTTCTTATATCATTCAATAGCAAGGAGACCAAATCAGCAATTAAATTAGTCACACAAAATAAGCATGTGCAATTAAGTAAAGTATGTAAAATTAAAGTTAAAATACAAATAGAAAAAGAAATAATGAATTTAAACATATTCCGTATTTATAAACAACATTTTTTGGTGTGGCCAGCCAGGCAGCCACACTGTGCGGCAAGCTGACACGCACCAAAACACTGACCGGATAATCCTTGACCGACCTAGTAACCCCGGCCACCCTAGTTAGCCACATATGAAAATTTGTGATTTTTGAATTATTACTATGTATACGAAGTATATATGCACTCACGGGAATAATTAAGGCTAGGCGTTCCGTGTCATGAATAATAATAATAGAAATTAATTGCTAATGTATAATGTATATAAGCAAGTAAATGTGATAAAAAGGTGCACAATAGATTAATAATATAATTTATAAATTGTATGGTGCAACTATGTACTAATTCGTTTGACACAGGACCTACTAGTATGTAATCAAACTATATATTGCCTCAAAATATTATACCAAGTACATACAAGTATCTGTACTTTCAAGAATACATATAAAAAAAAAAAAATCAAATCGAAATATTTCTCTCTAGATCAAACACAATCTTTATGAAACAACCAACTCTTAATTTTCTATTAAAAATAGAGTAAGAAAATGTTTTTTAGAAATAAATGAAAGGCCAAATAAACCTATTTGTCCACTCTTTGCTTTCCTACTTATGAGTTATAAGAGTTGGAGCACTTTTTTTTTTTTTTTTTTTTTTTTTTTTTTTTGGTGTTTAGAGAGCCACAAGGGCGAGGGTGAGAATCGATCCCAAGATCTCCTGGAATCGGAAAGGAAGCTCTAACCACTTGAGCTATCCATCACTCTCAGAAGCACGTTTAGTTTTATAGATAAAATTACAACAAAGACACTAAAAAGATCTCTATTTCAGTTGTAATCATTCGTACTTTATTTTTGTTTTTTTCCTAAAATTCTTTTGTGATATTGTCAAAAATCAACGTCGACGTGTGTATTTTATTTTTGGTCAAAAATGTCAATTGAACTGATAGACACTTCACTAGTTAGAATTCTATTTTTTTTACAAAAAAAAAAAAAAAAAAAAAAAAAAAAAAAAAACTAATTTTCCTATTAGGATTATTAATTTAATAAAGAAGGAAAAATCAAGTCGATAATATGGAAATTAGCCTTAATATAATGATTTATTGATTTGGTTCATCTCCTGTATCCAGTTTGTATAATAACTGAATTCTCACTAAACCACATTAGAAGTAGACCAAGTAGTACATACATACTTCATACTAGCTATAGTCTACAAATCTTGACTATAATTTATACAAACGTATAAGAAAAGAAAACGGTATCAAGTTGAAAATTGTTAGTGTCATTTCATATTATTTTATACGAATTTTTATTACTACGCAATTAATTAAAGATATTAGATATTTTAGTTTAGTTAGACAATAATTTGGCATCAAGTTTCTGTAATAAACTGATGAAAAGAAAAGCTCATAATGCTATAATATTTATTTAGACTATTCATAATTATATTTACTCTGTATAATATATATAGTACGTATATTTATTTTTTTATTTGAAGTGAATAATAAGATCATAAAATAAATAAGGTAAATTATACATGCCCTTAATTGTAATTGAAGCTTTTGTTTAGCTTGTGGTAGGTGTATGTGTATTGTGCGTATTAAAAAAATCCCTTCATCCTCCTTCCGCTATGATTGTGAATTGTGATGGTGTAATATTCTCCTAATAAACAAATATTCCTTTCGAGAATTTAATTTACATACATATTCCGTATATTGTATCAACTCTACGCTTATGACATGCAAATTACACATAAAAAGTGGAATAGAGGATTCAAAATTAATTATTTTGTGTACAAGTTCATGCACTAGTGATCACGGGCATAAATTTAGGAAATGGGCACTAGAAATTCTCATGATACCATGGGATGTGTCAAAGGATATGATTTTGACCAAAATTATTTGCTTTATTATGTTCCAGCAATGAAGCCATAATACCAGGAATTTAACAATTTCACAGTCCACACTCCACACTCCACTAACAAATCACCCACGTACATAATTTTTTTATTTTACTCATCTTACTTCACTAACAAATATTTTATTTATATTTTTGTTACACTAGTTTACATGTAATTGGCTCAAACTTTTATTTAACACAAAGTATATAATATCCTCCCTCTAATTCAGGAACCTATGTTTTCGGTTTGAAATTTCAAAATTTCATGCACTATACTATACTTGTATATATATGTATAACTTTGCACATTTTTTGTTTAATTGAATTTCATTCCTAGCCAAATAAACTCACAATTTCTATCAAATGGAAAGTATTTCTCCAAACAAAGATGATTTCTACTCTTACTACACGAGTGCACCAACTAGTCCTAGGAGGTACAACCGTGCAAATG
The DNA here is from genome assembly GCF_001683475.1 of Chenopodium quinoa. Taxonomy (NCBI): domain Eukaryota; kingdom Viridiplantae; phylum Streptophyta; class Magnoliopsida; order Caryophyllales; family Amaranthaceae; genus Chenopodium; species Chenopodium quinoa. The sequence continues at coordinate 2,907,699 of NW_018744633.1, read as the reverse complement.
ATTTTTTCTTTCTTAGCATGCCTACTAGCCCCTCAAGGAATTCATCTAGGTTCAAGTCCGGATCGATAACACCCGTGATATCCGAAAATTACTCTCCTTACGCGGATTTTGAATTTGAGGGGAGTAAGAGGTTTGACCCCTATGAGAATAATGGGTTTGAAAAGAGTGGAGATCTTTCTATAGCGTATGCTGATGAGTTGTTTTGTGATGGGAAAATGGTTCCCTTAAGGCTCCCACCACGAGCCCACGACTCGAGGGTTGATAAAAGACGTGGTAATCATTCGACTGCCTCGTCTCCAGGGGGAAGAAGCTCTAAGGTCAAGGTGCCATTCTTGAGGCAAAGGAGCTTGTGGAATGATGGGTTTGATCCATTCTTAGCTGCTTTGAACAAGGTTAAGGAAGAAAAAAATGTGATGGGCTCAAGTGAAAAGAAGGCCCAGCTTAGGCGGTCCAAGTCACTCTCACCATTTAGAAGGCCCATTGGGTCAGCAAGATGTGATACCCATCATAAACATAGCAAAGTGGTTCTAAGCCCAAAGAAAGATGATTTTGGGCCTTTTAGCCCATTTAATCCAAGTGATTTTGGGCCCATCCTAGAACTCAAAGAAAATATGGGGAAATCTGAGTCTTTAGAGTGTAGGAAGCAAAGGATAAAGAAATACCTATTAAAAAATGCATCATTTGGGAAGAATGTAAATGAGGAAAAGAAACAACATAAAACTCCTTTGTTGCTGAGGAAGATGCATAATTCTCAGATATTTGGCTTGAAAAACTCAAACACAATATTCAGGATATCTAGAGGAATGAAGAGTTTGGTGAAACACAGAGCAAGAATTTTCTATTGCTTGGCAAAGGGTTTTGGTATTAAAGGCACAACAAAGATGAGTTAGATATTCAACATATAGCTTTTTTGTGCTTATAAACTTTAATGCCATCAAATATTGAATTGTTTTCCATTTTATGTGGTGTAACGATTTTTTTTGCACAACTACATACACTACATCATATATTGCGTCATATAAATAATAGGGAAATTCTCAATACTACTCTCCAATTTTATAAATTCCCAAAGGTGAACAAAGTTTTATGAAATTATCTTTGGTACTCACTAATTACCATTTCTAATTCAATGGAAACATTAATGATATAAATATGCAATTATAAGCTAACCCTAGTTAACTAAAGGCATAATGACTAGTATAACCTTATTAATTAAATAAAAAATAAAAATAAAAACCCAGCCACCCCAACGACGGTCGGTAATCGAGGAAAAAGGGGTGGTGGGTTTTTGTTCAATAGGGGTATTTTAGATATTTTTCTTTTATCTTAAAGGAGAGAGACTAGCAATTTGATAAACGGACCTAGGCCACATCTGTCACAAACTGTCCACTATATATCACCAAGGAGGTTCCACTTCAAAACCATATGGCAATGAGGGGAGTAGTCCCTTAGCCTTATAAATTAGACACAATTTTCTTATTTCTTCAATGTGGGATACACATTCCATTACAAACTCTCACTTATAAACTCAACCAATGTGGGACAACACGCCAATCATATGTGGGTTTTCTCATGGGCTAAACACAATTATATGTGCCATTAAGGAGGTTCCAAGGGATTACCCTAATGTTGTGATAAAATCTAACTCCATTGTTGCTATCAAGGCTTTATAGCAACTTTCCAAAGTAGAGGACGAGCTAAAAATTATAGTTAAGGACATCATCAGCTAGGCCAGTAAAAAAGAGCCTTTGTAATATGTATTAAGATGGGTAGAAGCAATGTCCGTAGAGCCCACTTCCTAGCAGATAGTGTGTTTGTTCTCTATCTTTTCACCACCATAAAAAAAATTTAAAAAAAAAAAACTCAGTATGATAAAACTAACTGTTATTCATTCATCACTGTAAAAAGTTCTTATTACTACAAAAGATTTATGGTATGTCGCTATTTATAGTACATCAAATTCGCACCCATACAGATGCAATGTGGCATGGAATGAATTTCACAAGAGTAGCCATTCACTACCCCTTATAATTCATCCATGAAAAATTTTGGTGGGAATAAAATTGGAGGCTAAAAAGATGATTTTCATCACAGTAAATACTAGCCTGTTTCTGCATGTTCTCATCACAGCTTTCACAAAGCACAAAAAATAAATTTCATAGCAACTACTGATGTGGTTAGCATACTTGTGAGCTGCTTCGGTTGTTTAGATCTGACGCCTAGAGGGAAACAAATTTTCCCGAATATGTTCACTACTCCAAAATTTCCCTAGGCCACAAACTCTTCCAAGTAGCAATTTCATTGTTCGTGTGAAGCTTTCTTATACCTCCATAAAATCCATCTCCTTCATTTCCTTCTTCTCTGTGATCCTTCCTGTTAACAATTGTCCTTCTCCACCGTGATCCAGGTGTATATTGATTAAACTCGAGCACAACAGTGTCTGCTTTCAACCAAAGAAGTGTGTCAAATGACTAAATCAAACGTAGTGCACGCAAACCTCACAAAACTAACATCTGTTAGAATATGCTGAAACCAAAGACTGAACCTCAGGACTGACATTCATTAGAGTTTCTAGTTGTCAAGACGCGTATCCATGTATCAACGGACTCCAAATTAAGCATGGAAGGAAAGCACAAACTTACCAAGATTAGACTAATTTGGACTTTTAAACTTTATCCAAATAAATTATGCCTCTAAGGGCCTAGAGGTATAGGTTTTTGAGGTGATTAAATGGTCCAACACTCTCCAACCAGAAAAAAATGGTGGTGGAAAGATGTGAAACAACATAAAAGAAGATAAAACAAAAGGACAAATAATGGGTCAGATTGCAACTTGATAAGAAATCATTATGCAACCATTGTTGTCAAAAGGCGAAAAACATGAGATATCCACCCAAGTGGGGATCCGATGCAACCAAACAGAACCTCAAGGAAGAGGACATCAGTTGCTTTCAGTATGCCTGGCAATAAATATTCTCTTGAAACAAGAGGTCAGGCCATTGCCGGAGAAAACTAAGACACATAGACAACGATATGTCCTGGGGACCAATGACTCAGAAAGAAGATGACCCATATGCTTGATGACCATTACAAAAATAAGTTTCAAGGAGAAACTTATGGCATTTAACACCATTAACCTAATTACCTAAAAACAGCATCAAACCACACCCTCCAACCAGAAGATTATATCACTCCCTCTGTGTCTTGTGAATAGGCCACATTTCAATTTATAGCTATACCAATATACTCCGCATCAGGCTACATTACCATACATTGATATAGTAGAAATTTTTGTTCTCATATTAATGCTTGAAAAGATGCCCCTTTTATATTGATATGGGGGAGATGTTCAAATGTAAAAAGTCAAGGTGATGATTGCGATATTCTAACTCAATTTCTTAAAAACGAATCTCAATATGATATAGCATTTTTTGTAAAAAAAAAATAGTATTCCACATAGTATATGCAGTGGGAAAAAATGAAATGCTAATTAGTAACTTAAACCCCATACTTTTTAAATTGGAGAAGAGCACAAGGGATGAAATCCCAAGCAGAAATTCTAGTTCACGTTACTTGCAGTATGCTTAAAGTAAAGATTCAGTGATTACAGGCATTAATTTACTCACCACTGCTATGACATCGGCAATAATTCTCATTCCCATCACATGACTCCAAGTGGCCAACGACACCATACCACCATCCTGCGATAAATATGCCGAACACTTTTGTTAACTTAAAAATTATTGGATTGTTTCGATGTTAAACTTCTAAGTTATCTTCAACCAATGATTTGTTAAAGTATGAATAAAATACAATAAGAAGAATGATTGAAGTATCAGCCAGAACACTGCAAAAGATCCAAAATTAAGCTTAATTATATGGGACGGAGAAAGTATTCATTAACTAAAAGTGCATCAGCAATTTAGTCCTAAGCACGATTTTAAAATAAGCAATTAGGCCTAAAATATGTTCTGTTTTCAGTATCCAGTAAGAAAGGACCAGAGGATCTCATGGCCTCGTGCGAATATGGAATTATACACAAACATTGTTCAATGTAGTTAATTAAAAGCGGCTTTAGCATCTGCCCCTGTTGACAGTATCGACCACCAATAGAAATTCATAGTTCCAGTATTTCAGCCACATAAAAATACACATTAGTGCAACACTAATGATAACACCCCTCTTGACCATCCAAAGAAGCAAAACAACTCTTACACCGTTTGGATAATTTGGAAGGTCATTACACATTGACTCCACTAAGAAAATTATTTATACTCAACCTGTTTCTGAATAATAAGCCACCTTTATTATTAAGATTGTCGCAAAATAATAGGCCAATCTCTAATTTTGTGAAGTTAAACTGTATATTTCCGTACATTAAACTTAAACAATCCTATTCTCTCAGAATTTCACAGAAAAACTAATATAAATCGAAGCTCGACTACATCTTCATGTTTGTCTGAAGGGGTATTGTTGTGTAACTTTTCACGAAAATTTCCTCTCTACTACGAGCACTACCTTTTCACGTCAAGGAAAGTCTCAGAAGGCCAGCTACCATAAACAAGTTGCTAAACTTTTATTGTTAGACTAGCAAACCTAATTACAACCAATTAAGAGAAAGATCTAAAAAAATTAAGTCAAACCAACCTCTATCTAGTATCCAGCTGCACAAATTAAACAAATAATCACACGACTACCATAATGACACCCAATTAATTAGATTGTGGAACGTACCGTAAGGGAATTCTTTATTCCGTCTCCACTGGATCTCTATGTGATCTCCAGGGTGTAGATCATTTAAGCAATCAGATGCATGAAGATCATGTGGTGGAGTATCCACTGGTGCTGCCCTTAGCCTTTCCCATTGAATACCACTCTCTATCGCCACTGCCCTTCTTCCATGGGGCGGATATCTGCAAGCATATAAGTCCTTTTAAACATACATAATTTGACCATAAAACATGTCTATGACGTTCTTTAAATTTTCCATGTACATGTATGACTCCATTAATATATATATGATGTTCTTCAAATTTCCCATGTAAATGCATAATTCCATTAATCAAATGGTTCTCCAAATTTTCCATGTACATATATACCTGAAAGCTTTTAACTCCTTCCATTTATCAAATGTAGTTTTTATATGGAAGAATTCGAAGCTTGGATTGAATTCCTTACCTTGCCTGGAACGTGTCGGTTTGGGGATCATAGCTAAGCTCAGCATCATAGCAGGATAACATAAAACCAACATGACCATTCTGGCAAAACAATAGTAAAACAGAACTTTCTTCAGTTTCTAAAAAAGGAAAAATGACAAATTGATCATAAAAGAAACGTCAAGCACATATTTAGGATGAATGATTGTGATCAATATACCTCACGGTTGTAAACTTGAGCAGGGAACCAGAATTTGCCACTTTCAATAGCCAAAAACCAGGACATAACAGTATCAACCAGAGGAGAAGCAGAATCCTTATTATAAGACTTATCAAATTTTGATGCAAACCATGTCAAAGGCCATACATACCAAATATATTTCATAAAACCTTGTGATTTTTTCCCAGCAGAAACACTTGAATTTCGTCTAGAGGCAATAAACCATTGCCATTCGCGGTAAGTTGCAGGACCTAAAACCCTTCCCCATTTATGCTTCATGTGTCTATCCCAAAGGTGGTCACTGATGCATCTCTCCCTCAATGAGCTACAAACAGCAGCCATACTACACAAGCCGGCGGGTGAAAGCTTCTCAAGAATACAATCCAATGCTAGTTCAGGCAAATCCAAGACTGATAATTGCTCATTTTCATGAACATTCTCAAATTTAGAGCTAAAAGTACCCTGTTTTATTGCCATAATAATAGAGGGAAATGGAAGATCCCAAAAAATACCAAAGATTCCTTTTTTAAGAGCTTTGCAAATGGGAGAGAAAGACAACTCTTTCCAGAAGCAGAGTGGTAAAAACCTCACATCACTAGCCCAAGGTGGAAGTGGTTTTAAAGATAAGGAGTTTAGAAAGAAGAAGAAGAAGGAGATGCCAGTAACCAACAAGAAAAGCATTTAGAATGATTTGTATTTACTAATAATAATAATAGTAATGATGGATAATAATCTAATTCAAGTTATTAAAGATAAGGGCACACCCAAAGCAAGGAAACCAATTGAGGCAAAAGCAATTATAAGCCAAGAATTAAATTATAGAAATTGATGAAAGGTCTTACTCTTTCTTCCTCAACACCCCCCTAACTTTTTCTTACAAAAAAATAAACAAATGGGGTGAATGGGAAGAGGATCTTCAAACCTCACACTTCCAAGATATGGGTTTTTATTGGTTTGATAGAGCCCACCAAAACCCAAAAAATGGACCACCCTCTCAACAATCTAATCCAATCAAAATAGGTGGTTTCTTTAAACACTCCTCTCTATGCGAATAATGATACGGCTTACTTTAATACAAATGTCTAACTCTCAAATATATCGTGTACTCGTACAATAACACATACGAGTACAAGTATACCGTGGTATCCTCTATTACACGCGCTCTCTTCTTTAGTCTAAAAAGGACAGAATAAGGTGGACATTCATTCACCTAGTTGACACCCAAAAGGTGTTGCTTACTTGAGCTTCTTCTTACCTTAATAATAATAATAAGGTTTACTACTAAAGTACTAAAGCTATCACCTTTACCTAAAAAGCTCATCAGATAATCAAAATAGATGAGGAAGATGATCAACAATAATAAAAATAGTTTTTTCAATTCAACCCAAAATCAAAATGGAGTTTTTTCTACTTTTATAATCTGACACCTAGGAAGACATATATGTCCAGATACAGAAACCCTTATCTTCAAAAAAAAAAAAAAAAAAAATAAGAATTTCAATGTAACAAGAAACAGATCTTTCTTAAGAACAAAATCCAACAAATGTAGCAAAACAAAACCCAGATCTGTGTAGTTGAAACTCTTACTTATGCAGCAAAATTAGGTGCACCCAACTTCTGTAAACAATTAAAAAATGCAAAAAAAATTGACAAAAAAATGAAATTTTTTAGGGCTAAGGTTAAAGAGTGAAAAAGAAGAGAAATTTAATGAAGATTGCTGGTAATGCAGGTGAAGTTGAAGGGCAAAAGTGGATCCCTTTTTCACCATAATTTCAGCAAAATCTTCTTCTTCACCCAAAAAACTCCATTATTATAGTATTACAAGCATAACCCCATCTTTATATTTCTTTGTAATTTTGTTATTATTCATTGGGGTAATTCAACAAACAGTTGGTGGGCAAACAATTAGAAATAAGAAATACATTGATGGGGAATGGTGGGCGGTGATTCTTTACCTCGAAAGAAACAAAAACACAGTCTTTCTCTCTCCTCGAATTACTAGTGAGAGAAAAAACCGCGAAAACGCTGTATTTGACCGTTAGCAGATGCTGATGAAACAACTGAAAGTTGGTATTGGTAGTTGCTCTACTTGTGAGAGTGGTTGTTGCTCCCATCTTCTTGCTGATGTATTTTTGTTTTATGAATTTGTATTTTACAAATTAATCAGCAGTTAAATTAGTTAGCTAACATTCACTTCTTCCTAAATAGTAGTAGTAAGGGATTAACGATGTATTTAAATCACCTTTAATTCACTAATTTGACTTTATTTTATTACGGCGAAAGAAATTTATTAAGGTATTGTCGTTATGTTGACTGAGTATATATTGAGTCCTTACATAATAAAAAGGGGTGTATAATGATGTGAATTTGTTATAAATTTGTACTCTTTTATCAAAAATTAGCCTCTTATTAATGAGTTGAAAAGACGTACAAGATTTAACAATGACTTTAAATAGTATGAAGTGTTTGCATAAGAAAAAATAGTATTCCGTATATAGTTTAAATGATCAACTAATTTAGTTGGTGAAAGTTTTAAGGGTGATACTCAAGGGAAAAAAAAACTTTTATTTTAAATCATACAATTATAAGTTATACGATATTGACAATAATCATTGATCATCAAGATTTGTTCACAAATAGACTCAAGAGAATTAAATAATTAAAATTGTGATATTTAAAGAAGACTTTAAAAAGAAATCATGCAACAACACCATCACTATAATCATAATTTGATTAGTTATAAAATCCACATTAGTGACCTAACATATTAGTCCTTCAAAGTTAGACACATAATTATGTAAATTTGAGGATAAAAAAAGCTTGGAATTGAATATGATTCTCCCTAATTTGCTTTACCACCAATGAAAGCAAGTCAATTGGAATATAATTGCAAAAACATCATTATCAGAAAAATTACAATTGATCCAAAGTTTGAAACCATTTGTTTGAGTGTTCCACAACTGAATAGGATCCAATTAATCAAGTCAATTATCAATCAATTAGGTTGCGAGTTTACATTATAACCTTATGGCAACAATAATGTCGAATTCCTTTCCTCTTCCCATCGATCATCTTTAAGTGTCTAGGTTGTAGATAAGAATAAATCAAAATAAAATTAAATCGTGAGATTTGAAATTAAATGAAATCTGATTAAAGTCATCCTTGATCGTACACCAATTACACAACGAAGTGGAATCTTTCAATTACCATAAGCAAAAGGACCACATCCCACACATATTATGAAGTGAGTATTACTTTTACATAATTGGCCAAAGGGTGGACCATCTTAATTAGACTTGTAAATTTTTATTTGGGCTTTTAAAGACAATCATGAGTTATGGAAATATATAGGTTGTCTTTGGCTTGAATGATGCTTAAACCTTTGTGAGTGTGTGGGGTTTCTCAGCCTCACATTTTAGACAACCAAAACCAATTGGATGTGAAATTAGGAAATTATACTATATGAAACAATAATATTACCTTTGTTAATTGTTATGTACAACTTTTGGGTATTATTTGTGAGATATAAAATATTCTAAAGTTGCATATAATATTTAACGGAGGTAGTAGTAGTAATAATAATAATAATAATAATAATAATAATAATTTATCTTATTTTTTAAAAAAACAAATAATAATAATAATATAATTTAATAATATTATATGGTTTTATTTATCTTGGTATTAAAATTTAAAAGAGGATCCACCAATGAAGGAAGGTTATTTGAATTGTAAATTTACAAAATCTATTTGGCCAATGGCTGGCACTGGGTTGGAATATGGGCGGCAGTTCATACTTGATGGCATGTGGTTCTATAATTTTAATTAAAGGGTACATGGCATTGTTTTTGGATAATTTTAAAATATCTCTAGTTTTTTCTTTTATTTAACAATATTATTTATGATAATTCATGCTCTCTTATGATTTTATTCAAATGTACACGAATAAAAATTAATAAAACAAAATCATAAATTCTTATATGTGACTAGCTATTATAGGGATTAGTTTGTTAGCGTAATAGGGGTTACTTAGCTTAGTCAGTATTAAAGGGTTACTCGGTCGGTATTATAGGGGTTATTCAGTCAGGGAGACAGGTCGGTCAATATTATAGGGGTTACTTTGTTATTTTATAAGTGGTCACACGGTGTAGTCAGCCACACACACGATGGACTAGAATAAAATATACTCTCTTCAAACTTTTAAAAATAGTGTTGTTTTACATTTTGCATAATATTAAGTGTAGTATTTAAGCATAAATTTCTTCAAAACGTGTTACTAAAAATCATCAAGAGTTAAAAATGTAAAAACTATACATACATTGAGAGTTGAGACAAATCAAACAATGTTATATTCTTTTAAAATTATCGAGAGTATTAATTTCATTTTATAAGAATGTATAATTATTTCAATTAGTACTGATCATTTATAAAAGGATAAACTATTGCATTTACACAATTTTTTTTTTTTTAATTTGCCTCATGAGAATTGTCAACTCTACAAATCGACCAAACTATTACGACAATGGTAAATGTTAACCAATTATGTTCCTAATAAACCAAAACAAATAGTCAAAGACGTATTTCTTTGAATTGATATTGATCACATTAATTGGCCAACTAAAATGAAATTAAATAAGGCGGCCATATTGGTCCTACACTACTTATAAACAAAGACAAAAGAACAATGCAATTTCTATACTTTCTTATGGACTCGGTATAACCGTATAAGATGAACTTAGAGTGTACACCTAACTCGAATGCATATAAGAATTTTCACTTTTAACTTCTTATTGAATGACGAACTTTAATAGTTGTGCCAAACCCAACTTTGAGGGTATACATGTCATTGAGGATCCAAATAATGTGACTACTTTGAGGGTATACATGTCATTGAGGATCCAAATAATGTGACTATTATTCAACTAATGATATATTTTGTATAAGAATCCCTACTTCATTATTTTTAGAAATCTAATTAATAAAGAATAATTATGTTTTAATTGGCCGGTGTCTAACTTTATTATAGATCAACGAAGTTTCTCCACAAATTTGGCATGAGTTAAAGTATTCCCTAAATGAATATCAAAGTGGGGGTAGCTAGTCAAGTGGGTGAGCTCAAGATCACAATAATCACTCCCTATATTCTTGTTTGTTTTTGTCATATTTTAAACAATTATTTTCATCAATTTCATATATTCCAACTGTACTTAATCAATTTATACTTTGCATATTTATTAAGTCATTTTTTTTTTTCTACATATCAAACAAGATCAATTTCTTAATAGTAAGAAAATCACCCATGTTACATGAATAAAAAAAAATATATATATATGAACAATATATGATTGTTAAACAATGATTGACATTAAAAACATAAGTGACGATGAAGTAATATAAAATTAGAATAATGAGATCAACACATAATCTCAATCTGATGCAATCCGATGATCGTTAAATCAAAATCTCAATTATTGAGTTCACACTTCACATACATTATCATGGTGTACAAGTTTGTAGGTGTGATAGGTCTATCACCAAAAAAAAATTGATACGAAATCACTTAGCAAAGCCAAATTCAAGGTCCCTACTTGAAATATGTCAATATATAGTGTGATTTGTGGGCACTTATTAAGTTATTAATGAGTAGTAGGAAAAACTTGACATTTTTATATCATGAACTAATGGACCACCCTTATTAATTCATTAGTTTAATTGTTAGTTTGGTTTCCTTATATATGATTATTAATTAAGCTTATTGTCATAACCTAAACAAATGTTGTGTTTTTATTTGTTTTCTTAGAATTGAAGATCTTCATTTTGTCATACTTCATACAAGATATTCAAATCTCATTTGATCGGTCGAATTGATCAAGTCTTACATTAGACAAAAATAAATATTGTAAAATATTTGTCCCAAAATAATAATTGCTCAAACCTTGATTCACATGCATTATGTACTTAAATTAAATATAAAAAAATTAAAACATTATACTATATAAAATTGAAAAAATCTCAAACATAATATGCATACCTATTTTCACATGTAATATAATACTTCGTATGTAATATTTAATGTTTAGAAATATTTCAACGTATTTGTTTGAATGAGACATACAAAATATGGAGTATGGACTAATATTTAAAAGTATAAGTTAAGGGATTTTTTTTTTTTTTTTTGTAAAATCTATATGAATTACATACTACTAAAAGCGAATCTTAAGACACACTTGTCGATGTATTATTAAAAAATTTCCCACCAAAAGTACCTTCTACAAAAATTATTGTTACTTAAGAAAAAAAAAATTATATCTAAATTATGACATAATTTGTTTTATATAAAATATAAATTTTTTTCTAAAAGATTAAACTATCCATTATAAGTTTATAATTTGATTATTATATAAATATTTTTTCTTGCATGCTTTTATTTTTAATATACTCTATATTTTTTAATACTCAAGTCATTATATTAAAAAATTTATAATAAAATTGTCAAAAATATTTAACAACCGTGCATTGCACGGGATTTAATCTAGTATTATACTAAAAGACAAGCGCCTCAATGTGAGGATGACAAATGCCACCCTCTCATTGGCTTATCTTAAGTATTAAATATATCTATATAATTACTGTTTACATATTCAAGCATAGTTATTTTTGTAAAACTTCAAACAATAAAAGCAAGTTTCTATACATGCATAAGATTTTCATGATTTCCTAACATAAATATTGATTTAATTTTTTTATAATAAATATATACTTTCCAATACTACAAATAATACATAAAGTCTTTCCAATCTTTATTTATAGTCAAGTTAAAGAATAATAAGTAATTTGAAGCAATATGATTAAAGTGGCATAATTAAGGAAACAAATATTTCATATTTTGAAAGGCTAATTTTTTTTTATGAAAATTAAATAAAATCGATAAGAATTTAGTTTGACGTCAATTATGAAATCAATACAAACATTTAAAAAAAAATCAGATGTACAATAAAATATTGTGCACCTATTATAAAAGCTATCCTGTAATGAATGAAAGTTATTTATGCTTTATTGATAAAAGTTACCCAAAATAGTCTACAAATTATCCTAAATTCAATTCAAGTAATCGGATGAATACAAAAGTTTTTGATAAAGATACAAAATAGTGTAAATTACTTTTATCGTTTGTTGTGCTCCTTGACAAATACTGAATGCTGAGCCGAAATGTTGTCTTGGAAAAAAATACATAATCTTGAACATAAATTTAATTTTAATCGGCCTTTCATTTTCTATACAATGTCTTTTACAATGACCTTTTGTTTTTCTTGCATTAAAAAAAAATTGAACCAATAACCAATCAAAACAAGAAGAATAAAAGTTAAATTGAATTAGACATTTGACGGAAAAGGAATAGATATAAAATGTATTATAACTATTACTCGTGTTTTAAATTATAATATTCGTATTAACAATGCTATTACTTATGAATTTTTTTAGAAAAACTAACATTTTGATTTAAAAATCGTGCATTGCTCATGTACTATACTAGATATACAACAATCATGTGTAATAATTTATATTGTTTTATACATAATAATACTTTTAACTATAATAGTATGTGTATATAATATAATATTTTTTATAATATAAAAAAGTATATGCAAATAATATAATATTTTATAACACGTGTCCTCCATACAAAGTGTTTGGTTGTTGGTGTAGTGGTGATTGAGACTATACTTGGTAGGGAGGACCTGTGTTAGCTCCCCTGCAACAACAATCGGAAGGGGAGTGGAACCTAATAGCCTAGAACAGATCCTCAAATCTGGATTAGCCCAAAGGTTGAACCGGATAGAACACCCAAAACTCAATGCATATATGACGGGAATTAACTTATCCTTTATCTATCTTATACAAAACTCCAAAGTCTAATTTTTTTTTTCAAAATATAATAATATTATTTGTAAATTTTTGTTAATATGAAAGGTATAAACCTATTAAAATGTATATATAGTTAAATTGTTTAATAACTTATATTGAATGCGCAGTTTTATTAAAATTATTTGCATGTAATCATAAAATGTGTTGGATGTTATGTAGCTATGCAATGTACAAAACTTTAGTTGAGCGACTTTGATTTAGTGATTGTACGGTAAAAAGATATTGAATTCGATCTTGAAACCTAATAGTCTAATAAATTCTAAATAGAAAAATTAAAACAAAAGGAAATGAAAATAGTAAATGGCTTTAAATATTGAAATAAACATAACTTTTTAAATCAATTTAGCGAATTCAAGAGACAATTTTAAGGCTTTTAAAATTAAATGGGGGAAAATATATGTAAAAAGAACATTTTTAGATATATGAATGTCCATGCACTATTATAAGAGTTTTGTTAACCATTTTATAATTAAGGTAGGGATAAATCTTAGTAATATATACTTTGTATATTTTATTTATATAAAATTATCGGTATCCATACCTATATACGAAGTATTTGTGTTGTATACTATATTTAATCAGCTGTTGGTTATATATGACTATTATATATTATATAGTTTTTGGCACAATGCTTAACGTAGGAATATATATATATGTTCTGGTAGGTCAAATATAAGGTTATTATTGTGTCTATAGATTTAACGAGTGCGACGGGTAAATAAAACATGTATATATTAGATTGGTTGTAGCTACTGATGCGGATGGTATGATAAGAAAATTTAGTTTTTTCTCAACGTGAAATGTAAATAAATTAGTTCACTTCTTATATAGCTATGTGGAGTATTATTCAATTAATAAAATAACATTATAAAAAATTAAAAGAAATTCAAATAACATAAAATACTATTCAAATAACGTTCCTTTAATTTTTTTTTTATTGACCATTAGTAACCAAGTCCTTTAATAGTAAAATGGATTACCTTTGTTTTTATTTTTATTTTTCCTATGAGTTTAATAGTTTGATTTATAAACCGTGCATCACACGGGCACTATGCTAGTTGCTACTAAAGTGGGAGTAGTAACTTTTGAACAATGCATGGTTTTTACTTTTAAGTTTTACAAGCAAAGTTAAAAGGCCTAAGGGCCTGTTCACATTTACTTAATTTCAGTTCAGTTCAGTTCAACTCCAATCAGTTCAGTTCAGTTCAACTCTTAATTTCCCTCTCTCATAAAATATTCATTTCAGCTTAGTTCAGTTCAGTTCAGCTCCAATCAGTTCAGTTCAGCTCAATTCAGTAAATGTGAACAAGCCCTAAAGCAAAAGATAACCTCAAACACAAATGGAGTAAAGTTAAGAATATATACATCTATCTTAGCCAAATCATGATTTGTCAACCACTTCAACATTTAACATGATTTATCAAATTAAAATTAAATAAAAGTCAATATTTGTTAGGTTGTAGGTTGAGCATACTATGCTCAGGTCAACTTAAATTTTATTTTCTTGGATGATATACTTGTATTAATTACCCAAAAAAATATAATATCACTATATACATACGTAAAGACATACAGAGTACTACTCCGTAATTTGTATATTGATATAGCAATAATTTTAAACTTATAAATTTTTCAGCGGAATAATCAAGGATCGCGTTTTTTTTTTTTTTTTTTTTTTTTTTGGTGCTAACATTGTTTATGTAAAGTTGATCAACACATATACTCGTAATATATCTTTTGCATTATGGGCTAAAAATTAGTTTTGCTACATTATGGACGGCAATGGAGAAAGATGTGACATTATATTTGTCATAAAGAAAAGGTACAATTTTATATTCCTTACTTTCCACAATCTATATTAAATTAACGATCATTACTAAACTTAGCAATGTCAAAGTATGAGACAAATATTATCAGAAATTTCTATGTTCTTCATTTATGTTAGTGGGGGAGGTGCTAAAATATGTAATCTTAGTACATGTCAATTAATTAATTACTTAATTAGTTATTAAATAGAAAACCTAATCTCTTTTGGTCAATGGACATCTGCACATTTAAGTGCCAAACTAACGTGTCGCATGTTTCCCGAATTTCAATGTGAGCCCCAAATTAATCTTATCTTGGTATTGTTTTCATTTAATTAGCTCATTTCAAATTAAAAAGGCTGCTTTTTTTGGTGGGATGAATTATTTCATAATTAAGGATCGAAACTTATACACTCTAAGTCAATTTTAAAGATAAATAATTATAAGATTTGTGCATAAAGTTGATGACTTGTGATATGTATGGATCTTAATCAGGCGGCTTGATATAAAGCATCTATATGTTGACTAATTAAATTAAATTTATCTAAACTTATTAGAGTTATTACTTTATTTTGGGTGTTTAGAGAGCCACAAGGTCGGGTGGTGAGAACCGATCTCATAATATAATTTGTTTGGTTGCAAAATTGAGCTTAATCTGATTTGATAATCCTTATTTTTTTTAAACTCAACTTCTTTATTTTTGTAATTTGTTTTATCTGAACCTATCTTATGGAGTATTTTTAATGACCCTTACATTAAAATTATTTCACCTTACTTTTCATGAAAAAGTGGGTATTATGAAGGTGAACAATATAGGTCGTTAAAAGTACTTGCTAAATTTTCATTTAAATGAGCTTATCTTTTGCTTAACTTATTTATAAAACTTATTATTGTCGAGCTTTACTTAGGACATGCTCACTTGTTTTAGACCAAATAAGTTTAAATTTTAATCAAAAAATAATTGACACATTAACACCTTACCAACCATGGTTCTAGATTACTTAAGGATCTATTCTCTTCAGCTTAGTTTCAGTTCAGTTCCTAATTTCCTTCTCTCATAAACAATTCAGTTCAGTTCAATTTAGTTTAGCTAAGTTCAATAAATCAAAACAGACCCTTAATCATCATCCCTTTTTTAAAACTATATGCCCAAAGAAATGTATGCCAATTATCCCAAAACGGAGGGCGTAAGTCTCTATACTTTGTATAAATTAAACTAATTAGGTTTTTAAAGGGATTTAATGGAATGAAATAAATCAACAAAGCATATTCTTATTTCCATTTAAATTATTGATTACCAAGTTTATGGAACGCATTACATCCATTAATAATTTGCCCCCTAAAGTAAGAGCATCCCTTGCTATCACAACAATCAAATTGCCCTCTATCTCTCAAGTCCAAGGCCCCACCATTTTGTCCTTTGAATAGTTCTTTGTTGGTAATTTGTCAAATAGACAAAATACTAAGAGACTTGGGACCATTTTTTGTATTTGGGCCTATAAATATATATGCCTATAATATGCTCCTACTAAATTAAATTGTTCCAATGGCAAACATACTTTTAGAGTGTGTTTGTCACGTCCTTTCTCCTACAATGCTAAGTGTTTATACAAAAAATTCAACTAATCTATTATTTTAAAGGTGACATTAATCTCATAAGATGTTAATAATAAAGATTATCTTGTTGGTAGAGAATTGAAATTATAAACTACTCCGTTATTGTAGTTTTATATATAGTTCATTTTTGCTATATTAATAATAAACTTATAATATCAAAACCTATTGTTCTCCAAAAAAAAAAAAAAAAAAAAAAATATATATCAAAACCTAAAAACTCTCAAAATCTATCTATGAATAAATTGTCTCTCATCTTTGCTTGCGAGTTCACCTATGCTATTTTTGTAAAACTATCTAGATTAGACTAAACTTTCGATCAAGGTCAATCAATACTAACAAACCTTCTTGTTTTAAATTGTTTCCACTTGCAATCTTCAATGCAATGCCTCCATAGCGTAGTGAATACTAACGAGACACAATGTTCATCAACCGATTTAACTCTGATATCATGTTAAAAAAAAAATCATACTATGTATTAGTGACCTTACACAATCACATACATGCACAATTTTAAATTTAAGAAGAGTTTATCCACGTACATATATAAACTACTAATTTGATAGTTTAATACTTCAATGCTCTCATTTTCAACCACGATCCATGCGAGACAATCCATAATTATTTTCTAAAACTCTTTAAATTAATCAATATAAAATTGATAAGAAGTAAACAAATCAAGTTTGTATTTTTTTTTTTTAAGTGTTTGAATATCAAACTTATGGCCCAATTCGCTCTCCGGACTCTTAGGTAGCTGAAGAATTGGGCTCTAAAGGGCCAATATTTGCTGAAGAATTGGTGCAAAGTACATGGGCTTTTGTTGGACTGCTTGTTGAAATTAAAGTTTTCCCCTTTTAGGCTCAATGTCCTTTTTGTAGTAGTAATTACAAGTAGGATTATTATACAAGAGGCTACTTATCCATTTGTTGGCATGAACAAGTGAACAACACAAAGATAGGCCCGTTACCCCCAATGGCTCATTATCCATAGAGGAAATACAAGTAGGATATAAGAATTGAAATATAAACCAAACCCGTGTAGGCTAGGTACTTAGAAGTGGGAGGGAGGGATGGTAAGGGATTCTCACCCCTAATATTCACGTCCAGTTAGGAGGATTCGACTTTTGTAACATCAAGACTAAAAGATAGTTTTCATTCTTTTCAATTAACTACACTAAGTCTGCTTGGTATTAATATACGCATTAGTATTTGAGTTTAAACTTCAAATACTATAAACTCCATATAATAATAATTAAGTTTGAACCCCAACGACTACATTACTTTGAAAATAAGGGGATTTTCTTACTCACCTCTACTCTTAACTTCTCAAGTATTAACTTGCTAGGTTGGACTAGAGGTATTGTTTCAGTAGGATCATTTATATTATCTTAGAGAATTTCATATTATACTCTCTATCAAGATATTAGAGAATTTTGTATTTAGGATTGCATTTGACTTATTATGCATTATGCTCACATTGCAAGTAGATGACTTTCTTATTGAAAACACACCAAAAAAAAAAAAAAAAAGCAAATTGTTCTACTACATACATAAATTACTCACTTTTCTCTTTAATTTGAAATTTAGATCATTTAAAATAGTCCCTTGAATAAACACAATTTTTTCCAATATTGTGTAACAACATACTTGCATTTCTCTTTAATTTTAAATTTAGATCATCTTAAGATAGTGCTCCAAAAAAAAACTTTCATATCTTAATGTTTTTTTTTGGTATTCTACTCGGTTCACCTTTTTGGGCTAATCCGGATTCGGGGATCAGTTCTGGTTGGTTAGGTTCCAGTTCCCTCCCAATTATTGTTGCTGGGGATCGAACACGGGTCCTCCCTACCAAGTGTAATCCCAATCACCACTACACCAACAGTCAATTGGTTCATATCTTAATGTTTAATTTTGTACAAGTACTTTACATATTACATGTCTATTTTTTTTCTCAAAATGCACAAAACAAATTAAACACTAATGAATCTCCACGAATACTAAAGTCAAAGGGGAAAAATAAAGAAAGAAAGGCGACATACCAATGACAAAAATAATCCTAAAGGTAGTATTTGCTCTTTTCTACTTTTTTTTTTTTTTTTTTGTAATTCTAAATGACTTTTTATCCCATCATCTTTCATGCATCCAATCCCTTTTTTACCTTTCCTTCAAACAATTTTTCCAAAATTTTAAAAAAGAAAAAATAAATAAATAAAAGAGAGAAAGAAAAAGAGAAACATGAATCTGATTTCACATGATAAGAATATTAAAGGGCATATGAGATGAAATGATTCCCTTCCATTTGCTTCCCAAAAAGTGCAAAAAAAAAAAAATAAAAAAAATCAATGATTAAAACATCTTGAAGCATAGATATTGAAATCTAGTGGAAGAATTTAGGTAACAATTATAACATGTTTGAAGCTAATTTTGATATCCACGATTTTGGTACTTGAGTTGCTTCCATCGAAAAGGACATACATCATAAGCTCATCCTTATTGCACAATTGTTGCCATCATGTTCTTTTACATGTTATGTTAGCTAGAGAGTAATTTCATGAGAAAACTATCTATATCCCATGATTGGTAACAGTTATTATCATTTGTAACAACAATACGTAGCCAGTCATGATAAAATGATAACTATGGTATGGCCAACCTTATTTTTACGTGGATGAACAAAATCATTCAATCTCGAAATTTTTTTTAGAAAAAAAAAATACATATATCTTTGGTCTGCTTTAGTTTATTGATTGGCTTTACAAAAGCATTTTTTTCACAATAGTGTGAAAAAGTATGCTAATTTTGATAAATTGTTGAAAACAAGTTCTAAAAGATAAAATTAAGGTGGTGATGTACATTATAACAATGAACACCCCTCTCCCTTCTTGCACTAATAACAATAATAGAAAGGTGGAAAAACTTTCTCTCATGGTTCTTCTCTTTTCCTATTAATCACCCATCCAAAATTAAAAAAAAAAAAAAAAAAAAAAAAAAACAATCATGACTACAAGATTATTTGTGCTCATGAATGGCTTCAAGATTGCATTTGATTAATTGTGTTTGCGAATACAAATTTACAATAACCAGTACATGCTTCTTATAATTTTTTGATACTGTGTCGTTTGTGATGTTAACTGATGGTTGAATGTTGAATGAACGGCCTTTTGGGCTTGAAATGTGGATGCAACACAGGCCCACCCATACCTGGTGCGAATTAATTCCACTTTGAAGGAGGGGCGGATGAGATTAGAACCCGTGGCCTTTTGTGTCACGCTGGCTCTAATACCATGTTAATGGACCATCTCAACCAAAAGCTTAAACTGATGGTTGAGGCCCAGGAATATGTTTTTATACTCTATCATGTGAAACTTCTGAAATTGTTCCAGAAGCATGAATTATATACCCTTTAAATTTGTGAAACGCTAAACATCGCCCGCAAATTACCATATAAAGCCCACAAATATGATTTGGTGTGACCATTATGCCCATTTTCTAAAATTGAAATAATCTCGGTTTAAAAAATGTGGAGCCGTACTGGCTCGCGGGGGGAGACCGGAGGGCAGGCCGGAGATGCGGGGGACGCCGGAGGTACGTCGTCGTCGACGGAAAACGAGGTAAGTCACCGTTAAAATTCACGGTTTACCGTCGGAGTGGCTCCGGCGCCAAGGATGGACGCCCAAACCGTAGCCTGGACGTCCAAGCCAGACGCCAGAACCACCAGAGTGGCGTCCAGCCCAGACGCCCAGACCACCAGACTGGCGTCCTGGCCAGGCGCCACTCTACTGGCTGAGGCGGCCCTGCCAGGCGCCAGTCCAGTGGCTGTGGCAGCCCTGGCAGACGCCACCCTTATAAATTATTTTTTTTTTCTTTTTTGATTTTGTTGTTGTTTTTTATTTATTTATTTTTTTAAAAAAAAAAATCGAAAATGATTTTTTTAAAAAATTCGAAATGGGTTTTTTTTAAATTAATTTTGAAAATTCAAAGTAGGTTTTTTTAAAATTAAGTTTGAAAATTCGAAATGGTATATTTTTAAATTTAGTTTTAAAGTGGTACTCCTGCCTTCTTAACTGTCTATAATTATATGGTGAATAGGAAGAAACGATGTTGATCAGTTTCCGTACAAGGAAAGGATACCTGCGATCATCATGTCGTACTTGGAAGGGTGGAATGATGTAGTCGGAGATGGTAACTGCGGATTCCGGGTCGTGGCTGATGTTTTTCAAATGGGCGAAGACAACTACGGTTTGGTGCGTCAGTTGATGTACAGCGAAATTGCCTCTAACCGAAATGTTTATCGTCATGTGTACCAGGATGACTTGGATGGCGCTCTGCGGCGTATCCGGTGGGGAGGTGGACCTTGCGGCCAAAATCATTATTTTGACGCGCCCCTAGATCTGTTTGCCGTTGCAAACATTTACAAATGCGCAGTCATGCATTTCGGCCTGGGAGTGCATAGTCAAGCTTATTATCCTTGTACCACGGTTCTCCCTTGGCGGTCGCGTGAGACTGTCACCACACCGGTCAGAGAGATAGCTATTGCGTTTCTTGGGTCGTCATACAGACATTTCATCCGACTAGACATGTCATCCGATTTTCCAGTGCCACCGATTATACCTCGGTGGTACAACATTCGCACAGCGAGCGTAGAGGGTTGGGATGCGCTATATCATGACCGGATCCACGAATGGAACACCCTAGCTGCATTTTAGTTTTTCATGTTTACATTATTTATTTGTAATCTTATTTGTACGTTACTCTGTTAATGAGAACATTAATCTTTTATATTGTATTGCTTACTGCATTCTATATGTTGCATGGGTAAGTTGCGCGGATCCACGAACGGTTATATCAAAATTTAAAAACAGCAATGATAATATGTTTAAGTTGGAAGCTAAAAGAACAATCTAAAATGTTACAAACTTACAACATAATGTCCAATTTAATAAATTAAAACGATGATATTTAAAGTGCTCTATAAATAAAATGACAAAACCATCAGTAATCCCTCCTCGACGACGACTCCCACTGCGCAAGGGTCTGTTCCAGACTATCAACAACAGCTTTCCCTGTTGCACTCATGTTGTCCTTCTCAAGAGAGAGTTTATGTACGTCCTGCATTATCTTTCCCATCCACTGCATACAACAAAAAACAAAAGATGAAATACAATAACAACATATAAAACTTAATTAAAACACAACGATAAATATAATATAAGACATACCGCTTCCATGGCAGTAGGCGGTGGCACATAATCATCATCGCTGTGGTCGAGATCTGCGATCAACCTCGGGTGCGAATACCGGTTGAACCATTCCATGTAGTAATGGTCACACATGGGAGTAACCCCAGAGGGCGGCCGCTGCAACTCCGCAGTCCATAAGCGGGCCACCATCGGAAACTGGTCCCACGTCCCGGTCATGATATCCGGCCATTGCACGACGTAGTCCCTCGACGATGCAGGTCGGACCGCCTTCATCGGGCATGCCGGGGGAGGAGGGACAACTTGGACAAATCCAAGCTGGCGAAGACAACGCTGGGGCATGTACGCCTCGACGATCTCACGATACTGAATGAGTCCCGTGTACAGGGTCCTGGGTACCCTAACACTAGGGTTCGGGCCGAAAGGCATCTAGTTCACCTGCACATAGTTTTAAAATTTAATAACATGAATATAATATGTGCAAATAATAAAATGTAGAAACAATTTATAAACTTTACCTCTAAGGGGGACACCCTGTCCAGCAATAACCGTATCGATCGGAGGCGGTCAACGGACTTCTTCTCCGAGCGCGGACTCCACGCACAAGCACGCGGCATCCCCTCATCAATAGGAACTGGGTCACGATGTGGTCGCAATGCAGGAAAGTACTCGTATATCCAGGTCTGCAATAGAGTCAGACACCCAGTGATACCTGTCGCGTCAGCCCGACTCGCAAATCCTAGTTGGCGATACAAATACGCCAACGTAGCCGATCCCCAGGAAAACTGGCCTACACTGTCGGGGTCACACGCCTCCACTATGTCGCGTGGCCTGAGCTTGTTTCCGCCGCTCTTATCCGGAAACAAGGTACATCCGAGGAGTAGAAAAACATAAGCACTCAGCTGTGCGTCGTGCGTCCTACGTGCACTGGGGTACAAACACCGCTGCAACACGGATGCGATCTTCACACCTCCGTGTTCCCAAACACCTAGCGCCTCGGTGTACAGTGCAGCCCTGTCCACCGCCAACAACTCCGCCAGCAAATCTGCCTGATCCGCATCAGCCACAGCACAAAGTCGTTTACCCTCAACACGAATCCCCAGAATGGCCTCGACGTCATGTAACATGATCGTCATCTCACCGAACGGAAGGTGGAAAGAGTTTGTATCCGGCTGCCATCGCTCAATGAAAGCCGTGATCAGCGTAATGTCAATCTTATCGTGCATGGTGGCAGGAACGTGATTCACCCTAGTGCCCTCCAGTCGCTCGAACATCTCGCTCTCCGCCGGCCAAGTCTCAGCCCATGTACGCAAAAAGCTACAAGTCTTTTCCCGGGTATGACATTTCAACAACCCCGTAACTGAAGGCCTCTCCTGGTCCTCCCAAATACGGGCAGCTATGTGTCCTAGAAAGCTAGGAATCACACTCCCGTCAACAGGCCCACCGGGCACCTCACTCCTAACAACCCAAGAATCATTACCGGCCCTCGACCGTTTCCTGCTTGCCCCAGATACAGTGGACGCAGATGATGTGCCAGATCTACTAACAAACCTACCACCCCTACCCTTACGCACCTCCACCATATGTGTCTCGTACATGTCATCAACCCTCTGACTGAATGGACCGTAATCATCATACGGTCCACTGCCATCGTCCACATCCTCATCCTCATCTGCGCCCTCCTCCTGCTCCTCCTCCTGGTCACCCTCCTCAGCATCATCATCGTCATCGTCATCCTTATCCCGACGGTGGATCCGTGCTCTACGAGCTGAGGCCGAAATACCACGGGATCTGACATGTCTTTGCCCCGACCTCTCCACTGAATAGCTTCTACTAAGAAGCTCTACATTCTTCCCCGCACCATGACGACCCAGTGAATTCTACACAAAATTTTAAAATATATAAACATACAAAAATTTATACGAAAAATAGCTACCACTACCCAAATCAAATAAACTAAAAACATACAAATAATTGTAAACAAAATATAAACATAGAAAAAATACAACAAAATTGAAAAAATTTATAAAAATAAACAACAAAATATAAAAACAATTCAAAAATATATTACACCAAAAAAAAAAAAAAACAATATTTTAAAACAAATATATAAAAAAAAGGGGGGGGGGGGGCGCCTTGGCTGGACGCCCAGCCAGCGGTGGTGGCGCTAGCTGCAGACGCCGCCACCAGTGGGATGGCGCCTGGGCTGGACGCCACAGCCACGGCTGCGGCGCCTTGAATAAACGCCACAACCGTGGCTGTGGCGTCCAGCCCAGGCGCCAGCCTACTGGTGGCGGCGTCTGCAGCTGGCGCCACCACCGCTTGCTGGGCGTCCAGCCAGGGCGCCCCACCTCCGTCACGGCGGTTTTTCCTTTTTTTTTTTATTTTTTTTTTACAAATTGTACCTTGCCTCCTTGGGACCTCCTTCCCTCCGCCGCCGCCGCCAATTCCTTGCCTTGCCACCTCGACATTGCCGTTGTTTGATTTTTTTTTTAGAGAGGTTGAAAGAAGATGAGCGATGAGAGTGTGAGTGTTTTTTTTTTAGGTCAAGGGCATTATTGTCAAACCAAGTGAAATTTGTGGGCTTTATGTAGTAATTTGTGGGCGATGTTTAACAAATCCCTTAAATTTAGACAAATTTGGATTTTTCTTGATCCAAAATGAAAAGAGGTCAAGGTGTTTTTCTGTACTCCATAACATTCCAGGAGGTTATTTTGAGTGGTTGAAATTGTCCACTTTGTCTTTAAACAATCAATATGACGACTTTATATATACTACCTTTAATTGGCTATTAGGCCACTACGAGTCTTTATGTGTTTGATTAATGGTTGTATGTATATGGTTCAAAACACCATTATGTGATCTAGGTATGTATCCCCTACAATTCCCTAGGTTTCCTACCTCGAGTCCCCAAACATCCGAAATTGTATTATACATCTACAATTTTGGCTTTAAGATTTTTTCTTTTACTCGATAAGATTATTATGCATTAAGGTGCTTTGTGGGGTTTCCAAATGGCCCTAGGAGTCCTACTTGGTGCCTAAAATCATCTCATTCATGTCTTGATGCACCCTTAATCATCATGTCTTAATTAAAATGCCTTTGCTTGTCTTGCTTTGCATGCTACTGGCCTTTTAAAATTGTTTTAGCCTTGCATATAGTCTTTACTTTGTCAAAAATAAGTGTTTTTTTTAAGGATGATGTATTTTTACGCCTGCCGTTAACATGGTCGTCGTGCCTTAACTCATTGCTGGGATGCACCATCCAATACCCCAACACTTAGGCTTCATGCCTTGGCCGAATCCCATACTTAGCGTTTTCAACACCCTCTAAGGTGCTAACTAACATCATCATTTAGTACGTAAGTGCGAAGTGTTAGAGGACCAACTCAACCAAAAGCTTAAACTTATGGTTGACGCCCACGAATATATTTTATACTCTATCACTTCCCCTCACATGAAAGGCCCTTTGGGCTTGAAATGTGGATGCAACACAGGCCCACCCATACCTGGTGCAAATTAATTCTACTTTGAAAGAGGGGCGGATGAGATTTGAGCTCGTGACCTTTGTGTCACAAATGAGAATTACACTATTCTACATGGAGGTTGTGTTTGCAAATAATATTGTAGGAGTCCAAACAACCAAAGTGTAGCGTGTGCCGAATAATATAAGAGCAGGAAGTAGAGATACGGGGCCAGGAAGTGAATATATCGTAGAGAGTCATGAAATCATATAGGCTGATAAAAGCAAAGGGGTTGCATGGAGTTTCAGATAGAATTTTAAGAAAAAGCAAATGATTCACAACCAGATATTGGTACGTTTATTTGCAACTCATAATGCACTTTTAATTTGATAGTCAGCCAACAAAGAAACTTCAAATCAAGAGCAAAAGAATTGCAAAAAGAAGATAAAAACATCCCTTTTTTTAAAGTTTTTGCCAAAGCAACTTTATTGCCATGATATATGGATAAAATTCAATGAGCTTTCTTTTGGATTTATTTATAAAGCAGGAATAAAATCAACTAAAGCTTTCTTAACACATTTTGACCCTAACATTTTTTTTTTCTTTTTAAAAAATAAAATTATAAAATCAGCTTTCACCCTTGAAAACTTTTCCAGATACTGGGCCATTAAAGATCTTTATAAGTGGCCCCTGCTTTTGAGGAGGGAATCATGGCATATACAATAGTATCAATTTTAACATACCTTGTAATTATTGCCATGCACAAATTTTGTAAATCCCAATTGAAAGAAAGAAGATGCAATAGAATATTTTTGGACCAACAACAAGATATACTTACTTACATTTATACACCAAAGTCATTGATGATTAAAGTCATAGAACATTCAAAAAAAGGACCTTCATTCCTGTTACAAATATATAATTATTTTCCAACAACATAATTAGTGAATTAGTTCCTAAGTTTTCAGACACATGCATGCCACTAATGGCATACTTTATCACATAATACATACTCCGAATTAAATTTCATGCAATAATCCATGAAAATGATGAAATTAATTAATTAAGCACTTTCTTTATGTAATTAATCAAAACTTCACATCTGATGATCTTACAAAGTAAAAATGAAAACTCTACTAGTTAAAACCTAGCCATCTAGCTAATAACAGTGCTTAACATAATACTAGTACTAATTAATATTCGTCGTCTTGATCATCATATCAAAGGTTTCCTTCTGCTAGGTGCATTCTTTTCTTGCTCTGAAGAGGGACTCCAAACAGCTTGATGGTCTCTCTCTTGCTCGCGTCGCCTTGATTATCTTGATCATCCAATTCTATGAGCTTAGGGGGTGCTGCTGCCATTGCATTATAATTAGGAGGGCGATTTTGGTCATTTCCATTGTTAGGCACAGCTGGTTTAACATGGTTTTGAATGAAATAGATAATGTCATTGTAAAGGGTTTTCATGTGGTTGAGCTCAGATAAGAGCATGAAGTTCCTCTTCCTTAGCCTTTGGTTGTCTTCCGTTAACGCCGTTAAGATATCGTTGTTAGGCCCGCCACTTGGCTTCGGAGAAGGTAACGGAGAAGACTGATCAATGTTTATCCAAGATCCATGTTCCTCGGGCGGTGAAGGAAGATACTGTGGTGGAAGTAATACTTGGTCTTGGTAGTGAATTTGGTGGTGGTGTTGTGGAGTTTTCCTTCTATGAATTTCACATAATAGGTGTTTCTCCCCTTTCTTGAAGTACTCATTTGCAAACTCCCACCTATCTGCAACTACCTTCTTGAAACCCTAAAAAAAACAAGAAAAAGGGTGTTAATATTACTCAATCTAATGGGATATTACTATATTAGCAGTAATCAAATCTCAATAATAGTTATGCAATACACTAATTATGAAGAAAATACATGAATGCAAATTGTTTCTCAAATAGTACTTTTTCAATATCCCTTTTGTCCAAAAATAATTATATCATGATGATAATTTACAAATGTGACAACGGAATCTAAATGGAAGCAGTGCATAATTGTGTCACTTGGGACTTGCAGACAAGAAATACATGTACTGTAGATCCAATGGTTATAGTTAGATTTGATGGCTTTATTCAAATGAATTATTGTACTACACATTTCTTTTTTGTCATAACTATTTAATACGGAGTACTTCGTACGTATGTATACAATCCCGCTACATCTCAGAGATACCAGCGACGAATGTAGCTGACTAGCTGTGTAGGTAACAAACCCGCCGGAAGAGTGCTCCCACATAGCAACCTCCACCACATTTTGGTGTTTAAAAGTGAAACATGGATATATTAAAGAGTCAAGAGAAACATAAAGAATAGAAATGTGCATATACTAATAACAGAAAGTTGTACGTAGAATAATATTTAGTAGGATAAGATACAGATGCATAAGGGACAGTAATCAAGACAAAGAAGCAAGAGAATCTTGAGATCTCACTAACAGTTCACATGGTATTTCAAATAAAAATGAATATATTAACACTAAAAAACTCATTAGTAATTAGTAGCACAAATCTATATGTATATAACAGACATTTCTTACCAAATACCTAGAGAACCAAAAGTCTACATCGATTCAAACAAAATCATCAAACAATTATTCCCTTGGGAAATAAAAATGAAAAATAAACCAAGCTAAGTATGTACAACTTGGGTTCATAAATCTAACAAAAATAATGCAACATTTTTAAATTTAAGGTTATTCAAACTATGATCAGATCACCAATTTAAAATAAACTTTTCTTAAGGCTCTAAATAAAAGTATAAAAAAATATGCAAAACTTATTTAAGTTAAAGATTTGAGGATGAAATAATCTGGTTCAGATTCCACCACATTTAAACTAGTTTTATTGATCTTTTTCTCGGTTATTACTCAGACTCTTTGTATCACATTGGTTTATCTTAATACAGTATTTAGGATACAACAAGACAAATGGAGACTCCAAGTTAGACACAGATATACAGACAAAATCCCTAAAAGTAACTGAATCTAAACCTTTCAAATGCTTTGATATATGTTTCAAAGATTCCATCAAAGTTCAAGAAACATGGTTATTCACAGCATTTTTGGTTTCTCTTGAAACACTGCATGACTTAGGAATGCTTTTTAACAAATGAATCAAAAGTGATTAAATCAATAATCTCATAACATAGGCTTGAACTCATGTTGTGCATACATTCATGCTATATTACTCAGTATCTTCATTTCGTCTCAAATACCCATATCAACTCTAACATGGATATGAGCATTACTCGACACTTAAATTTGGACCAAAAACATTGATATTTTTTATAATATAGCCAAGTCGGACACTACGACATGTGCCCGTCTCTAACACATCATCAACGAACTCGAATTCGAGTAACCTAGTATCAGCATCAATGCATGCAAATATTTGTGTTAAGAAATGAATGTTGAGCATAGTAGTTAACATACATAGGTGTTAAGCTGTCTGACAAAGCTAGAGAAGTTGTTGTGCTTGAAGTAGTTAGGAAGGAGATCTCTAGCAAACTCAGGAGGGCGCCAAACAACGAAAGTGGTCTCATCTTCACCCCAAGATACAATGTGGTCGGTACGAGGATCATCAACAAGTTGGTAAGTCTTAGTTAAGAAAGGAGCAGGAACTGATTTCTGAGACTCTGACACTGAGAACACCATTTCCTGGTGTTGTTCTTGATTAAGATGATGTTGATGTATGCTGTGATGATGATGATGGTGAAGAAGAGGATCACTCCTTTCTACTAAAAATGCCATTGTAGTCAGTGATAAATTCTTTGAAATAATGTAAGATGATAAGAACTTAGGGCATGTACTATGATATAAAGATGATGATGATGATATAATATATAGTATGATGGAAATGAGAATGAAGAGGGGATTATATGATATGCTCTCCAGCTGCTCTACTTGTTGCTCAGCTATTGCACTCACTACTATTACTGCTGCCTAGCTAGTGCTATTTACATACTCCTATTCTCTCTCTCTCATCATAAATTTCTAACTTTAAGAAGCAGAAACATATGACAAAATCACTAAAATAAAAGCAGTGATTCTCTCTCTCTCTCTTTCTCTCTCTCTTACTCTCCTTTCCCTTCTCTATTTTTCTTTCTCACTGGCTTTCTAACTTTAAGAAGCATATGACCATGTCAGAAAAGTCTAGGGTATTTTTAATTTGGCTATTATGAGATCCAATCAAAGTTATTAAGCTATTGATTGTCCCCCTTGGAAGCTGTAAATATATAGGAGAATTTGTTTTACTGTTAAGCAAAAATAGTATAGAAATTACACCTCCCTTTGAAAACTAAAGGAATGGGGACCTCAACTCAACTTATTCGTGTTACACTGGCTTAAATGAGATTTGGGCTCAATCCTTACCAACCATAAACTTAATTAAATTTAAGCACATAAAGACATGCTCACAAATTTCTGATCCTCCTGTAGGTCCGTAACTAATACTGTAGTTATTAATTTACATATAAAAGAATTATCCCCTAATCTTAAATGGTGAGTACACAAATTTTACCTCGCGGTAATAATAAAGGAAAACACATTTTATATTTTTAAAGATACTAATTTACTAGAGTAATAGGGGTCTGTATCTTACTTTATAATTCACCCTTTTATACTTTTACCATCACCATTTTTCAAAGTTTGTATCTTTCTATTCTCCTTTCTTCTTCCACTAAAGAAAAAAACTCCAACACATTTTTCACATAACATTGGAGGTAAAATGAATCATTGGAATCTACATATATACACTAGGAATAACAAACCAGCATTATAATTAAGAAAACAAGGTACATTCTGCAATATTCTTTGGGTCATCCTATATTCAAAATAGAAGCAAAGGACAATGGATGAGAGAGAAAGGGACAATATTATTCCAAGTTCTATTAAACTATTATAACATATAGTAGCTCAAAATTCATTTTTATATGAAAAAAGTTATAATAAGGAACATTCCTATCTCCTACCATATGATATGAGTTTAGTATACAGTAAGTAGATATCCCAATCTTATTATTAATTCATTTGTTTTTTCGTTGTTCAAGGTACACCCGTGACTCTACAAAGAGAAAGAGAAAGGGTTGGAACGTGTTCCTTCTCTCAACCCTTTGCCTTAAAAAATCACTTTTCATCTTCTCTCTTTCGGCCACAACTCTAGTGGGGCGTGGGACTATGTCCTAACAGCTGCTTCCCTATGTGGGGAGTTAAACAGTTCTACTGTAACAAATGAACTCATCTAGATTCTCCTAAGTAGGGTCCATATTACTATTTTAAATATGAAAATTACTTCAAAAACCAACAAAGCATCCTTAATTATAATCCCCATTCAAATAAAAGTTGATACGAGTATTTAGTACTCCATAAGTCCGTAGTATGTTATAAATATATAATCGATTGGTAGATGAAAAGAAAATTAGTCATGACATAAGAACTCAAGTATTCAATATGTTGTGTTGTAATTGATCAAGACTACAAGTAATTTAGTGATTTGTACTATTTATCAGCTTTTTATGAATTTGATACAGAAATAATAATGAATTCAGAAAAAGTAGTGAAGAAAAAAAATACAGCATGATGAATTACCTAGTTATTAACATCATCATTTGATGGAAATGGTAGGCTATACTTACCGATTTCCTTTACCCCCTATTCTTGTTAATCAATAAACAAACTCCCAAAAAACCAAAGAAGATACAGAAACAACTGATTACATCACATGCGATTAGTTTTCTATTGTTTCCTAATATATAAAATAAATAAATAAACAAATAAAGTTTACTATCTTCATAAGGGTTAAATTTTAACATATTGTTCTATGCACATACTCAAAAGTAAGCTAAAGAAGCTAAACCACACTTCAAGTGAGTGGAATTACAACATGATAGTTCAATAAAGCACTGGTAGATGGGGATTAACTTGTGAAAACTTCATCTCAGAGAAAGGCAAAATCATTCAAGTACCTTAAAATGCACCATCCAACCACCTATGTTAGTAACAATGTCACTGGAATTGGATCATATCTTCCAGGCCATTCTCTAAGATGGATGTATCATCCCTCAATAGAGATAACAATGTAAGATCTTAATGAATAAAAAAATCGAAGTTAACTATAACTTACACAAGGTATATTGTTCCACAAGTAGTTAACCAAGTCATTTTTAACATTCATAGCATATACTACGAGCATACATACACATTAACTTGTCTGAATCAAAAGCCCATCACTAGCTGTCAATGTTCCTTGGTCACCTTATCCTAGACTCAATCTCCCAACAAGGCCATATCTAGCACAACTAATAATGTCAATGTCGTCACTCGGCCACACCATCCTTCCTTCCTTCCCCATAAACTTATTACTAGGTTCTATCTACCACCTTATTATAACATGTATAAGTATATATCAAAACAATCGCTTTTGTCACTTTCTTCAATTCTCCGAACGATCATATCACTAGACTATTTATTAGCTCAAAAAAATTCAACACAAGTAAAGAACATCCTAGATATTATGTATCCTCAAATCCTAATTTTTCCCGTTGAGAATGATTTTGTTTTCTTTCATCTTGTCTAAAAAAACTTCACATCTTGTATGTAATGTTAAGAGTGAGCTAGAAAAATAAGGAAGATTCTATTCTGGATTTGACTGATTCATTGTAGGCTCAGAGAATACAGGGTTAAATTATGCATTACATCACATGACCAATCTCTCTCCATGTGATAAACTGCACTACTTCCATATACCACAGACAAACATACACACACTCATTTACCAGAGTGTGGGGTCAGAAGAGAGAAAGAGTTACCTCAATATGTGCATGGATTTGGACACGGACGTGGACCTCAGTGCATACCTTTTTCTTTTCTTTTTTTTTTTTGGGTTTGGGTTTCCTTTTCTGTTTGTTGCTTTACGTTCATAGCATTTTCTCCACAATTATTGCTGGTCACTGTCACTACTATCTTAAACCTGTATGCATTACACGAACTATAAGTCAATATAAATCTTATGTTATTTAAGTCAGTGGAACAAAAGAAGCATACCTATAATTAGAAATCTCCTTATTCTTGTAAGACTAGTTGTTCAAATTAATTACCAATTCAATATGCAGAATAAAAGGGTGAGAATACTCAGGGGGAGGGAATATATCTGCATATGAACCAACATCATAAAGCAAGATACTTTTTGAGACGAACTTTGTGTTTGTGTAATTGTGTTGGACAATAAGTCAAACTAAGGCCAAAATTTACATATAGGGCTACCCAAGTTCAATATGCAACGATTATACGTTTAGATAAGGTGAAAGGAATGCAGCCTAAGCAATTTAGTGGCTGGCTGGCAGCCATATGAATACGCACTATGTACTCGGTAACTAGGGTGTTTTAAAATCCATGGAAGTATTTGTTTCAGATACAAATCCCATACTTTGAAAGGTTGTCATCATAGAGTAACATAAAAAGTGCTTCTACAACACAATAACGATTCAACAATATGCTTTAAGCCAGCCACAAATTGAGTCACTAACATATATGCTGGCGAGCAAGCTAGACTTAGATGCCAAACACGGTAGAAAATGCACATAGATGATTAATATGGTGCATATGCTGGTATTTTTTCATTTTTTTACCATTCCTAAGAATCAAAATGGATAGCTGTACAAGACTATTTAAACATAAGGAGTACGATCAAAAAGAGTCAAAAGGACAAATTACAGCAAACATCAAAAGTGTTTAATTTAACCCAATATTGTGGTCTAAGAACAGAACAAAGATGTAATCAGACAATAAAACACAGAAATACAAGACAAAATTATTTAAGTTCCTGAAGGGAAAGATATTGATCAGAGATTCAACCCATTATACAATTTTCCTTTGTCCTTTTATAAGTTAGTAGTCAAGACTATCAATAAGAGTGCAAATTAAATATCTCTAACAGCAACTTTCTTGCATAACAGTAAGCCCAACAGCTCCTAGTTGATTTTAGGGATCAATAAAAATAAAAAAACTCAAACCCTTATTTTCAGAGGTACGTTAGATTTGTAGGAAGCTACTCCTGAGATTAGTGGCGATACATAATTGTGGTGGTGTTTTGGATGGTTGTAGTGATATTTCAAAAGGATCAAATGGTACTTTAGAGGCTTGTAAGTGGTTCAAGAACAACAAAACTTTGCCAATTCCCGAGATCAACCTATTAGCTCTTAAAGGGTGCCCTAGTTTAATAAATAAGGTTTAACAGTGAAGGCTCCATGTATACAAATTAACAAACGTTCATGCCAGAATAATTATAAAATCTCACATGCTAAGGATCTGGTTAAGCCTAACTTTTAAAATAGTACATATCATAATCAATGTCCATATCATACTCTTCAAATCTAGAATAATGGGACGAAAGACTAAAATTATACTAATAGTAAAAAACAATCTTTCTAACAAGTGTGGATTTGTGAGGCCCACTAAATTTAGCTGTTAGTATATTCAAAGATATCTTTAGTCTTTTCCCCGCTTCTGAAAGTGAGCATAGAGATGCTTGAGTTGAGAATATCAAAGAGAAGGTCAGAAGAAAGAAACAGACTATATGACATATTATATTCATATAATTTTCTTTACACTTATACACCTTTAATAAATTACTCGTATATTATATAGTTTTCAAAGGAAGAAGATAAAAAAAGATACTCTTGTGGTGGATGCGAGTTTCAAAGACAAACAAAATATGCTTTAGAGAAGAACATTTCTTCTTTTTCACTCGTAGGAAAGACAAAGCATATGGGTCAGTCAGTAGCTCCTAACAAGGCATTAGAAAAATTCATGGATTGTTGTGTACTCCGGAAAAGAGATAGAAAGAGAAATTTTCATATGATTTTCTTCTTCTTCAACCCCTCCTTTTTCCCCACTTCTTCTAGAGATCTGTGGATATAAGCAGTGGCAGCCTTCAGTTTTTGTTTTTGTATGCATGTTTATTATACTAACTACTAATACAGGCTAGCACGTGCAAGCAATTTCATTCACTTTGGAAAGCATCTAGGGATGATGGTATGTTTTTAATAGGGTGTAGTGTTAATTCCCATCTTTTAGCTACTACGGTAAGAATGTCACTGAGTTACTCTCCTCTTTTTTATTATTTTAGGATAAGAATTAGAATCTTATTATATAGAATAATCGGATAATGTAGGAGGTTACATTTCCAGATAATAATAAAAAAAAAAAAAAAAAAAATGGGATTCATATCTTAAGAAATGTAGAAAACAGCATGATTAACGGATGGAATTGAAGTTAAATTCATGTGAGAATTGAAGTTCCACTTGTTTTAGCTAGAGTTTTTGTCAACCCAACAACTTTACGCTATTCAACTTCCCATGAAGTTACAATGTCTAAACTTGGGGTAAATTATCGTAACTGTGGTAACTTCTTTTATATATAAAGAGGAATATAATCTCACTAGGTTGAACGTTGTGGAGTGAAGACAAGATATAGACATGGAAGAAGCTAAGGGGTGTCATGGTATACTAAATTTAAAATGTTGGGTGAAGACAAGATATAGACATAAGAGAAGGGGTGTCATGACATGGTTGTTTGTTACTCCATGGATCAACCCACTAGAAAAGGCCATGGGTAAAACAAAATTCAGCACATTATTACATAAAACGACAGGTTTGGTGAGTTTCTAATTCATCTTGAATAGTACACTAGCCACATCAATCGACTAAACTAGTATATAGCACTACATATAGTTCAATAGATGTGATTATCAAGGAGGAAATCAAACACATCAGAGTGACAGAGAAAAATAACAACATTAACTATACTGGTTATTATATCAGGGTTAAATTTGTTAATTACTATAACAGGAAGCAAAAATTAACATACCCATGTCTCATATATCTTGACAGCCTTGTCCATGTTCAACTGATCCAAACCATCATCACAGCCATCACTTGTTTCAAACCCACCAGAATGACGACCCAGATAGCTATCCGAACTTCCCTAATCAAAAAATGCTAGAATAGATTAGCGAAATTGGAATACAAATCTGATTCTAAGATAATTCCATGTCAGCAATGTTATTCACACAAAAGTATTCACTTTCAAAATGCACCTAATAATTGAAGAAAAGTTAGGAAATACAAAGTAAAAATTACAGTATTGTTTAAGAAAAATATGACTGAGACTTGACAGAAACTGAGTGGTGGGACTACAAGTCCATGTTTGCACTAGGTGAGCCAGAAAATCCCCTTTGCAACGATTTAGGCAGCCTTAACAATAGATACCACACCAAAGCTAAAGTAAACATAAAACCAATTCTACAAACCCTCACCTTTGGTCCATATGACTTCTTCTATAAGGGTGTTTGATGATAATCAGATGCGGGAAAAGGAGCAGATAGTTAATATTACTAATCTCCTTATAAGTCAATTATAAGAGAAGATTAAATTACCCAATTAGCCATCATAATTTAATTGTTCCTTAATCACTGATCAAAGTAAAATATACTAATCTCCTTGTGTATAGCTCCTAATATTCAAATAAATAGCTAATAATTTGAAACTACAAAGTACTAATTTGCACACGCTCTACTACAGAAATTTGCGGATCAATCTGCTATGGAGTATTTGCTAATTCTACCTGCCAATAATCTATCAGCTATCTATTCTATTCTGCATTTACTAACTGCTAAAGTCCAAACAAGCCTAAAAATGATAAGCAATTCAATATTCAAACTGCCAAGAAAAGGGTCCTTCACATGAAACATGATTTGTTAGGCCTAGGCAGACTAAGATGTGGTACCACACTATAACATGTCTTCTACCATTTACTGAGAGGAGAATACAGACAAGGAGAAGATGGAGTTGGACCATAATAGAATTCAGATAAACGTAGTAGCATACTTGCAATTCTACACAATGAACCAAGAATGAAGATTTTCAAATCTTATACGGAGTATTTAACAAATAAATACTTTGAATTAACGCAGCATGGGCCCTTATAGATTAAGTGAGGTGAACTATAGAAGACACTGCTATTCAGCGGTCTGATTCAAACAAAAGTCATCACCTAAGGACCACAATACCCCATAACATGTTAAGCAATATAGCTCCAGACGACCATGGAGAAATTCCAGAAGGAGGAATGCCTTCTGTGGGCCCTTATAGATAAAGTAGCCCAGTCCTATAACGTTAGAAAATGGAAGTTTCAACTAGTTCACACTAAAACAAAACTGCCAGATTTTCAAGGCATACAGAGTGTGACTGAATGAAAATTCCCCAAAATATGAGCTTGGGGCATTCCGAGAATCGAACTCGGGACCTCTCGCACCCAAAGCGAGAATCATACCACTAGACCAAATGCCCACTCTTTTGATTGGTCCAGGGTTTTTTAATCCTAATACAGAAATAAATCATATACAAATGATTCTTCTGTCATCGTTGTTAACTAGCATCATATATAAAAATGTAATTCTACATTATCAAGGCAAAAAGACCAATCATCCAAGCAAGCTAAGAAAACAAAAGAGGTGACCCTTAAAACAAAACCATACTTTGAGAAACGAGTCACCATCCTCAACAAGACACCAAGACAGTTCTTCAAAAAGCCCTTCTTTTGTATATAGCTGACACCTAACTTAAAACCTTATTAACTATTCCTAAAAATCATTAAGATAGAAAAAGCAGTTTATGGGGAACAAAAGAGCCCATAATACATCGAGAAAGATGAAAAACTATCTTACAATAATAGGAAGGAGTAGAGTTACCTAATATGCGAGTATTAGACCTCTCTATAATAATTTGTCTTTTATAATACGCGGTACACATGGAAATTAGAGCATAATGTAGCACTGAAAAGAGATAATGGTAGAGCCACACTTTACTCATCGAGAAATTAAGATATCTCTTGTTTGGTACATGTTCTTTATAATTCTTGTTAAAATAGACATGTATTGAACAGCAGCAATGCAGCTAATCTTAGCACAACATATGCAAGTTATAAAAAAAAGATGATGCATGCAAAATGATAGTTTCAGGCATCTAGTCTCAATAAGCTGCAGCAAAAGGACAGGAAACATCTATTTTTTCACATAATTGTCTTTATCTCCAAGCTCTTAGGCCAATGCTAATCCATTTGATCCATTTGATGATGATGACAGAAACCCAATGATCCCTTATTTAACACTGAGATAAGATTGCAATGTAAGATTACCAACAATTGATAAGGGTGGGAAAAGTAGATCGATACCTGATTTATCTCAAAACAGACGTTCCAAATTGCTAACTAAGAGCAATAATGATTTGTAGTTTAGGCCCCATCAATACTTTACGACCAATGTCAATTACTTACCCCAAAACCACTGCAGATTACTCATTCTCAACTCTGAACAAGCAATTAACATGAGAAAGACAGAGACATTACCAGCTAATGTTCCTAATGTCAGTTTAATGGACAGGTAAAGAATAAATAAGCATAACATGCCATAGAATAAACCTTGGATAACTTTCTATGGAGAAGACCATAAACAAGTACTATTAGATGCAGGCTTACAGCAGTAACACGTAAAAAGAACAGGCAAAATTTGAGACATTCCTGGTAAATGCAAAACACAATTTGATGATAAAAAAAAAAAAAAAAAAAAAAAAAAAAAACAATTGAGCATCTAGCTATGATGAATCCAAATGTTCAACATCCTAGGAACAAGTAACAGTTTACAAAACAAAAAGTGTGGTCAAAGGTCGTGCAAGTAGACATTATGGTGCCAAAGCACATATAGAGGTGTATCTTTGTTCGACGAAATCAAGAACCAGATCTTTCCTATTAAATGGCTAAACCTGGCAGCACGATGTTTAAGGAAGCACAAGACATAACCAAAAGAATAGATATAGGGAGTCCTCAAAAAAGGGGCAAAGTGAAAGTGTTGATGAACATCATTGTTTTGTTTCAGGCTTTCAGCATTTAACATAAACTGCATTGCCTAATTATATTTTGTAATTCAAGAGAAATCAACTAACAAAGAAAGTTGATGACGGATTAATTTTGGACATCACTGTTCGATCTAGGCATGCTATTTAAATTTCCAATAATGGAGTAATTCAATTCAATCACTGTTTCTCTGATCATCAGAAAACAGGAAACCCAGATAAGCCTGCTAAAACATCAGGTGACTTGATTTAACAGATTGCCAGACTAAATGGCACAAAATGAGACGTAAAACAAAACGGCTCAATATAGGTTTCCAAAGAATGACAAAATATAGAATCTTTCTCAAGTGAACCAGCCAACTAGCAATAGTTAATTTGTAATACACATCACTCAAATACTAGGCATTAACCACCAAGCAACCACACACATTATGCAAGCCATTGGAATTTCGAAAGAAGGAACAACATAATTTATTTTAGCATGCTGATGGGCTTCACAGAAACAGATGTAGTAATTCATTATTCAAGATTGAAGTTCATGTACACACACATAGACCAAATTGCAAACCAAGAATGTAAATTCCGCATCTATTGATTTAACAAGACACAACCAGACAATATAACTCTAAAGGTCTCAAACTCAACTCAACAGACAAAGTGTAAATTACCTATCAAAGATGTTGCTACTGAACAAACCACATATACCTCTACATGCTCTATAGACATAATTCCAAACAAGCACATAACAACGGCTATACATGCTCCCACAGCAGCATAATTATGCATAATTTTACACACAAATAAACATAATGCTGAAGTACTATACTCCGTATTATTCAAATTTGAAAGAAGCAATTAGTGTAAGAAATTACAACAAACTCAACTCAACAGCCAAGAATAAATTACTGTAACAATCAAAATGTCTTCACCGGACAAACCATAAACAACTTTACGTACTCCAGAGACGTAATTCCTCGCAACGAGCACATAACAACAGCTATAAAAGCTTCCACAGCTCATTCAAAGCATAATTATGCATAATTTTACAAACAAATAATACAATGCCGAAGTACTATGTACTATGCCTATTATTATTCAATTTCAGAAGAAGCAATTAGGGCAAGACATTACAACAACTCCAACAATTATCTCAATTGTATTAATCATCTAATCACTATCTATTTAAGCTTGATGTAGCATAATTCCACAAATTCAAAATAACACCAAATGCTTAACAAAAACCTAAATGTTCCACTGAAAAAATAACAATCATATACATGTATAAACAAATCTTAGATTATATTTAGTGAAATCAAAATTCCAAGAAAAAACCACATGAGATTCTCAAAACGTTATCCAATGAAACCGTAATTTATGTAGTCATAATCAAAGGCATGTTTTCAAATTTAACCTAAAATTGAAAATAATTGCAATGTATAAATCAACATAATAAAGTAGCAAAGGAATTTAGTAGTTTTGAGTGTGAAACCGATAATTCGTCGCCGAAATCAGGAAGAATGATCGCCTTTTGATGGAGACGGTGAGAAACCCAGATTCTATCTTCGCATCAGTTCGACACTATAGTGGCGCGCAATTGAGTTCGAAAGGATACCACTAGGGGTAAGAAATCTAATTTTATATTCCTTTCGTATTAAAATATTTGACACGGTTTTCATTATCGGGCGTCCTAAATTACAAAATTGTTCATTTCACAAATTATTTTTGTTGAATTGAAATTAATTTTACTGAATCAAAATTATTTTTACAGAACTAAAATTATTTACTTTGATTTTCTATTATATTTCTTCTTCAAATCTACTTATTTTTACTGAACTGAATTATTTTTATTAAAAAAATTTTAAGGTGAAGTGAACAGAGCCTAAATCTTACTTTTTCTCTTACCTCGCTACCCCCACCTCTTTCACTTTTTGTTTTCTTATAATATAAAAATACAAAAGAAAATCATTTTATAATAAACAAATATTTTAAATGGACTCGTTTATAGTTTCCTTAAATTATGTGTCCACCCTGCGTTTCAAGTATTCTGAAATGGAGGGAGTATCTCGTAACATTTCACCACAATCCTCCAAAACCCCAATATTCAAATCCTAAGTACTTAATTCATTATATACTTTTCTATAATGACAACATGATAAAAGTTTGTTGCCTAATTCATCTTCAAACACATTTAGGTCATGTTCTCATTGATTGAACTGAAATGAAATGAATATTTTATAAGAGAAGGAAATTAGGAGCTGAACTAAACTGAGCTAAGCTGAACTGAACTGAACTGAAATGAATATTTTATAAGAGAAGGAAATTAGGAGTTGAACTGAACTGAGTTGAGCTGAACTGAACTGAATTTCAACGTATGAGAACAGGCCCTTAGAGCACTCCCTTAGCAAATTCTAGTATAATAATGTATTTGGGTAATAAAAGTGTAAAAGCAAGTCATAATACAAGCAAAATTGCTATATTCCATAAATTAATTCAAAAAAACACAAAATGAAAACATTTCATGACACGCGCCTTAATATGAACTCTATATAATCTATGTTTTTAGTGTTGTAGTGACATACAAACTATCAGCCTCCATCACTAACTAATTTGATATATAGCAACGACTTTATCTTTTGTTATATCATTTTCTGAAACTAATTTGACTTTATATACTAGAATATCGTTACAAGATCGATCTACACTTTTTGCTTGGTACAACAAAGAGTCGAAGAGTACTTATTAGCCTATGTGACTATACCTTACATTATAGACAAAAATTAACCTTGTATGTACAATTGTTGGTACAATGAATTTCCCATTTACGAGTCGAGTGCTCGTTTGTAAACAAAGGTAGGTACTTCAGATTCTATTTGCTTACCTAATATTATGGGACGGAGGGAGATTTTAGTGTATAGTCCATGTGTTCTTAATACTTTGTTCTATGTCCCTATGTCGCTTTTTAAAGTTTTGAGTGAAATTGATAAGAGAAAAAAGTGGTGGAATCTAGAGTAATTTTGTGCGAGTAAAATTATGGCCCTATATATATTTATGATATGATATGGAACAAAATTTGAGAGACACTTTTTTATGAAAAATAGGGCAAACAAATAAAGACAAAGGGAGTATGTTGTTTTGAGCTAAGTAGTTATAAGTTCACCTAACAACTCAACGTGGTGCATGGACATTGTGAGTTTGTGAATAAGGGTGCTAGAAATTAAATTTGTTAAAATCTCGAGCCGAACCCACTCTCAAAGTGTCTTGTCCATTGAATTCAATTGACTACGGAGTAGTAAATACGGAGTACTAAATAGTGAGACAATGTAAGTCTGTAAGAGTGATTTCGATAGGATAGTTTTTCTTATACGTAGTACGTAGTATATGTTAATAATAATAATAATAATAATAAGGAAATTTTGTGTAGAACTACCCTAAAGATAGAGTCATTTGTGAATAACTACCCTTTTTTTTTTAATTTTTTTTATTTGTGTAGAATTACCCACAAGTTTGAAAACATTTGGATAGCACTACCCATTAATATTTTTCGTCCAATTAAGACGTTATCGGAGATCACTTTTTCCACTTTTGTCACCCAATTAACTCTCCCAATTTGTATAAAGGTTTTAATTTACCTTAATTAACCTAATTAAGGTTTTAATCATAATTTATATTAGGGTTCATGAGTGTAGTATTATTTGGGGATTTAATTTCTAAGGTTTGGGGATT
This sequence comes from Chenopodium quinoa, assembly GCF_001683475.1. Taxonomy (NCBI): domain Eukaryota; kingdom Viridiplantae; phylum Streptophyta; class Magnoliopsida; order Caryophyllales; family Amaranthaceae; genus Chenopodium; species Chenopodium quinoa. The sequence goes on along the minus strand of NW_018744633.1, from coordinate 2,865,660 downwards.
TAATTGAATTGGGGTTTTTGCTTATTTTAGCATTAATTGACCATTGTAATTGAAAAAAGTAAAAAAATGGGCTAAAATAACGTTTTAATGGAATGAAAAACGTTAGTGGGTAGTGCTACCCAAACTTTTCCAAACTTGTGGGTAGTTCTAAATAAATTAAAAAAAATGGTAGTTGTTCACAAATGACGTAGTTTTACACAAAATTCCCTAATAATAATAAAAAAAAAATAAAAAAAATATTAAGATTAGAGTTGATAGTTTAGGTAAAGAAGGGTTTAGGGTTTAAGAAATTCAGTAAATCAACCAAATTGAAGCTTGAAAGCTTCTCTTGAAGAACTTCGTCAATGGAGTCAGTGCTAGGGTTACAAGAGACGAACTATAACCTCGACGAAAATCACAAATTGGTTCCATGGTTAAATTGGGAAGAATGGGATTTCGTCAGACTTTCTCTCTTCTCTTCTTCTCCCGATTCCATTGCCAAAGCTCTTCGTAGAGTATGAAAAACCCTAATTCCTCTTTTTATCAATTTCAAATTAACAATTATAGTCTCCAATTTCAGCATAAATTGATTTAATTGTGTTTTTTTTTTTTTTTTTTTGGGGAGGAGCAGATTGCGGCTTGGCGATGCAGAGGATGTTTACCAATTGTGATTGAATTTACGGCTTCGATTGTCGAAGTTCAGCAAAAAGATCCTTATTTTAGGTGATTATGTGTTTCTAATTTTGAAATTTAGTTTGATTTCCATTGTATAATTAGGCTAACTAGCTGTGTTTATTTGGGAAGCTCCTAAATAAGAGAATGAGCAATATAAAATCGAGTGAGGTTGTACCGTGTGTCCGTGTGCGTGGTATAACCGGTTGTACTATGGGCGCGATGTAAAGTTTGTTAGGAGTGTTTGAATCGAAACCGGAATGTAACATTGTAAATTGACAACAATAAGTTATTATTGCATTTGAATTTGTGATTATGTATCTTATTGGCGGTTGTTTCATTAATTGCTCTTTGTTAATTGGATTGCAGGGAGGAGTTAAGTAATGGAGCTTCGGATTCAGAGGATATACTGGCCATGCTTTATACCATGGCTATTATGAGGTGAGCTTGACAGGACGATTAATTGGAATTATATACTCCGAACATTAGTGTCATTTTACATTTTTGTGATTGCTTAGCCTCTTGAATGTCATTTGTTGAGAACACTTTTATGTGAAAATCTATGGAAAAGTAGAGTTGTGGAAAACTCTAGGATAGTGTCAAAATTACTGGTTTATCTTGCTTAGTTTTTCTATGTCATGGACTATAGAAAAAGAAAAGTGATTTATACAATTCTGCATGGTTTGGTTAATTAAGAGGAAATCGAAGTGCAAATCCTCAGTTAACTAACTATCAATTTCCAAAGTTTTGCCGACAAAGGAAGTATAATTAAGTATTCCCTCTGCTTGTCTTGTGCACACATTTTTATTTTTTTAAAGAGGTGAATACGAAAAGAAGATAGTGGGGTCTGGTTGATTATGAATGAATTTAATAATGGATATAATAAAGAAGACATGATCTAAGGTGAATAATAAAGAAGACAATGGAGTTTGGTTGATCAAATTAGTGAAGGTGAATAAAAAAAAGACTGTACATAGTAGAGAAAATGTGAATTTTATTTAAAGAAAAGATTTTTGGGTCAAATGGGACCTTAATTTGGGATGGAGCCATGGAGGGACTGGGGAGGAGTACCAAATTTCCACTGTTTTTATTCAAGTATAAAACACAGGAAATTTATGTAATTTACACAATTCTTCATGGTTTGGCTTTAAAAGAGAATTAAGCACAATTATACAACCATATGCTAATTTTCTGCTGTTTCCAACTGTCTTGGCATATGTCTATGCTATTCGATGGTACATGGAATATTGGAATTCATGATTTTTTCTTTGGCTCATTTTTTTTAATTGTACTTGCAAATTATTTGCAGTGGATATCCAGTGTAATGGTTGGCTTACCTACTTTACTTTGCTATTATAAGGCTTGTGAATGGAGTTATTGAGAAGACACGTAGCAAACCTGATATGTCAATAGCTGATGGAGCTGTAGAAATCGGCATGCCACGCATGCTGGTCGATGTTCGTCATGGTAAAATTCCTGTGAGAAATGCAATTTGGCTATAATTCACTATTTCATTTCTTCTGTTGTCAAGTTAATATGTAATCTGTAGTAAGTATGCGATTACCCATATGTTTTTTGACTTATTCTATAAAACTAATTATGGGTTGTCTTCTAGGCTAGATTGGTAGGTTGTGTCCCATTGGTTGTTGGGCTTGTGCTGTTTTTCTGTTTCTTGTAATGCCTATGAAATCTGACTTATATTAGTTGGTTTTTCCGCCTTATGTAGAGGGTTCACACCGGGAGCTTCCTTCCCTTCGGATACTTCGTTTAGCTTCTACTAAGGTATGACCTTCCTTCTACCTATTGCATGCCTGAATGAGGAACTTATTGTTTGAAAGCTTAAGATGCACTTTTCTTTGGTTGGTTGACGATAAAAAAACTTATACAAAGTATTTAGTAAGGATGAATTTGGCTGTACACCATGAGCTTATTTGTTCCTGGATCTGCATTTGCGTAGTGAGTTTCTGACCTCTTTGTGCTCATTGTCAGCCTTCTGACATTTCAAAAGCTACATTGCACTTCATAGTGTAGGATTCACATTTTATGGAAGCTTCTGTTAAAGCTTACAAGATATGATAACCCAGCACATTATTTATAGTATTGATAAGCTGTCTTTGTTGTCAGATGCTTATTCATGATATTTGGATATGTGTTATAGCATAATCATTTTTTAATATTTACTGAGTAGTTGTTTTAATGTCTTGCCTGTATTAACATATCCAGGCACTCAATTGGTTGAAATCCTTCTATTGGGATTCTCAAAAGAATGCTATTCCATACCTGAGTGGGAAAAGTATTGATGTCAGGAAGGAAATCAGGTCCAAGCTACGTGATCTAGCCGTCAGTTTGAAAGTCAAGCACAGCTCTGGATCAAATTCTTCACAAGTAAAGGAGAACCGTATGTCATCAACCTTGTAACCTTCTGGAGAATTCTTGTGTACCATTGCTCCACTTTTTTTTTTCTTTGGTTTTGTATGATGTCAGGATAATTTATCATATTGTTGCCAACTTTGTATCTTGTGATTGCCGTATTGCCTTGCTTATCTTGAAAACCTTTGTCTTATAGGACCTGAGGTGCTCACCATGTCTTTTCTTAAATCATAGCTTAGCTAGATTCACTTTAACTTTTTTGCCGAAACTTGGAGATTGTTACCATTGTTAGGTATTTGAGGTCTATTGATTGATTGCATAAGAAAGTACTCCATGAGCAGTTCAATTTATAGGTACGGTCATACGGGAGCGCTAAAAAAACTAGGCACCTAGGGGCCAGGGGAGAGGAACAGACTTATTAAGTTTAATAGTTTTGGATTTTCTTACTGGGTCTTAGATGGCATTTGAAAGGAAATGTTTTTGATTTGCACTTTTGCAGACATGAGAGGTCAGGATACTTCTTTTGGTCTAAGGTTCTAACTTTTAAGCTCTAATGGAAGAGCTAATGATTGTATATTGGGGTTGTTTCTATCTAATTGTTGTGGTCTTTTTTATGTTATCCCATAGGCATGTCAATTATCTGTGTAAATGAAGGAGGAGGGTGCAAAAGTTAAAGTTTCAGACATTGCAGCTGATAGAACCCTTACACACCTTCATAGTTAAACATTGCTTCATTATTATCAGACTGCATAGTTATGTACTTGGAGTAAGTTTTTTCACTGATCTTTTGGTAGTATGGTTGACACTTAGGCATTTGTAGATATTGTAGTTCATGGGAATTGACATGGGGATTGTGAATTACCAAAAGGAGGGTAGGTAAGCCACTTCCCATGTCCCATGGGAATTCCAACCTCTCAAGGATGCTCCACTTCCCCATTTCAACCATTTTATGCCAACCAAACAACATCTCATATATGCACTTAGGAACTCACAGTCCCCCCTATATTTGCTTGCATCTAAACAAGCACATAGGATATACAGGTATTTTCCCTTGTAATTTAACTTATAGCTAATTAATTAGCTTTTTGCTGATCTGTACTAGTGAATAGCTCTTTTATGTGACATGATGGGCCTGCTGGTATATCTTACTTCCATCTTAGGTAATCTTCATGCCTCTATCTTCAGAAAGCCATGAACACAGCCCTTTTAGTATGCCTCTTCTCGATCCTGTGTTTGGTATGCAATTTGTGTAGTTTGTATTAGATAAGGAGCGCATCTGCATTGCTGTATATGCTTTATAATGTCTCAATTTGCTTACATACTTTCGTATAGCGGCTAGGGCTTGATATGATATAGCCTCTCTCATATAGGTTTTAAACATCGTGAACAAATAGTTGGTGCTTTTCACAGACGCAATAAATTTTTGTCCGTTGTGGCTAAGAAAGTCCAATCCTCTAAATATGTAGGTAAGTCATTTTTGGATTGCTTTGTACTAATGTACTGTATGCAGCCCCTCACCTTTTTGAACATTATATTGCAATGACATGACAAAACAATGTTATGTGTATGCAAGTATGTGATTCTGTGCTGTTGATATTATTTGATTCTCTCATCATCTGAAAGTATTTTCTGACTTCTATTGCACACATTTTAATTTTCAATTTCGCCCCTGGCAAAATTCAGAACCCTCTACTGTTATTGTCATCTTTTTTTTTTTTTTTTTTTGCACTGGTTCTTGCCGAATTGGAGATCAGAAACCATACATACCATCTAATGTCCCAACTTGTGTCACCTTTTTGTGAATTTTATCAACTGTTAACAATTTTGTGTATATTATAATTTAATAAAATGAAATTATATCTTGTCATGTATACATTCTTAAACAGGTGATATGCCAGAAACAAAATGAAAGAGAAATTCCCAACTGCTCCCCCCAACACACTCATACGCAAATGCACACAATGTTAAATTCCTAGGGTCTATTAATTTGTTTTGTAGTTGAACCTGTAAGACCTAAAATTTCCCCGAAACTCATCACCTTCCAACTATGAAATTCTTTTGTTAATGGTGTATACACAATCTTATTACTGATTTGGTTGGTTAATTAGCTTTTTTCAGTTAGAATTGGTACTCTTTTTCAATAGGTATTTTGGATTTTGATTGCATTTGTCAAATGCTATAACAATGATAAACTACTACACCTTAGCATAGTATGACACTTGTTTTCTTGATGTTTTCAGGATCTAAGAAGCAGATAAAGAGGGCTTTAAAAAGCCTTGTTAGATTATATTCTTTCTTTTCATCAGATGTGGTCGCAGTGTTGCTGGAGTTCTTACTTAATGCATCAAACTCAATAGACTTGGTGAAAGCTCCAGAAGAAATTCAGATTAAGTTGAGCTTAGATGTTGCTGAGGCTGTATTTGATGAATGGAAACCTGTGATAAGTAAGGTCTCCAAAAAGGAACCAGAGCTACTTCTGAGTCTCTTAAAAGCAGTTCTTGACATGATTGAGTCTCGAAAACTCATTAGAGATGATTTTGGTAATTACTAAGCCTTTCGTTTAATTTTGTTGTTTTGATCTGATGTCCTTTTCTGTGTAGAGATAATAAGAGATATCAGCAACTTTTTTTGCTTCTGTTAAAACCAAAGTTAGATTTATACCATTTTGGTAAGGGCCATTCTGATCCTTTTCAGCTGAAACATCCTTATTGCATTTAGCTTGACACCACCTCTTCATTGTTATTATTTTTCTTGGCAGCAAATTGTTTGACCGCCTAATTTTAATCTTGGTACTCCAATACTGCATTATTGTGATCTGTTGTCACATACAAGTGTTTTTATGCAATTATGTCTCTTTGTAATCAAGGTTATCTAGTAGATGGGATTAATTAGATGCCTTCTCTGATGTTAGTACTCTTCTTTTCCTCTGATTTGATTTTTTATTTTATTATTATTATTATTTTTTTTTTTAACTTTTTATTACAAGCGTATTGCCATATTCTGTTAATTTAACAACATTTGCTGGGCAGATCAATTTAAAAGCAGCCTTACTCAAGTAATTTAAGACTAAACTATTGTCTTTTTTTTTTTTTTTTTTGCTGTTATACGGTTAATTAGCAATGAACGGGGCAACAAGATTAGACTGTTTAAGTGTTTAACTCAATTTTAGTATAATTCAGTGTATATATGATAGTTATCCGTTGATATAAATACATTATCAATTTGATCTTCCATTTTTTTTTTCTTTTTTCTTTTTTTTTCTTTATTTTTTTATTTTTTTTTATGTTGATTATCTAAACATCACTTTATGCATCTTTAGGCAGTGAACATATCAGCCTACTGCAGTATGATCCAGAGATGCAAAGAATTGGAGTTCTATCTTCGCTATTTAAGTGCCTGGTGCTAGTTCTCAAAGGTCTTAAATTATTTCAACACGAAGTAACAGATGACGTGGGTTATCTTCCTAAGATATCGTTGATTGAGCTTGTGAGGAGATGCTTTCACATCGCAGACCCTGATAACCGGGACCTTCTGGATTCAGCCATGCTGCTGGCAGAAATGGTTCGAGATAGCTATCTGAGTGAGAAGCTTGGCAAATTGTCTTCCCTCATTAAACTTTATCCAAGACTTGCTGAAGATGGTGCTTCAGATGTGAACCCCAATGATCTTATACGTCAAGACAAGTATATTCATGAAGCTGCTGAGAAATTGGAATTGATTAAACGTCGTAAGATTAACAATGCAGGTATCCGTAGCAGTCAAGATGACATTGTGGAAGATTCAAATATTTGGGTCATTGCTAAATCATGGAAACCATGCCCTATAGGAATGTTGCCTCGTGATGTAGGTTCGTCGGGATGTCCACCTGTCCTTGACCATGCTGTTGATTGTGAAAATAAGGGGCCTTTGAACTCAACGGATTCCGAGAAACATCTCGAATTAAAGAGTTGCAGTAAAAGGAAACATAGCGGTGATACTGAGACAATAAATGACTCGAGCAAGGAGATGATGAGAGAGATTCAGAATTCCGATTTCTGCAAGTCAGATAATTCAAATTCTATTGCAACATCTGATGGGATAAAAGGTCTACTTTTGATTGGTGGGGATTGGCAAAAGGTGGGATACCAAGAGCTTCAAGACATCAAATCCCGCATCAGCATTTTAGTGAATATGAGATGAGTTGACTAATGGACTACTCGTATCCGAATTTTGTTGTAAGTTAATCACATTTTAGAGTTTAGTTTTGGTTTTGCGTTGGGTTATTTGCTACCACAGTTTTTTCCAATGATAAATTATTTGTTGTTATGCATGCTCGTCTTTAAGATTACCTTAATGACATGTACCTCTGAAGAAATTGTACCAGTTATTGCAGTTTTATGAACAGCCAGTACCTCTCGGCCAATGTCAAGTGACGTGGATCTTGAACGCCGATAGCTGTATTAAATCGTCTGGTGGAAGAAGGCCGGCAGGGGCGACCTGAGAACACATGAGCAGTACAGGATAGCAACCTCCCCAAGAAACGTGAATCCAAATCACCCATATATTGGTGATCTGGTTTGGGAAGGGGCAGCAGAATGCCTCATTCATGTGTTCTCATATCGCTCCTGTAGGACTTCGCCACCTGTAACTCGAACCTCTTAATTAATCTTGTGATAGTGTGATGAATGGTTGCTGGTGATTATAGCTGAGGATTTGTGTGTTGGAATTTATAGTGCAACTAGGAAATCTAGTACATGTGTACTCCATTAGTCCAGTGTACTGCATGATATAATATGGTACTTAGTTTAGGGAGTTGTACAACATATTCATCTTTGAGTTTGTACTGCTGCTGATGATATGGTACTAGCTTTGGAAACTTGTACTCATGTTATCTTTCAGTTTGTACTACTACTGTTGCTTTTGACCTTTTGTAACTTGTACTGACTTTGAAGTTGTCAGGCACTGTACTTCCCATAAAAAAGGGGATTGTTAGTTTGTTAATGTTGTTTTCCCAAAGTACCCCTCGACTCTCTCCACAGACTCCACCTATTTGCCTTTTAAAGCTCCAAACTAATGTGTGTCCGAGATGATGTCGTAAGTTAAATTGATGCGTGATATGTAATCACATAAAAGTGTTTGGAAATTAAAATTAGCTTCAAATTACTCCGTATATAGTATTTACAAGGAATTGGAGTAGAATAAGTCTATAATACTATCTCGTTATTACTACTGTATAAAATTGCGAGATATACTTGTTTGATACTCGTAATTTATATTTTGAGGGGTTCAAGTGAAAATCACTAGGTACAATTGTATGCGAGGAGATTGTCACACCAGACATAAACTTTATTCTTTCTAAATCAATTTTTTTTTTTTTGTTGTAATTATGTTTGTTTTTCATCTGATAATGTTAGACATCACAAATTGGTTTATGAATTGAAACTAGTTTCAAATTTATCCCCATTATACAATTTACAAACCTATAGTATAAATTAAATTCAAATTCTTCTAAAAAAAATTACAAGTTCTAGCTCTAATAACCACCACCCCGAAAACCACCATTGTTGTATTCCGAACTTTCTCCTATCACTCCAACCAGTCTCGCGGCGGTCTTCCTTGCTTCTTCTCCAAAACTCTTCCTTCTTCCAAGGCACTCTCTCTCTTCAACTTCTATTTTTTGCATTTTTATTCTTGCTATAATCAAATTGCGTTTCAATTTTCATGTTTTAGGAGCTAAAATTGGATTATGAAGTGTCAATTTTAGGGATTGTTTAGTTAGCTTCAATATTGACCTAATTGGTATGACATTGTGCAATTAAAATGCTTAATTAGTGTAATAACCCAATTTTAGGGCTAAATTATCCCAAAATATGGTTAGAACATAGCTTGACGAGTGAGCGAGAGTGCGACCTCTGAAGGGAATTGGAGTTGCCATCCTCAACAGTTTGACTTGTGCTGATTCTCCAATCGAGTTATTAGTCAAAAGGATTGTTAAAAGGGTATTAATGTCAAATGCGGGATTGTTTTAGAATAAATTCAAACTAAGATTGTTTTCGGAAGACTGAGCAAAGCTTTTTGGTTGTGTATTGTGTTCATGATGCAATTGTGCTAGTATTCCAATTTTGACTAGTTATACTATCTAATTTTATTGTTATAGGTGATACAATTTTTCCAATTTAGTTCACAATATCATAAGTTCGAATCTGCCATTTAGAAAAAAAAAAAGTCTAATCTTTGTAGACTAACGAAATTTTTTTTAGGTAATACGCAACAGTGCAAGTGTGCAACCCATACCACAATTTTTTTTAGGTAGTTTGTTTGTAACTTTGTATATGTACCAGTTGATTTCACTACTCAATAACCACTTATTAAAAAAACATACACTATTGTGGTAGCCTATTATCTTTCCTAGTTCATTATAGAGACAACATCGATTTGGGGATTATGATGCAACATCTTCAACAAAGTTCTCTACATTCATAGATAACAAGCTTCCGCTACCAATTGGATGTTGGTGTAGTGGTGATTGGGATTACACTTGGTAGAGAGGACCTGTGTTTGATCCCCCGCAACAACAATTAGGAGGGAACTGAAACCTAACCACCCATAATTAATCCCTGAATCCAGATTAGCCCAAAGGGTGGAACACCAACCAAAAAAAAAAAAAAAGTTTCTGCTTGAATAGAACAATGGGTGAATTATGTTAGTGTTTGTGTCATAAACCTCGTAACTCAAGTTTATATTTGTCCGACGTGGCGTAAACAAGTACTTGAAAACCGAGTAGTAGGCTATGTTGGATTGTTGGGTCAGTCCATGGGCCGTTATTCAACTACCCGAGATAAGTAAATATTCAATTAATCAAATATATAGATTTGGACAATTCTAGCATTCACCTCCTTTCTTTTTCGTGTAAACAAAAATCTTCTTTTCATCATGACATAGATAAAAAAAGCATATGTAGGGGACAATAATCAAAATTTAGATGAAATTATATCTTTTTTGTGTATTCAATCTTTTAATAAAATGAGAACTTAATACTCTTTTTCGATTGCTATATCTCTTATTAATATTATAATTTAGTGTAAACCATAAGTTTATCATATTACTTCATAGTTGCGATAATATAATTCACCTCCTTTACTAATGTACAAATTAAATAGAGATAAAAAGCATAACTTTATAAAATTAAGAATTTAATTTCCATTACTACGATTTATGAAGATCAAAAGTGTTGGTCAATAATTTTAGGCAAGTTTCCAAAAAGAAAAATAAAGGCAAGTACATACATCCTTGCAAGAAGAGTGAAGCGAAAGTAACTCCAAACAATGAATACCCTTTAATTTACACGCAAAATTAATTGATTATTTTTTTAAAAAATAAAAAAACCCTCAAAAAAAGATTTTTTTTTAATAAAATAAAATAAAAACCCAAGTTTCGTGGGGTCTACTCTTTCTTTGTTTCCTATTCTACATCTTCCTGATTCTTTTCTTCAAAATCTTAAAAATAAATTAAATCCCAATAAATGACAATAAAAATAATAAATATAAATTTATTTATTTATAATTTATTTTTATATATAATGGGGTATAAATCCAAAAATCTCATGTCACAACAAAGCTTTCTTCTTCCTTCTCTGTGGCCTTCTCTCCCCACAATCGTAACTGGTGAGCAAAATTTCACCCAATTTACTAATTTTCTTTGTATTTCCATTAGATTTTAACACAATATTAAGAAATCAATGTAAATACGAATGTGATTTTCTGGTGTAATTTGGTTGATATTTTAGTGGGTGATTTTAGAAAAAGGGTTTTTGTTAAATTGTTGGTAATTTTACAGGTTTAGAAATATTTTTGGTGGGAGATCTGATGTTCGCGCTAATTAACCTTTTTGACTCACAAGATCATGATGGCCCTTGATAATCGAGGTTAGAAATTCTTATATTTTTCTTATTTATTATTAAAATTAGCAATTGTGTTTTTTTTTTTCAATTTTTTTGGAATTTATTGAAAGTTGGGATCTTTTTACAGTTATGTTTGTGACAATGTCAGTGTTTGTAGTTTCTAATTACATGGGTTTTTGATTTTTCTGGGGTTGGAGTTGGAATTACTATCTGGGTTTCTCACTGATCAAGTTTCTATTTTATGTTTACTTGGATGTCACCTCAATTACCTATGTGTTAGATCTTTGACACGCGGACATGGATGTGGACACTTTAGACACTTCAAATTGGACCTATCTTTTCATAATATAGTCGAGTTAGACGCTTGGACACTTTCCCGTGTTTTACATGATTCAACTGAGTTATATAGCTTTTATTTGTGTTTGGGTTAAGTGACATTGGGCACTACTCAAAGAAAAAATTCCCTTTCTTATCTTTGGAGTTTAAAAGAATTGCATATCTATGTCTCATTCTCTTGGAAGTGAATTACCTTCTCTTGGGGTTCGAGGTTGTTGAATGAGTTATTAGAAGTAATTTGATTTGATTTTTTTGGGGTTATGAATGCTTACTGCAAGGATGGAATTTGATGCTTTAGTGTTAGTTGAAGGAGTCATGAGTTTATGGCGGAGGCTACAGGTGGCTGTATATAATTTAGTTTTGCGCATTTTATAGGGTCGACATTGAAGGTTAGCTATGTGATGAAGATTATATCCTTTGCCTGTAAGTGGTAAGTTAAAAAGATGAGTGTGTAGCTGACATAAGTAGACTTGGATTTGATTAGCATTTGTTAATTTGTGAGCTTGTGTTGTGTTCTGGATGAATGATGTCTTGTTTGGCATATGTTGCTGGCTATTTGTATACCTTATAGGTATTGTAAAGGATAGCTGAACTTTGTTCATCATTGACTCATCGTTTATAGATTCAAGCCATTAATTATTTTTGGGGTTGCTGAGCATTTTGCTCACTGAAGAAATTGTAGCAGGTGTAGATAAGTTATTATACAGCTTTCTATCTTGATGTACGGATGTACCTATATCCTCACATCAACATATGCTTATGAAGAAAAGTTTCCCGAATGTAGGCTGTTTTGTGTTAGCCTCTTAGCCCTTCTATCCCTTTTTTTTTTTAAAATTTATTTTTCATAGTTTTTTGGGGTGTCCCAAGAGCTGTCTATTCTTCAACGTTCATAATTGGAATCAGGGCACCTTGGAAATGCATTGCAGTCCACTTCCTGTTCAATGCATTAGAAACTTAACCTTTTTCTTTTGGATGATTTGGGTACAAAGTATTCAGACGACGCAGGTTCAGTATGTGGAGTTGCAGACAATTCACATGGATAGTTTATATTTATAGGGGTTAGTTATGCTTTTCTTACACAATATTTTTTGTGAAGCTTTTGTATTTGACATTGATGACAAGACCCGCTAGCTAGACCTTCACAAATTCTGTGTGAGCGAGAGGGCTGTTTTTTGGGTAGAGGTTTTTGGTAATTGCAGCAACGAAATAGTGCAGCTGATGACTGATTTGGATCCGACCAGTTGTTCTGTATAACACTAAGATCTTTGTATCACCAATAGAGAAACAAGAATGTTAGAGCTTCATTTTATAATTATAGTTATGAGCAAAGTGTCAAAGTTATCAGATTGCTCAGTACTTAAATACCAGAAATAAGCTGCAGTAGACAGATTGCTAATGTACTGTCACAATTTGTTGGCTATGTTTGATGATGAAGGGAAAGAAGCGCTAGGAAGCTGAAATATGGGCTGAGTTTATCATCATTCACTTTACTGTGACGAATTGACAACCTAAATCTTTTAGATTTAGTGAAAAGCTGTTAAATCCACCACAACCTAGGCAAGAGTGAAGAGCTTCATCGGAAGCACTGGAGTATTGGTATAAAATGGGGTGAGCAGCTCTTTTTTAATTTAACTCAATCTTTTTCCTTCCTCCCTTTGCCCTATCTAAATCAAAACGGAAAAAGGATCAAACCACTTGTTGAATGCGCTTTGGAACCATGGTTGGGTAGTGTCTGAACTTACAAGCATTTGTAATTACCCCCTTCTCTATTTCTTTATTTTGAGTTTGAAATCACCAACTCTACCATAATGCCAAAACCATTTGATGTATTTTTTTTTAAAATTCTTGAATTTTTTTTTTGGGGGTTCTATATGGTTCAGGTAAATTTTTTATTTTCTTAAACAATATCTTATCAGCCAAAACAACAACAAAATATAGTAACTTGGTACTCTAATTTAATTAGCTTTTGTGATTGACTTTTATGATGTAATACAATCATGTGTGATCTTGTTAAAAACATCTCAATGTATATATTCATAATATCAACTATGTATAATTTTTCAACATTAATAATTAAATATATTGATTGTGAATTTGTGCATTGGTAAATATGATAAATGAAATGTGCCAACTAAAAAAGAATGGAGGAAGTATGCAGCAAATAAGCTACAAACATGATATTAATTCACTTGTATATCCTTCAACATTATCTTATATCTATTGAAATAGGATGAGATCCAACATTTCTATCCAAAATCTCAATAGGAAATAAATCTACAATAATTAGTCCAGGAATCTCATTTTTTTTTCCGTGTTTTGGAGTGCCCATCTGTCATGATGGAAGCTTTAATTGGTTTGGTTTGGACAGTCTTTCATGCATCTTTGTTATATCTCGTGTTTGTCATTTTTGTTCAAAATTCATATCTAGTCTCAGGTTTTATGGGCAGAATCAGCATTGATAAGTGGCTATTGTATACCATTAAATTTTATTTATTAGAAATATTAGATTCATAGTGTTTGGCCTTGGTTGAAGGCTATTCTACTCTTATTTGTTTACTTGATCTTTTGGAAAAAAATAGACTTGTTTTGTGTATCCGTAGTTGTTTATATATACTACCTTCGATTTTTTTTAGTTGCAACTTTGAATTATCTCTCAAAAAATACCCCAAAGTTGCAACTAAAAAAAAAATCGGAGGTAGTATATTTTTTAGCATTAAATTACTTCCTTGTGCATCAATTGCCAAACTGAATTTTGACGTTTCAACTTTTTTCCGTTGAGCATTCACCCTGTCTTATATAGACCTAATATCCGCCCCGCACCACTTCATCCTTTACATTACCCTCTTTCTCTCAAGATCTATAACAATTTGTGTAAGTGATAGATCTGTTGAAGATGAAGAATTCTCAATCCTCAATTCCGCAGCGCTTTAAACTCCAAGATGACTTTAAGCTTAAGTTTGTTGATCGCTTTCCTGGTGAAACTTCAGGTGTATCGATTGTTTCTGTTGATTTTTCTGTCTCCTCCCCCCCTCCCCCCCCCTCCCCCCCCCCCCCTTCTCTTTTACACCTATTTACGTTATCTTCTTTGATCGTCAAAGGACATACTTATTCCTTGATGTTTGAATCCCATAAACAGAATTTTGTTTAAATTCCAAATGACCTGTATCGCTTTCAATGTTATTAGGGTTTAATTTAATTGACATTTCTGCATGATCTGTTAGCCTTTTTACACCTATTTATGTTATTTTCTTTGATCGTCAAAGGACATACTTATTCCTTGATGTTTGAATCCCATAAACAGAATTTTATTAAAATTCCAAATGATCTGTGTCGCTTTCAATGTTATTAGGGTTTAATTTAATTGACATTTCTGCATGATCTGTTAGCCTCTTTATCGATTGATGGCTTTTTTTTTTTTTTTTTTCCCCTGTTATGTGTAACCTTGATTGAAGTTATTGCCTTTCATTTGATAGCCCAACATACCATCAGGGTATCTATGGTTGTCTAAGAAGTATTGTTGGTTGTTCAAGACTTTTTCTTGTTGGTTGTTCTCTCTGTCGCTCTATTCATTGATTGATGTTGGCTATCCCCTGAATCTTTGCACCAATTCTTTGATTCTACTTCTGATGCCTACCTCCTGTTATCGGATTTTCCCTTTCTCAACACAATTAATTAGATCTGAGTTTATTGATATAAAAGGAAGTAAAGAAATTTTAAAAGTTCCTAGTTTAGACGATACCTGCTTGTTTATTGGCTTAGTTCTTTCCTGTATTAAATAATAGCTTGGCTAAGTATTATATCTTGCCTTAAACTCTTTCAAATAAGGTTCAACAAAGGCATGATACTTATTGTCTTCTTTGTATTTGTTCCATGGCTGACTTTTGTGTTTCCCTGCAGACGCTATGCAGAAGGGCCTTGAAGCATCCCTTGGATGCGTCCAAGCTAAAAGCTTTTTGTATGGCCCTACTTTTCCGAGGAGTTTCAGTGGACAGACTATGGAGTTCAATTATACTTATGGTGGAAAGCAAGCAAATGCTGTCTCCGATTATGGAGCCTTGAGTCATAATAAATTAACAGTCCCGAGTGATAGATGTGGTAGACCAGTGAGACAGGAAGATCATTATGTTTGGCCAGCAATGTCACCTACTATTCTGAAGGATGTGCATGGCCAGTCCCATCCATTTGATGGCTGCTTTTACCCAGCAAATTATGCGCACTACTTCCAAGCTCACTGGTTTCCCCAGATCCCTTTTCAGATGTTTCCACAGAGCTACTCACCTGATTATATGCTCCAAGATTTTGAGTATTTTGTGGTCATCGATTTTGAGGCTACTTGTGATAAAGAAAGAAACCCTCATCCGCAGGAAATAATTGAGTTCCCATCTGTGCTGGTGAACAGTAGAACTGGACAACTGGAGGACTGTTTTCAGATTTATGTGCGTCCTACTCATAATCAGCTTCTATCTAACTTCTGTAAAGATCTTACTGGCATTCACCAGTCTCAGGTTTGCTTAATAACACCTCTTGTTACTATGTTTATACAATATCAGTTCTCATCACTTGAATACTCTGTATATGATTTGTATTTATGTGAATTTTGATTGATCTTGAAATCAAGTCTTCTAGTTGGTGTCTTTTTGTATGTCAGCAAAAGTGATAGCTTGATGCTGTTCTCATCTTGGTACTGGTTTTGGCAATGAACATCTTTTTTCTGTATGATTTTAACATTAATGCTGATGAAAGTGTATGTGTAGATTTTTGCTGTCCCATCAACTTTCAGTGGAAACTGAATAGTCATTTTGGCCATACCACTTTCCTTTTCTCTGGCCCTTCTCCTTATCTACCAACAACCTAAAAAAAAAAAAAAAAAAACCTTGCATGTTTTAGAAGCAAAGATGCATTGATGATTTGTGGATGTAGCTGCATTTAACAAATGCCTGATGGCAATTTCTGTAAATTTAGACCTATTATGTGGAATAAACTAGTGTAAAATATCACGCACCTTCGGACATCCTCTCATCTATACACCACATGATGAGAACATCAATTGGTGAAGCAACTTACAAACAGCTTTTAGAACTGTATTGTTGCAAGACCAATTGATGTGTCTTAGGCCAAACAAAAGGAGTTGCATCACCAAGGATTTGTATGGAAGAGCATCACAGATGAAATTTCTAAAGGGGGTTTATCATAGTAAACTGTTTACCAACTTCTTTAGCTGTCTAAGGAAAGTTAGAACACTTGGAATTAAGAGATTTACATGGTTCATTATTGTTTTAAGCAAGCAGTTCTCACACTTTATTAACTCTGGGCTTAAATCTCTGCATGATTCATGAAATATTCCCCCTTGTTTGTTCGTGAAAAAGACCTAAGCAAACTTAAGCTGAAATATCTCCTTTTAGTTTTGAAAAATAACTTACTGTGCACAAATTACAATAAATTTCTAAGAATATTAGTTATTAATCTTCTAATTTTATTGCATAAAAGAAAATATTTACATTGGATTTTTAATCTTACCAAAAGTGTAAAATGATTGCATTTTGTTCCTAAGACAAGCTCCTTTATGTTATCATTAATGTTACTGAGCCTCGGCTGGAAGTGTAAGTGTTGGACCCAGATATATGTACAAGTGTTAGACTAAACATACCATTATATAATATTTCTGAATGATTTTGGTCTGGAACTGGAACGAAGTATATAAGTGGGTCGTGGGACAACAATGTGCAATCCGACATGGGTATTTGAGGTGAATTGAAGAACAGGAGTAGCTTAGCGTGTGCACCAATTTTTATAAGAATTTCAAATTTGTCAAAGGATTGCCTTTTGGCCTATTTTGAATATTGCAGTTTTTTAATTTAGGATTATAATGATTATTATTTATTCATTAGCATGCCATGATGATTTTAAATGATGCACTGGTTTGAATTGCTTGTATCAGTTGTGTGACTGAATTTTATAAACTGATTTCAGGTGGACAAAGGTGTTACTTTGAGTGAAGCATTGCTCATGCATGACAAATGGCTTGAAGACAAGGGCATCAAGAACACAAACTTTGCTGTAGTTACTTGGTCCAGCTGGGATTGTCGAGTGATGTTGGAATCAGAGTGCCGATTCAAGAAGATAGAAAAGCCACTATATTTTAATCGGTAAGAAAAGAAAATTTATCGATTACATTCATTTTGTTTTATTTAAATCTCAGGCTTTTAATAGATGAAACAGAATTTTATGTTATAGTTTTTAGTTTGTTCTTTGTGTAGAGCCCTGCATGGATACATCTCTCTTTGACTTTCTAGCTGAAATCATCATCATAAGCTGCAAACTTCAAATTATGGGTCAACCGCTTAAGTATGAGCTGGCTAAAGAAGAAAGTATATAAAATAAAGGATAATGATACAAATTTGGGAATTAGAGAGTATCGGAGAAAATTAGATTTCTTTTTTTTTTTTTTTTTTTTTGGGGGGGGGGGGGAGTCTGTGACATCAATAAAATTCTAGTCTTGGAATGAGTTAATGAGCAACTAGGACCTCTATAACACTGATTACAGCCATATACAAATTTTTAGCTAAACCATCTTTTTGTAAATAAGTTTTCTTTTAGATTGTTGGTGACAGATCCCATTGAATTTGCTGAAGACACTATCTATCTGATTGAAAAGCCTTATTTAGGTAAGATGAACCTGCTTTGGGGGAGTCACTTTCTAAGTCTCTATTCTACTAGCATGCTCTTCCAAGTCTTGATGTGCTTAACTAGTGGGTTGCACAAAAATACTTAACTGATTACAGGCTTAATATGAAGACAGTGACTTGGCATTAATAATCATTCATCCTCTTACTGTGTTTTTCTACCTTGAACCTATTTAATTTCGTCAAGTGTCTTGCTAACAATGGTTGTTACTTAATGAGTCAATGTAGTTATCAGTATATACCATCACCATAAACTTGAGTTTTTAAGTGAATTGAAGAACCCATGTCAGGTACTTGTAATGTATCATAACTGGGTGTGGATTCTTGGAGATGTTTCAATTTACATCATGAGCATGCCAAGTATTCTGAAACTGAGCAAGTCAATCTTCTATAAATAAACTTGTTGGACAGTCTGTTACATTTATGAATACTATGGAAGCTGTATAAAAAGATGTAATTATTAGTTTGATGTTTGGACTTGGATAGAATTCTCCTTTGTAATGACATTTTGGTTTGAATTTTCTCAGGTGGATTAATTTGAAAATCCCCTTTAACAGTATGTTTGGATCTGCTAAACGTAACTTGAAAGAAGCTGTGGAGCTTGCTGGGCTCACTTGGGAAGGTCGTGCCCATTGTGGACTGGATGATGCTAAAAACACTGCTCGCCTGCTGGCTCACCTTATGCATCTGGGACTGAAATTATCGATAACAAATTATATTTGGTGGCAAGTTGCTGATGAATCTAATGCTGTTCCCCAGTACCAGCAGATCCCTGCTTCTGAAAGCTATCTAACTTATCAAGCCCAAATGTACAATACTTCCCCTTGGTTTACTGTCTTTCCTTTTCAACCGATCCAAGCCGGCAATCCTTGGAAAGAGCCTTATGTTTACTGCTATTGCGGGGCAACAAGTATGAAGCGGATGAACAATAACCCTGGACCTAATCATGGTTGTTTCTTCTTCGGTTGTGGCAACTGGACTGCTAACAAGGGACCTGCTTGTCAGTTTTTCAAGTGGGTTTCTGCTTCTGATTCTGCTAAGCCTGCCTAAAGTCAATGTGCCCTGGGGATAAACTGAAATCATGTTCAGCTTGCTGGTACGAGGAGAAAGTTTAGTGTCATCATCTCATGTGTGAATTCATGGGTCCTGACTGTAATGAATTTGATACCGTAGCCTCTGCTTGTTAGATTATGTTAAACGCCTTCGTTAGTAAAGGGACAATGGGCTTATACAGGACAATGTGCAGAGATAATGCAAATTAACATGAATTTCAGTTTTATTCTAAATAATTTGATATATGAGATAGCATCTATTTATGTGCATCCTTTACCTCTAATCCTCTACAAATTGTTGATGATCTTGAAACTTGCATTTTGCAAAATGCAGGCATATTTTGTTGGCGGCATGGTTCTGCCATGCACTCAAGGGTAAGTATTGGTGTTTGCGACTTTGCTTGTTTGCCTTGTGTCTTTGTACCATACATTATTCGAGTATTTTGTGTTCGGATTTTTGCAAATCATAATTGAGCAAAAAATGAAAAGAAACAACTCTCATCAAATGAGGGATTGTCACTATTTAAATTACAGTTTGGATATACTACAGCAATAATTTCAACCCCAATGAACCTAATTTCAATGTTAATTGTCACCATTTGATTCCAATATTCCATGAGGAATTAAAATGTTAAATGTCTCTTATGACACTACTCCGTATGACCTATTCTCCAAAGCAAAATCTTTTATACGCTTAAGCACATCTAAAGTTAGAATTATATACGCAAAAATAATATTTGTGTTTAATTAATTTTTGCTCGTTTTAATATAGATCTTAAGGTCCGACCATGAACTCTGCATATATTATGGTAAAATCGTTAATGGTGTTAGCGATTCTATCATAAACCACGCAAATTTTTGACTATTTATTTACAAATTTGTCATTTAATAAATAACCCAGGTTCATAAATTAATCAACTAGAACGCCATCTTTTACTTAAAAAAATCATAGATAAAAAATTAGGAGCAAATTCCAGGAATCAATGATATGATTGGCTCATTAACCCCAGAAAGAAAACGTCAACAAAGCATCAAAAATCCTTTCACCAAAGTCTCAACACTCAACGTCAATTACTCATTTTCAATTGAAATCAAATCAAATGAATTCAACAAAATAACTAAAAGAAATTCCAATTTTTCTCAAGAACAAAATTAGGATGATCACTCAGTTGCTAATCTTGGTGAATCTCTTTGCAACTTTCTCTCTTCTACCTGCAACAGCCACCAATCAGGTAAGTTCCTCATTTTTCTGCTAATAAAATTGTTAATTCATCCTGGGGTTTTGATAATTTTCATGAATTTTGTCAACTTTCATATAATCTATGATTTAGCAGATAATTATCATGTTTTACAATATGAAATTTTGATGGGTTTTAATTTCTGGGTAGTTTTGTGAGGCTGGAATTGATTATGGAGAAAGTGGGTGTCAAATTTCATCGTCATCATCAAAGATATTGATTAAAGGAGGAACAGTTGTTAATTCTCATCATCAAGAAGTTGCTGATGTTTATGTGGAAGATGGTTTAATTATTGCTGTCCAACCCAATATTAAGGTAATTATCATCAACCCATTTTTTACCCTTTATTAGAAAAAGTTATCAATTTATGGAGTATTATATTGTAATAATCACCAATTAGTGTCCTAAATGATGTTCTTGTGATTGTTTTTGTTGTGTGCCAATCTTATTGTGGGAGTGTGGGACATTGGGTGCTAATTTTTCCAGTGATCATGATGTTCAGTCTGTTGGCCTGTCATTACTACATTGAGAAATTTTATTTACATATAGTACTATGTTGAGATGTTCGGAAAAAGTTGTCATATATCAAGAAGTAGTGATGGACCGTGGTTGATGTCTCATGAGTCATGGTATCCTCATTTGTAATGAGTGAGGGGTAGAGAGTGCAGTGATCATAGCTAGAGAGTGTTACGAAACTTACGTGGTATCCATGATTATCATATAATTCTCACAAGGGAGAAGTTAGAGCAATTGGTGTAAATTTAAGTAATTTGAAAGAACAAGCAAAGAACAACAATTGAGAAATTTGAAAGTGGAGGAGAAGACACAAAAGTGTGGAGGTGGAAAAATCCACTCGAAAGTACTAATACAATCTGACAGACAAGAAGAAGCTACGTCATACAACATGCAAAAAAGCACAGTCGTAGATCTGTAGGCATGGCCTCTCAATTGTGTCAAGTAAACCAGTGCAGAAACTCTGTGGGAACTATGAGATGCCTCTCCACTGTGTTAGGGGAGTTCCTAGTAAAAAAAATAAAAAATACACGAGCTAGGAAAGGCCTCTCCACGTGACAGAATTGGTCTTAAGTTGTCCTGTATTGAAGTACTCTTTATCTAAAACTGAACTATGAAATCAAATTTTAATTCTGCAAACAGGTGGGTGATGATGTCATTGTGCTTGATGCAACTGGAAAGTATGTCATGCCAGGTACTTCAAACTTATCACTCCTATTTTTACATAATAAGCCACATATGAGATCATTTAAATGAGCTAAAAATACTACAACTTTTCTTTACTAATTATTTTCTTACATCTCCACCATACCAATCTGTTTTCTCTTTGGAATTCTTTTAAGGTTTAAGTATAATATGGTTTAAACTTTGTTTTGCTAAATTTATAATGTGACCTGTTATTTTAAGAACTAAAGTGGCTTACCATTTTGGGTCGGAGGTAGTGTAAACTGTATTATGATATAGGAAATAATGTGTACCATTAGCTTACTTCATGTATTAAACACTTAACAGGAGGCATTGATCCTCACACTCACCTGGATATGGAGTTCATGGGTACTCAGACTATCGATGACTTCTTTAGTGGTCAAGCTGCTGCATTAGCTGGTGGTACGACAATGCATATTGACTTTGTCATACCTGTTGATGGAAGCTTGACTGCCGGTTTGAAGTTGTACAAACAAAAGGCTCAAAAATCATGTATGGATTATGGTTTTCATATGGCAATTACAAAATGGGATGAAGTTGTTTCAAAAGAGATGGATTTGATGGTAAAGGAGGAAGGTTAGTGCTTCTGTTTCTCAGGTTCATATCCTTCACAGTTAAAAATTAGGTATAAAAATTGCTTTGCATATTTCAGGTATAAATTCTTTCAAATTCTTCATGTTGTACAAGGGGTCTTTCATGATAAACGATGAGCTTTTGATTGAGGGGTTCAAGAAGTGCAAGTCTTTGGGTGCCTTGCCTATGGTTCATGCAGAAAATGGTGATGCTGTTTTTGAAGGACAGAAGCGAATGATAGAACTTGGCATCACCGGTCCTGAGGGACATGCTCTTTCAAGACCTCCTCTGGTAACATCTTAGCATCTGTTCAGTATTTACATACTGTTGAATGCTTTCTCAATAGTTGAAGAGTTTCTTGGACTTCAAATTTCTGTTTATATTTCTGTATTTGAGTAATTGCAAATTTTAACCTACTTCTTTCACCTGTTTCTTATTCACTGATCATCTACCTTCCTGGATTTATTCTGTGCATCAACTTTCTATTTCTGATGAGTCAAGTTATATTGTTTAGATCTTTATGAAAGCTAGGAGCTCATCATTCCTAGAACATTATCTACTTCACCATGAGGCATGGGTTAATATATTTGTGAATAGAGAGTATAACCAGCACATTATAGCTAGTGGTTGCAAATATCTTTGGGATTCTTTTTCTGAAGTAAAATGAAGTTTTTTTTTTTTTTTTTTTTTTTTTTTTTTTTTTTTAATTTGTCATAATTTTCACGGTCATTCAGCTTGAAGGAGAGGCAACAGCTCGAGCTATTCGACTAGCACGTTTTGTAAACACACCTCTATATGTGGTTCATGTGATGAGCATTGATGCCATGGAAGAAGTAGCCAAAGCACGAAAATCAGGTTCACAGCTTAGGGTTATTTTGAGGATCAGGTCTTGTCAATTGTTACAATCCTCTTATTCTGATTACTTATTGTCTTTCTTCTTGGTTACAGGGCAAAGAGTCATCGGCGAGCCTGTGGTTTCTGGATTAATCCTGAATGATTCTGTGCTCTGGGATCCTGACTTCTCCATTGCATCGAAGCACGTACCTCTTGTTATCTGCTTTATTTTCGTTCCATCAAACTACCAGTTTTTTTTCACTTATTTTTTGTTCTGTGTTTTTTTTGATGGGGATCAGATATGTCATGAGTCCTCCTATTAGGGCAGCTGGTCATGCTAAGGCGCTTCAGGGTGCTCTTTCATCTGGAGTCCTTCAGGTTTCATCCATTGCAAGAGAAAATTTTATGTTGATTCCGAAAAAAAAAAAAAAAAAGAAACTGCCATTTAGGAACATGTTGACTCGAAATTTCACAAAAAAAAAAAAAAAAAATCCAATTTAGCATCTAGACTATTTTGTTGGTTGTTCTATAGTTTGGATGATTCTCATCCTAGTTAAGCTGAAGACATCTTTTCATTCTAGACATTCATGTATAAACATAAGATGATGAACATTGTAATTTACCATGTTGCAGCTAGTTGGAACCGATCACTGTACATTTAGTTCAACACAAAAGGCTTTCGGAATTGATGATTTCCGAAAAATTCCAAATGGTGTTAATGGTAAGCGTAATATTGATACTATCTATTTTTCCAACAGCAATCATATTTGATTGAATAATTCAAATGTGAATTCTTGCTATTATCTCATCCTTAGGGCTTGAGGAGAGGATGCATCTAGTCTGGGATACGATGGTGGTAAGTTGCCAAAGATTGTAGCCTCCATGAATATAATTTTGCTTAAGAAAAGCTCAAAGGTTTCAATTTGTGTGATTGTGCCTTTCTTTATTCAGGAATCTGGGCAGATATCAGCCAGTGATTATGTTAGGATAACAAGCACAGAATGGTATTTTTTTGACACTTAAAACTTACGGTTCCTAATCTGTCCGTCCTTCTTGATAAGTTTCTTTGTGCAGTGCAAAAATCTTTAACATATACCCGAGAAAAGGAGCAATACTCCCAGGATCTGATGCAGACATAATAATACTCAATCCTAATGCAAGTTTCACAATTTCAGCAAAACTACATCAGTATAGGACTGACACAAATGTCTATGAGGGGGTAACAGGCAAGGTAAATCTGCTGCTAATTTTTCTATCTTTATTTTTATGTTTTCTATACTATTGTACGGATATTGAGAACCAATTCACAATCAGAAACAATTTATCTTTATATTGCTTCGGCTGTCCCTCTGTTTACCACTATTTTATTTGTCTGCCCCAATTCAAAAGTCTATCATCTGGATCTAGTGAGTTAAAATTTGAACTTCCCATACTACACTAAATGATGCACATCTCAAAATTTTAAACAAAGACTACATTGGTATAGTGATGTAAAAGTTAAACTCATTGAAATATGGACTATTATATAGGGATGGAATAAGTGTTATGTATAAAAACCTTGTATTTTCTGAGCCTTTTCCTGTCGTGTTTGCCTTTTTTTTAGGGAAAGGTTGAAGTGACTATTGCGGGAGGAAAGATTGTCTGGAAGAATGGGGAGCTGAAAGCCTTCCCAGGTTCTGGAAAATATGTAGAGATGCCTCCTTTCAGTTATGTTTTTGACGGTATTGAAAAAGCAGATAGCAATTACCTCTCTTCTCTCCAAGCTCCGGTAAAACGATCCAGATCTTCAACTTAAAACTGTAAATACTTTGTACAGAAAGTTTCGCCTTTATTTCACTTGCATCAGTTACTTGAACTGAATTAAGTATGAACAATGCACATCATTGTTAAAATTTTTGGATCATACATGGAAAAAAAAAAGGTTCCTGTGGTGTTACACAAACCTCATATGCATTTTAGTTTTTCTGAACTTTTCTAAATAAACAAAATTTAGTTAGACAAAAATTGACCAAGCCTTGATTTTCAGTTGCATAAAAATATTATTTACTGATTCATATAACAGATGTCTTGCTTTTAATCACCTTATAGTAGCTATGATTTTACATGAATTTGACAATAATTGCAGCAGTGATTCTTCTTCTTAGTAAGGCATTATGCAACAGTACGCCATAATTTTGTTTTTCTTCTGCAAAAAAATAGTATTCCAAGTATCAGATTGGGAAATGCAATTTACACTTCATGATCATACTTGATTTTTGTATTGATCTAAGGACACTATTGATCAATATCAAAATCAAGTACAAATCTATTTCCTCTAATAGTTGATCATGAGTCGGGTCAGGACAGGCTCCTAAACGGCCAGCTGGTTTTTGAGCCCAGCCAGAATTTGAGCTTGAAAACAGTGGCCAAGCCCTGTAAAATCAGGCTTGGCTGAGCTTACTTGATCAGCTTACTACCCAACCAGCCAATCCTATGTCAGTAATGTTACTGCTGCTGCAGCAATAAAATTTCTGTGAAACCTTGCACAATTTATATGTTTGGATGAGAGAGTTACCATGGATGTAGAATCATCTTGGTGTGTATGTTGGTGATCGTGGTGGTGATGGACATGAGGATTCGGTGGAGCTTTAAAGATCGGTTCATTTTTTAGGCCAACATGCTTAACATCCATCTTGGCTTGTTTTCGGTGAGCTCGTGCTTGGCCAAAGACCATGGAATAGTTAGGACTTATTTCTCCTTTTTGATCCCAGGCTCCGAACTGAGGGACTGATTTCCACTCCTTTTCCTGCATGTTTCATTTGTTTAGTTAGTGGGGAAATTTTTTTTAAGGTAATGTTATTAAGTGTATTGTAAATTTGTAATGCATCATAATTCATCTTGTAAAATATGTTCATTAACTAGTAAAGTGGGACTTTGTAATGGTTAATACTTAATACATTCTAAAACCATGAAATTCAGATTAGCTGTTATAAACAGAACAGGTATCTATTTCTTATATCATGACGACATGTCATATGAAGCATAAGCTTATTCATGCATATTAGAGATGGATGATTTCCCATTCAAGATGATTATGTATGGCGCAACCTGACCGGGCAGATTTACACCTGATTTGAGTTTTCATTATGTCAGCCGGGTGTACAGCCTGAGTAAATCATTCTGATTTTGGTTGGTTCGGGTTAACATTTTCTACTCTGAAATAGGCAGGGCATATGCATACTCGATTCTACAACCCGACACATAATTAGCTATACATGACATATTCAACCATTCATCAGCTATAATAAGAGTTGCAAGACATCACAGGAATAGACAATCAAACAGTTTCATAAACATAGTACACGAAGATCATGAAACTTGAAGAATTAAATGGAAGGAACGCAAGGAAGAGGAAGAATGATGAAAAACATGTTGGTATTTGTACATTTGTTGATGGAATTTACTTACTTTACCACGGCCTTCCATGGCAAAGCGCGAAGAAGAAGAAGAATTTGTACATTGGTTTCATGTCATCAATGATATTAGAAATCTTTCTGTCTAAATTTGGTGATGTTGATCTGTGTGTTTGCTTGACAAGCGGGAATATAAATTTTTTCCGTTTTTGATCTTTTCTATTGTTGTTTCTGTCCCCAAAATTGTAGGAATTTACCCTGTTGTTCCTTAATGTTGTCTTATTTAATTTTTATTTACATCGTTTTAATGCATATATTCTATTAATTATATCTTTAATTATGTACAACCATTGATTATTACACAAGTATATATATATTATATATCCTTGGTATATATTTTTCTTATATACTATGTATATAAACGATTAATCATGGTCAAATTTTCTCTTTATTAAATGGAACAAATAAAGAGAAGAAATTCTAACTAAGCTTTTTTGGCTTTTTATATATATGGTACGACATATTTCATTATCATGCGTACATTACAAATTTTTTCTACCCTAATAACTTAAATGTACATAATCGACATCGTACAAGATTAGGATATCTCATTAGCAGATTGTTCGTGCATGAGTTTCACACTTATGATAAATTGACACGAGCTAAGCATGTCATTTTTTTTTTTTTAGCACAACACAATTGAGCATGAGATTTGCTGACACAGCACGTGAGCTTATCCAGCCCGACTCGGCCTAGCCAATCTGTGGCCAACTCTTGTGTAGCTAACTAGCTTGCGCTTTGAGCCTTTGAGTACATCTCAAACTCTTCTTCACACTAGTTTTTATATATACAGTGGTTGGATTTTTAATTTTGGTTTTTAATCAAGAAGAGATGTCAATTACCCGCGTATCTCAATTCAACAAATTAGCGCAATCACGCAACTCTCAAATATACCTCCAATTTTCAACAATTTCAAAGAGAAAAAACCCAATCAAAATCTCCAAATACCCAGAAACCTAGACATAAGAATCAAACATTAATGAAAAAAGATGATCATGATTCTTTGTTTAGTGAAATTACTGAGATATTGGGAACTGGAAATCTTGCTCTTAGTAAAATTCCATCTGGGGTTTTTGTCCCTGTTGCAATTCCTGTAGATTTTTCTGGAAATGGGGATTGCACACAAGGTGTTTGTGAAAATGCCCAAGAGAAAATTGAGGGTAAAAGTGAAGAAGTGTTTGTTAATAGTGATAAAGTAGGAAACTTGACTGGAAATGATGATAACAGTTTTGTTGTACAGAAGATAACAGAGATTGTAAGGCAGGGTAATGTTGGGATTTCAATGGAACAACGGTTGGATGATTCGGGCTGTGAATTTAGTTCCGATGTTGTTGTAAACGTGTTAAAGAGGTGCTTTAAAGTCCCACATTTGGCTAACAGGTTTTTCAGTTGGGTGAAGTTGAAGAATGGGAGTTGGCTTACAACTGAAAGTTACAATACTATGTTGTATCTAGCAGGGGAAGCTAAAGAGTTCGAGTTAGTTGAGAGGTTGGTTGAGGAAATGGAGAGTTTTGGTTGTGAGAAAGACATTAGGACTTGGACCATCCAATTAATGCATTATGGAAAGGCAAAGTTGATTGGGAAGGCCTTGTTGATCTTTGAAAAAATGAAGAAATTGGGTGTTGAACCTGATGCTGAAGCTTACGGATGGTTGATTCGCGTACTTTGTCAATCTAGGAAAGGTGAAATTGCGTTGGAGTTTTACAAAGAGATGGTCCAAAAGGATTATAGGCCTGATATTAGACAGTATACAATGCTGCTCAATTGTCTTGCTGGTTGTGGAGATATTGATGGGGTTTACTTAGTTGCAAATGACATGATTAATGTCTCTCAGATTCCGGATCAGAATGTCTACTTCTTTGTCTTAAAGAGCTTCTGTATGTCAGAACGCATAAGAGAAGCTTTAGAGTTGATTCGTGATCTTAAGACTAAGAATTTGACGTTAAGCTCTGAGTATTTTGATATCTTGGTGAAGGGACTTTGTAAGGCTCGTAGGATGGATGATGCTTTGGAGATTGTTGATATTATGAAGAAAAGAAATGTTGTTAATGAGGTGGTTTATGAAGCTTTGATTAATGGGTACTTGAGAAAAAATGATTTTGCTAGGGCTTTGGATATGTTTCAGGGGTTGAAGGATGCTGGTATTACACCCTTGACTTCAACTTACACAATGTTGATGCAGCATTTCTTTAGCTTGAACGAATATGAGAAGGGATGTGCTCTTTATAATGAGATGCTGGATAGAGGCGTGAAGCTGGATTCTGTGGCTTACACTGCGATAATTGCAGGTCATGTACGCAACGACTCTATTTCTGCTGCTTGGAAACTATTCGAAAGTATGGAGGAGGAAGGAATTAAGGCCACACAAAAATGTTACTTAGTAATCATCCAGGAGCTCTGTAGGAATTCAAAGACTGATGAAATGATCAATGTTTTGTATCAAATGCAGGATAATAAAATTAAGATTAGTAAGGAAATTTCCCATTGCGTCATATCTTATTTGGAGAGGAAAAGGGAAACTAAGAAAGCAGAAGAGGTGAAGAAGATGCTAAAATGTTGGGGGGATTACTATGAAGCAGTTGAACCATCTAAAACTGTTGAATTTTCTGAGACGAAGGTGCATAATCTGGAGTCAAACAACATTGAGCAAAATGGAGACTCTCTGTTGTTAGAGCCTTTACCACAATCTTTCAATAGCAAAGATCTGCATAAAATCTGTGCCATTTTGTCATCACCAAAGGGTTGGTATGATATGCAAAAAGCTTTGGAGGAGTTCCAAATTTGTTATACACCAGATCTTGTGACTGAGATCCTACGCATTTGCAGTCAATATGGTTATGCTGCCCTACAATTTTTCTCATGGGTTCGAAATCAGCCTGGTTACAGACACTCAACAGATTCTTACAACGTGGCAATGAAAATAGCTGGTAAAGGAAAAGATTTTAAACACATGAGAGATCTCTTCTTTGAAATGCAAAGAAACGGTTGCTTGGTAACACCTGATACATGGACAATCATGATATTGCTATATGGTCGAGTGGGCCTGACTAATATTGCATTAATGAACTTCAATGATATGAAAGCTAGTGGTTTGAAGCCAACAGCAAGTACATACAAGTACTTGCTTTTGTCACTCTGTGGAAGAAAGGGTAGGAAGTTGGACGAAGCCATAAACCTGTTCAAGGAGATGATTAACACAGGGTTAGTTCCAGATAAAGAATTGGTTGAAGTTTGCTTCAATTGTTTTTGTCAATCAGGTAAATTGGAAGATGCGAAGAAGTGTATGGAATATATCCAGAAGGTTGGTTATACTAAGCCTTTGAGCTATTCCTTGCTTATCAGGGCTCTTTTTCGGTGTGGGAAAGTAGAAGAAGCTTTAGCTCTAGCAAATGATGTCAAAGAAGAGCGCTCTACACTTGACCGTTACATCTATGGGAGCCTAGTTCATGGTCTCTTACAAAGCGGACAATTAGATGAGGCATTGGCCAAAATAGATTCTATGAAACAGGTAGGCATTCATCCAACCGTTCATGTTTATACATCATTAATTGTACATTTCTGCAAGGAAAAGCAGATGGAAAGAGCATTGGATATTTTTAAGACAATGTGGCAAGAAGGCTGCTATCCTACCGTCGTTACCTATACTGCATTGCTAAGTGGGTATATCAACTCACAAAATTTTGAAGATGCTCGAAAATTGTTCCTTCGTATGAGACTAAAAGGACCACTTCCAGATTTCAAAGCATACTCTATGTTGATCACGAGTTATTGTGAGATGGAAAAGTCTGAAGTCGCAATGCAGTTGTTATCTGAAATGTTGGATGATGGTATTGTTCCTAGCACTGTTAATTTTCGGACTGTATTTTTTGGGTTGAATAGAGAAGGTAAGCAACATTTGGCACAGAGAATTATGCAACTAAAGCATGCAGTTGCAAATAAGCGAAAATTCTCAACATAGTTGTGCCTGAAGGATGATGCAGCTTTGTTGATATTTCCTTGTTGGAATTGGACTCCTAAATTGTACGGAGTATGTTACATGGTATTGTTCCTAGCACTGTTAATTTCCATGCTAATGAGCGAGCTATACAATTCTTTTTTTCACTTCATTGTGATGTATTCTATGTTATGAAGTAACTAGTCTTTAATTTTAAATGCATATGGCATATCCCAATTTCGCACCATAAGTGAGAATTGAATCTTTAGATGATGTATTTTTGTTTATCTAAACAAGGCATTTCTCTTCTTCCCACTTTTGACTGTTTTGACCACTTTAAAAAACATGTACCCAAAGAAGGCAATTGATGAATGATGAATGATGATAGATTGATAGATGCCACAATAACCACTAAGACCTACAACAATCTTTCGAATGGTCCTTCTAGTTTTACAGTTACAATAACCCTTAATTCACTTAAACATACTTTATATCAACTTGATCATTGTTGACTGCAACGATTAAGAGCTAATACGTGTATGATACTCGAGTCAAAATATCATAATCATCAAACCCCGTCTTAAATGAGACTTAGCTCGAGTTTAAATAAAGTATTGCGAGTCGAACCCAAGCTACCCTAGCTCAGTCTCCCCTCGGCTAGTTAGCATAATTACATCCCTTTACTCCTTCTCTTCCTCTATTGCATTGCAAGACAACAAAAGAAGAAAACCATCAAAATTTGAGCAGCAGAAAACGCAGACGAAATGTTGAGCAGGGTATCTTACTCTCATCATCATCATCTACCTTCCTTCGCATTTTCATCATCTTCCCCACTTCCCTTTTCTGTGTCAATGTCCATCTTCATATCCATGTCTGAGTATTGACTATAGAGTATCCAACATTAGTACTTGAGGTGATACAAGTAATGATGAAGATGAATGTTGGTGATGGAGTTACATATTATTAATCGGATCCTGCTTTTGATACACAGTCTAGTTTATGTGATGTAATGTGAATTGATTTGATGATGATGATTTTGAATGCATTTAACAGCATTTACAACTGGAAGTAGCTCTGGTGGTGATAGGGAACTATTGGTGCAGCACTTGCTTGTCAAAGAAAATGACCTTAACCTTTTAGTGGAACTTCAAAAAAGGGTTGCAGGAGGTATGCTTTTGCTGAAATTGTTATCAAGTGATTGTGTATGTGGATATGATTGATGGGTTTATGCTAATTTCTGTTGTCAAATGCTAGGGGAGGATTTAAGTGATCTTGCTGTGGAGTACTCTATTTGTCCGTCAAAAGAAGAGGGTGGAGTGCTTGGTTGGGTTAGAAAAGGACAAATGGTATGCTGATTGTTTAGGCACTTGTTTCTTGCAAAGCTATCAGATAAGTTGCTGTTATGGATATTGCTTAAGAAATTTGACCCCTATATTATCAGTTTATAACTGTTCTTCACCTCCCTTAATACCCTATGTTGTTTGGAAGCAATTGATACTTTTCTGTATACAGAAAACTTATCATGTTTCCAAATGATGCAAGGAATCAATATTTGAGGGAGGGGCACATTAGTCAGAGCCTATTAGTAGTGTCTTGAGGAATAAGTTAGAGTTAGTTATGAGACTTTTTCTATAAATAGGCCTCATTAGGAGGAATAATGATCATGCTGAAAATATTGTTAAGCTTTGCTTAGTTTTGGGGAGCTGCTCTTCCTCTCGAATGAAGAGTGATTGTATTGTTTTATCACTCTGATCATCAATACAAATATCTGGTACTTAGCTATTTTTTTCTGCTTGATCATCTTCCTAATCTCTCTGATCTGAGCTAATTCCTAGCAAATGATTTATTTGGAAAAAGCTTTTTATGTTTCTGAATGTTTTTGTGAAGAGAAAGCTATTTAAGTATTTATGTTTCCGAATGAAAGCTGATTTGAATCATCCTCCTCTTACTAGGTACCAGAATTTGAAGAGGCTGCATTTTCTGCACCATTAAACAAGGTTGTACGGTGTAAAACCAAGTTTGGATGGCACTTGCTGCAAGTTGTATCCGAGAGGTAAGTTCATTGAAGATATTACCTCTTTTTGAGCTCTGAAAAGTTACTGATTTACTTGATTCTGTACCTTTTTATATGCAATTACTTTAGGGAAGGATCGTTGCTTGGTGAAGTTCAACCAAGTGAGTTGCATGAGAGATTGCAAGATCCCAACTTCACAGAAACAGTACAGCTGATCGATGTTCGAGAGCCAGAAGAAATGTATGTCTTTTTCTGCTGCACTTTTTGATGGTTTTATGTATTACAGTCTGATCAATATCTCTTGGTCCCTGAGTTATTTTTCCATATTTATTTTACCCAATAAACTTCGTCATAGACAATGCTTTGGTTTCATACGATTCTGAGTTTATGATGTTGGTGACACACAAACATATATATACTTGGTCTCTGAAAAATGTGAGGCAGTCGTGTGTTGAAATTTAAAAGTTGAGCTTGTGGTTTGATTGTTTGAAACTTCTTTTCAGGAGTTTGGGTAATGGGAATCTTGAATTGAGCTTGTAAGTTCAGAAAATAGATCTAGTCACAGAGTAAAACTGTTTTTAGGAATGGTTTTGTCTATCGGGATGGTTGTAGACCTTGTAGTTTATAAACAGGATCCTTAGTCTATGCCATTTAGGATCTCATGACAAAGCAGCTTTCTGAATGCCACTATATTTTATTGTCACTCAAGGTAAGAGAAGATATATTGTCAACACGGAGCAGTATTAATGCTTAGTGCTCTAAATTATCTGTTAATTGCTGTTTTGAGAAGTATGAGAACTGGTGATAGCATTGCTTGCAACTTGTAACTTTGACATCTTAGAATTAAAATCCTTTTCTTCCATTTACTTGAAAAACTGATACTTTGTGCTAAAACTTTGTAGGCTTTGTTCCTTTAAAAATCACTCTTTAAGCTTCTATTGGGTGTTTGTATGCACAATGATCTGATCTTTGAACTTTTAAATTCATCTACAACTTTGATATAATGTGTGCAGTGCCAAAGCATCTTTACCAAGTTTTCAGGTTCTTCCTCTTCAACAATTTGGAACTTGGGGACCCGAGATTACAACCAAGTTTGATCCTAACAATGATACTTATGTTATGGTCAGTGGTCTATTTCAGTCACAAGTACAAGTCTTAAATTTTAATTTTATCTGCGCCTAATGCACTAACACTTATTAATTGGATCCAGTGTCACCATGGGATGCGATCAATGCAAGTTGCCAGATGGCTGCAGTCACAGGTAAATTTCTCTTTGATTAGTTTTATTTGCTACTCCCTTCATTTTGACTCTTCTATCTACTTTACGGGAGCAATTATTTTAATTTTATATTATTTGTCACTTATTATATCAATGTTTCATTACTTATCTGTTTAAACTTTGATACCAATGCAATTTCAAATCCATGAAAATAACTCATTATAAGGCACTCATTTTTTAATGGATATATATGATAGGCTAATTTTATGTAATTCTCGAGTGATGCTGCGGTTTAATTTTTATAGTCCTTAAGCATGTTGCGGCCTATGCTTGTTTTCCTCTTGTTAACTTGTTTTAGTGAAATTGGTGCTTGTACTCTCAACTACCATTTTTTTTTGTTTTGTCACGGTTTTTTGGGCTTTTTCTTTATACTTATTGCTATTGATTATGGAGTTGTATCTAATTGAGATCTTGAGTTTAAGTAGTTATGAGGATTACTGGATCTTTTCATTTTTACTCCTGTTTGTATCTTTGATTGTAAGCTTTAGAAAAGTTTTAATTAATGTATTCTTTGCTGATATGAATAATCTCTTGTTCAGGGTTTCAAGAGAGTGTTCAATGTAGCTGGAGGTATTCATTCTTACGCTGTGAATGTGGATCCTTCAATTCCAACCTATTAGGAAACTAAGAGGTAGCAGTATCACAACCAAAGAAACCGCGAATTTTGTTTTGGACTTCCATGTCCTTTTCCCCTTACCATCAAGAGTTTCCAAAATAGGCGCCATAGTTTATTTGTGAACTCTTATTTTGATGGAGTTGTAATGTCAATGAATTCTTATTTGAATAATTTATTTTATGAGAAATGATTTTAAACTGTCCAATAATTTGCGGTAGTAACGTAAATTGTTAATTACAGAGTATTTATCTGGGTACAAAACTATGTATGTCCCAAAATAGAGAAAAGAAATTAAATGAGTAAAATAAAAGCTTAAAGATTACATAGATGTTGATATCTGGAGGGGAAAAAAAAAATACATGCAAAAAACAGTTAGATTCCCGCGAAATCCTCCTCAACCAAAATTTAAGGGGCTTTTTTTCTGAAAAAATTAAAAATTTGCTTATTTTCTCCTACAATTCCTCAGCATCAACCCCTTCTTTCTTCCTTGCAAAATTTCCTTGAATCCAACCTGTATCTTCCCTTATTCTTTCGCCACGCTTTCTCTCTCCTCTTTCATCCTCTAATCTTTCAACTTCTCCCTTCAAAAAACCCAGTTTTCCTTTGATTCTCTTACCCCCTGCCCCCCCCAAAGAAAAGACTAAGAAAGAAAAGCAGCCCCCCATCTTATTCCTAAGCATCCGATATTCCTTTGTTATCTCTGCCTTTCTTCCATGGGCAATTGTTGCCCTCGAGGCAACGCAGCCCCTACCGAACCCTTGGATAATCAAAAGGGTGTTACCTCCACCTCCGGCAATAATAACAATGCTGCTAATAACCATAGCCCCCATAAGACGGAGGCTTCCACTAAGCCGTCTGTTCCTACATCTTCCTACAACAAGCACTCCAAGCCTATCCAAGTCGGGCCTGTCTTAGGCCGGCCTATGGAGGATGTCAAGTCCACGTATAGCTTTGGTAAGGAGCTAGGCCGAGGGCAATTTGGGGTGACCCATTTGATTACCCACAGGCAAACGGGTGAGCTATTTGCATGTAAGACCATTGCCAAGAGAAAGCTGGTGAATAAGGAGGATATTGATGATGTTAGGAGAGAAGTTCAGATCATGCATCACCTAACAGGTCAACCTAACATTGTGGAGCTTAAAGGCGTGTATGAGGACAAGCATTCGGTGCATTTGGTGATGGAGCTTTGTGCCGGTGGGGAGTTGTTTGATCGCATCATTGCCAAGGGTCACTTCACTGAACGTGCTGCTGCTTCGTTGCTTAGGACCATCGTTCAAATCGTGCATACTTGCCATTCTATGGGTGTCATTCATCGTGATCTGAAACCTGAGAATTTCCTCCTCTTGAATAAGGATGAGAATTCCCCTCTTAAGGCCACAGATTTCGGTCTTTCTGTCTTTTACAAGTCAGGTAAATGAATCTTGATGATCATGACTTTGCTCTATCTAGAAAGATAACAATGACTACAAAAATGTTTCTACATTTTTTTTCTTACATTATGTTGTGTTTTCGACAGGTGATACATTCAAAGACATTGTGGGGAGCGCGTACTACATTGCACCAGAAGTGTTGAAGCGAAAATATGGACCAGAAGTTGATATATGGAGTGTTGGGGTCATGTTATACATTTTATTATGTGGTGTTCCTCCCTTTTGGGCTGGTAATTTTACCTATATATTTTCTTTTTTACCCCTTTTTTATGTGCCATTAGAAGAATGGATTGAAATGTGAATGTTCTGCTTTTACTAGAAACCGAACATGGTATATTCAATGCTATCTTAAGGGCTCATATCGACTTCACAACTGATCCATGGCCATCAATTTCATCTCAAGCAAAAGATCTTGTTAGGAGGATGTTGAACGCCGATCCAAAACAAAGGCTTACAGCTTATCAAGTTCTCAGTAAGTTGCTAGGAAATAGTCTTTTGTAATTTCTCAAAATTGATCTCTTCATATATTAGTTGCCTTGCACTATTATGTTTCATGTAGGATTTTACATAGTTCTTCCTAACAAATTATGGGGTTTTCTTCGTTAGATCATCCGTGGATTAAGGAGGATGGAGAAGCTCCTGATACTCCTCTTGACAACGCGGTCCTTGATAGGTTGAAACAGTTCAGAGCAATGAACAAGTTCAAGAAAGTTGCTCTAAGGGTCAGTACATTCTCCTGAACATTTTTTTTTTTTTACATGATGAAAATTTTAATGTGAAAACCAAACTTTGCTAAAACATAGTTTCAGTTTTCCATAGTCAATTTCCAAATACCAGGAAGAAAAGTTTAGTTCTGATAAATTTTCAATTGGAAATGTTATCATAGCTAGTTCTTGAGAAATTATAGGGACTGAAAAAGATGTGTAATGATATAGGTTATTGCTGGATGTTTATCGGAGGAAGAAATCATGGGACTTAAAGAGATGTTTAAGAGCATGGATGCTGACAACAGCGGGAGTATAACTCTCGAAGAGCTAAAGCAAGGCATGCAAAAGCAAGGGACTAAGCTATCCGAGTATGAGGTCAAGCAGTTGATGGAAGCTGTGAGTATTGTTTTGCTCTAAACTCGTGCATATACTAACTTTCTCTTAAAAATGAGGAAATGACTTAATGTTTATTGAATCAACAGGCGGATGCAGATGGAAATGGAACTATAGACTATGAGGAGTTTATCACCGCGACAATGCACATGAACAGAATGGACAGAGAAGAGCACTTGTATACCGCGTTCCAGTACTTTGACAAAGATAACAGCGGGTAATGATATAACATTTGACATTGTTAGGCCTTGTTCTTAGCAGTTAATATATTCATGATCATATTGAAAGGAAATTTGATCATGTTTACAAGAAATGATACATTATTTCCTTCTAAATTTTTATGTTATCTCAGGTACATTACAATGGAAGAACTCGAACAAGCTTTACAAGAGTTTGGCATGCATGATGGAAGGGACATTAAGGAAATAGTTTCTGAAGTGGATAGTGATAATGTAAGTAAAATAAAAAGTTCATCAACTATTTTGTTTTGTTTGGAATGTATAAATTAGCCTAACATACAAACACTTTTTTTTGGTAGGATGGTAGAATAAACTACGATGAATTCGTGGCTATGATGAGGAAAGGAAATCCTGAGGCAGGAAATCTGAAGAAGAGACGCAGTATGGCAATTTAAGCGCGTTGGAGGCTATTAGTGATTGAGCTGCTCAACATGCATCTTAACATGTACAAAAACCTTCTGAGAAGTTGGTGCTTGTATAAATGCTTACTGTGTATTGAATGTTTGAGCCAAAGAAAGGAGGGGTAGAGGGGCTAAGAACAAGAAGCAGAAAAGCTCGTGGGCTGTCTTGTGGCTCGTCGGGGTGGTGTTGGGGTGCTGCTTTTTTTTTTCTTTGTTCATTCCTTTTCTTGTTTTTGGGTCATCCTTTTAATCTTGTCCTGCGCAAAGTGTATATTAGTGCAATCTAACTCTTTTGTAAACTAATGCTTAGAACTCGCTTCCTTTGTTCTTGATTGTTGTTGTAATTGATTCATTATGATGTATTCGTTTGCTTCAAAGTTCTAACTCCGAAAACAAAAGGTTCGATTTTACATTATTGCTGATAAGATTTATTAAGACATTGATACTAGCAAAAGCAAGGTAATAAAACTATCAATATGTTGACACCGTTGGTTTTTTTTTTTCGAATAAGAATAATATCATTAATAATTAGGATGACACGTACGGTGACACCAATGTTAACAAATTGAAACATCATTGACATTTTAGCAAGAATGTGATACATTACAATTTTCCATAGGGTGGCAATTTGCTCACCTCTATAACCTTGCCCTACTTTCCATAGAAAATCTTTAATAATTAATAATTTAGGTATCAAGGATGGGCTGAAAAGTAGGCAAGAAGGCCCACAAGAGGAGCATTAATGTAAGTAGTGGGCTCAGACTCTTGAAAGTAAGGCCTGGAATCTGGAAAGGCATCTGTGACATTGGGCCCACCAACAACTGCTCCAACAAGCTTATTTGGGTTAGGGTTTGGGCTGAGGAAGTACCGAGAGCCCGCTTTACAGCCGATGTGGGCCGGATGAACATGGACTGATGGAAGAGAACTGCCCCTGTGGTGTATCCTTTGTGGATATCGCGGCCCGTAGCCCACCATGTATGACATCCTTATTGGATTATCCCCTAGTATGTAATCCACCTGCCAATTAATGTTCGTACAGAAAACGTCATATTTTCTAAAACAGTAATAGTATGTGCAGTGATTGCACGTCGATGTTAAAGTAATGAGATGAAAGTGAAAATAGTCCTTGTAAAAAAATTCTTGTGAAGAATTACCAACTAGGACAATGTGTGACAGTTAGTTTCGGACAAAGGAATTCTTGTGAAGAATTAACAATCCAATTATTAAGTTGTTTTCATTTCATGTCACATGAAATTGTGCTGTTACAGCAAAGTGATGGCAAAGTTCCAAAATAAAATCAGAAACCTAATATGAAGGGCATGAACATGAACATGATAGATCATGAGAAGTATATAATAAAGTCAAAAAATAAATCCGTTGTCATGTGATATAAAGTGTCCTAAAAATGAATAAGCAAATTTTATACAGTTGGATAGTAGATAGATATAGATAGATGCCTTGACTTTGTAGGATTATCATTGGATTTAATGTACTGCCTACCATTTTCAGTCCAAAAATTATTCTCTCTTGTGGTCCTCTTTTTTTTACCTTAACTATTTAACTGTGACTTGGGTAGTTAGGGTTACACCAAACCGTAATTAATTTACC
This sequence comes from Chenopodium quinoa, assembly GCF_001683475.1. Taxonomy (NCBI): domain Eukaryota; kingdom Viridiplantae; phylum Streptophyta; class Magnoliopsida; order Caryophyllales; family Amaranthaceae; genus Chenopodium; species Chenopodium quinoa. Next base: position 2,826,753 of record NW_018744633.1, on the reverse strand, counting down.
ATGATAAGTGAAACAAGCGATAATAGGTTTAATTAGTTCGTGTCATAACTAGCTCATTAACTTGACTCCGGAATCAAATTGATTTTCCAAATCATGTCTAAAAAAGATGAGTGATAACGATTCAGTAATTCAACTTTAAACTAACGTTGCATGAAAGTGTCACCCGGCTGTACATATATAGTTACATACTCTATTCCTATCCTTACATGAATAAATAGTGGTATGTGAAAATAATTTCAAGTGAAAGCTACATTCATATGCATTTATTAATGTAACGGTAAACTTATTGTATGGTTAATAATATTGGTCCCCAAAGCTTAGGTTATAATGTTATCTAAGTAATGGTTGGTATATGTACACCATAATGTAGGAAGTTGAACGTTAAAAGAATCCAAGAATAATTATACATACCTGACGTTTGGCAAACTGTTTTAGGAGAGGAGAAGAAGCTACAATTCCGCCACATGGCACTTGGTGATTGGAGTGGCTTAGATAATTAGAGTAAGCTAGAAGTAGGAAAGATAGAGACGTTACATGTTGCATGTTACTTCCTCCAGTCTTGAAGATCAACCCACCTACAACAACATCAATTGCAACGATTGATCATGTGTTATCTTATCAAATTTAGTACAATTCATATTCGTGAATTGTGTAACACGTAGCGTTATGTGTAAATGATACAAACTATTCCGTATATAGTATTCATATTAATTGAATTAACGCGTGTTTGTAGTTTACCTGGAGAGTATTGTACTTGTGGATGAGCAACACCGGGAATCACTGAACATATGAAGTTATCGGCATTGTTCTTGAAATTTTTCAAGTCATCGGCTCTCCCCATCAACACTTCCTATAACAAACAATATACAGTCCGATACATTGATGTCAAACTTAGCATGTTTATGGTAACATTTTAAAGGTACATCTATATATTTCTTCCGTTTCAAATTAGTTTTTAAAGAATGATTGAATGACATAATGATGAACATAAACCCTACACCTTAATTTTTTTTTTTTTTTAATAATGACAATTGATAATTAATAAAGTGAAAAAAAGAAAAATAAAGGAAACTAAAATAAGTCAAACATAGCTATTATATGAAGCAGAAGTTAATGGCCAGAATGGGAAGCTCTGCATTCTCTACTGCATTTTTCAGCCTTATACCACATGCATCTGCCAATTATTTCTCCACTATATTTCCACATAATTACAAAAATAAATACTCATATAATATATGGTAATAATTTTTAATTTAGACCAATTGGGAAAATCAACTTTTGGGTAGACCAAGGAATTAATATAGTAAAAAAAATTTACAGTAAAATGCACTGTCCTCCATATCACAACATATAACAATGTATTGATTCAATCAGTTGGTCAGTCCATTTCACTTCTTTTCATTTTTTTCTTGTTAATTTCAACATGTTTTTTATCAAATAGACAAAAAAATTTAGGCGCCCAAATTAGTGGCATGATTAGAGCCCTAAAGAGCATAATGTGTTCCACAAATGTAAAATTATAATGACTTTTACACTATTCACGATTAGTGATTTATACTATAATGACTTTTACATTATTCACGATTAGTGATTTATACGAGTATATGTAAAGAGAAAACATAGTTATTTGAGATTCTGTTGTGTAACAAGTTTCTCTAACATGTGTTATTAATTGATGCATCGATCGTTAACTCCGGAGTAAGAACTACATAACATTAAACTAGAAATTTAGAATTTTGATGAAAGACTATGTAGGAAGCAATATAAGATATCATAGTGTGACATTATTGTTATTCTTTTACATGTTGGAAAAAACCAATAATTATGTATTTCACATGTTTAAAGAATCAAAAACTTTACTAATCAAATATTTAAAATTAGAAGAAAACACAAACATAATTTTATGCTTCAAAATCCAAGCTGTACACTTTACACTAAGATCTAAAATCACAATATCACAACTAATATCATGTGCAATCATATCATATCTACATAAATTCTTCTCCTCGTATTATTTATATTCTTCACCTTTTGACTAATTTTTTAATCCTAAATGTTAATTACATGATTATAAAAATCTTAGATTAGAAGTAATTGGATAACAAATGGATTGGGCCCACAAGTTGTAGCCCATAAATAGGGTAGAAAAATTCAGACCCAAACCCGAAACCAACCATAATCAGATAGATATTCCACAAGCACGTGATTGGCTCAAGAGTGGGTCCCTCGCAATTTAGTTCCCCTAGACCCTAAAATTAGTCACAGGACAAGAAGAATAATGTCTCATTACATTAGGACAACAATTCCGTAGGTCCAGCTTGGATTTACCACTAAAATAATTATTGTTGGAACAACAACTGTGTAGTGTGTAGTGTGTGAATTTTGTGAAAAAACTCAAAGTCCCACATTGGTGGGAAATGAGAGTTTTACTCTCTTTATAATATAGAGAGTAGGCTAAAGGGGTGTGGCCCTTGGGCTACCCACATTTTGTGGAGAGGGAGGACCTATATGGTAAACCATCTATCACACACACGCGCGCCGAACCGGGCCGGGCCGGGCTGGGTCGGGTCGGGTCGGGTTTATTAAATAAACTTATTTTTTGGACAAGGCTAATTGCGTGATTAGTTCCTTGATTTTTGCTAAACGTTTTTGACTGATTGCATTTGACCGTTTTTATTCAAAACTGATTAATGGAGCGTTAATCATGCAAACGTTTTACCTGATTTTTTGCTAAACGTTTTGCCACGCATTAATCTTCTGTAACCGTTTTGAACGTTCAACTTATGACCGTTTTAATTGCGTGATTAGTGCCTAATTAAACAGCAGCAGTTACGTTGCACTTTTTCCTATAAAAGGCGTGTTGATTTCCTGTTTTTGATACACAAAAAATACGAACAGCAATCTTCTTCTCCTCTCTATTTTTCCTCACAAAAACAAAACCCTCGAGCAGTTTCTTTTCTTTTTGGGTGTTTAGTTGCCCGGTGGTTTTGTGCAGTTCCACCGGTATAATTTCAATAGAGAAAGGCTGTTTTATCCTGGGGAACATCCGGTTTAGTACGAACTGCTTGCACCATTTCAGGGCAGTGCCGTGAATGTTCTAAAGAAAGCGACATAGTCCGCGACTCAGTCTATTTTTCGGTAACTTTGTTCTTACTGTTTTTGTTCCCGCAGTTCCGTTTATAACAATTTTAGAACAATCTTTTTCTGCCTGTAAGAACCATATGTCTACCGAAGATATTACTATGTCTGCTGACCTTAACAAGCCCTTCCGTTTTGAAGGAGCTCACTTTAAAAGATGGAAACAAAAAATGCAATTTTTCTTAACTGTCAAAAAAGTTAATTCTGCCTTAACAGCCCCTCGGCCATTTATTCCTGATAATGCTCCTGAAGATGAATTAGCTTACTTGAATAGTGAAATCGAAACCTGGAATGAAACTGACTTCGTGTGCAAAAACTATATACTTAATGGTCTGTCTGATAACCTCTATGACTATTATAATATGGAAAACACTGCTAAGGATTTGTGGGATGCCCTACAAAAAAAGTATGATACTGAAGAAGCAGGTGCCAAAAAGTATGCTGTCAGTAGGTACCTAAAATTCCAGATGACTGATGATAAGTCCGTGGAAGTGCAGTCTCACGACCTTCAGAAAATTGCCCATGAGATAATTTCCGAAGGTATGGCCCTTGATGAACAATTTCAAATTGCTGTTATTATTGACAAGTTGCCTCCTTCCTGGAAAGATTTCAAAAATAATCTCAGGCATAAGACTAAGGAATTCTCCTTAGAGAGTTTGATCACTCGGCTACGTATAGAAGAAGAATCCAGAAAACAGGATCTAAAGGAAGAGATTTTACAAATCTCTGCTAATAATGCTCCTAGGCGATCTGCTGCAGTACTTAAACCTGCTGGTAAGAATTTCAAACCTCAGAACCGGAAGAATAACTTCAATAAACCGAATGTTCAAAAGAACAATGGAAGACAACAGTCACAACCCCCTAAGAATGGTACTGGTCAATTTCTGTGCTATCGGTGTGGAAAACCAGGCCATATGGCACGAAAGTGCAGGAACATGCCTAACCCTGTGCCAGCGCAGGCTAGCATGATTGAAGAGCCTTTTGTGGCTATGATTACTGAGATCAACCTTACTGGTGGATCAGATGGGTGGTGGATAGACACTGGTGCCACACGCCATGTCTGTTATGATCGTCGAATGTTTAAAACATACACTGAAAAGACCGATGATAAGAAAGTACTGTTGGGTGATTCCCATTCCACTAACATTGCTGGTGTTGGAAATGTTGAGTTGAAGTTTACTTCTGGCAGGACTCTCATTCTGAAAGATGTGTTACACACTCCGGAAATGAGGAAGAATTTAGTTTCTGGTTTTTTGCTTAATAAGGCTGGTTTTATACAAACCATAGGTTCTGATTTGTTTACTTTAACTAAGAATGGAATATTTGTAGGAAAAGGATATGCTACTGATGGCATGTTCAAACTGAATGTTGAAGTTAATAAAATTTCTAATTCTGCTTATATGTTGTGTTCTACTATTAATGTTTGGCATACTAGACTTTGTCATGTGAACAAAAGACTCATAAAAAATATGAGCAATTTAGGCCTTATTCCAAATATCTCTCTCAATGACTTTGACAAATGTGATTCTTGTAGTCAGGCTAAGATTACAAAAACTCCTCATAAATCAGTGATTAGAAATTCAGAACCATTAGACTTAATTCATTCGGATATTTGTGAACTAAATGGGACGTTGACCAGAAATGGACAACGATACTTTATCACCTTTATTGATGATTGTTCTGATTATACTTGTATTTATTTGATGAAAAATAAGAGTGATGCTTTTGAAATGTTTAAGTTGTTTATAACAGAATTTGAGAATCAGTTTAACAAGAAAATAAAAAGATTACGAAGTGATCGTGGAACTGAGTATGGTACTGATGCTTTTGTAGAATTTTATAATTCACATGGTATCATACATGAAAGGACAGCTCCTTATTCCCCAGAAATGAATGGAAAGGCTGAAAGGAAAAATAGGACCTTTACAGAATTAGTAGTTGCTATTTCCTTATATTCTGGTGCTGCTGATCATTGGTGGGGTGAAATTCTACTAACTGTTTGTTATGTCTTAAATCGTATTCCAAAGACTAAGAGTAAGGTTTCTCCCTATGAAATACTTCGTAATAAACGACCTAACGTTTCTTATTTCAGAACTTGGGGTTGTCTAGCATATGTTAGGATTCCTGATCCTAAAAGAGTCAAATTAGCTAGTAGAGCTTATGAATGCGTATTCATTGGATATGCTATTAACAGTAAGGCATATAGATTCTTTGATTTAAATGCTCGTGTAATTATTGAATCTAATGATGTTGATTTTTATGAGGACAGGTTTCCTTTTAAATCTAGAAATAGTGGGGGCACGTCCTCCTCTATTATTCCTAAAGACAGGTCTAACTCACAAGACTTGGATGCTGAACCCGAACTAAGAAAGAGCAAGCGGGCTAGAGTAGCAAAAGACTTCGGCCCAGACTTTGTAGTTCTGAATGTAGAGGAGGATCCTTCTACCCTCCAAGAAGCTCTAACCTCAGTGGATGCAGATTTATGGCAAGAAGCCATGAACGACGAAATGGACTCACTTGAGTCTAATCGAACTTGGCATCTAACTGAGTTGCCACCAGGTTGCAAGTCAATTGGTTGCAAATGGGTCCTAAAAAGAAAGCTGAAAGTTGATGGGACCATTGATAAGTTCAAAGCCCGTTTAGTAGCTAAAGGCTACAGACAAAGGGAGAATGTTGATTTCTTTGATACCTATTCACCTGTAACTAGAGTAACATCTATTAGAGTATTAATATCTCTTGCTTCTGTTTTTAATCTTGTAGTACATCAAATGGATGTGAAGACTGCATTCTTGAACGGTGAATTGGAAGAAGAAATCTACATGGATCAACCGGAAGGATTCGTTGTTCAAGGAAAAGAGCATCTGGTATGTAAGCTAGATAAATCTCTTTATGGTCTCAAACAAGCACCTAAACAATGGCATGAAAAATTTGATAACTTAGTCATCTCACATGGTTTTAAGATAAATGGTAGTGACAAATGCATATATGTAAAATTTGAGAATGACATATGCACTATAATTTGTCTATATGTGGATGACTTGTTAATTTTTGGCTCGAACATTCATGCTGTGAATAATGTAAAGCTATTGTTGAATGCTGAGTTTGATATGAAAGACCTAGGAGAGGCTAATGTAATCCTTGGAATTAAGATTACTAGGACAGAAAATGGAGTTTCTTTGGATCAATCTCATTACATTGAGAAGATCCTAAAGAAATATAGTTACTTTGACTGTAAACCTGCTAGTACACCTTATGATTCCAGTGTTAAATTATTTAAGAACACTGGTGATGCCGTAAGGCAATCGGATTATGCGAGCATCATTGGCAGCCTTCGGTATGCCACTGATTGTACTAGACCCGACATTGCCTATGTCGTGGGATTGTTAGGCAGGTTTACTAGTTGTCCTGGTAATGAGCATTGGCATGCTATTGAAAGGGTCATGAGATACCTTAAGAGGACCATGAACCTAGGGTTGCATTATGAAAGGTTTCCAGCTGTACTAGAAGGCTATAGTGATGCTGACTGGAACACCTTATCAGATGACTCTAAGGCTACTAGTGGATATATTTTTTCTATAGCCGGTGGAGCTGTATCTTGGAAGTCTAAGAAACAGACTATTTTGGCTCAGTCCACCATGGAGTCAGAAATGATAGCACTAGCTACGGCTAGTGAAGAAGCAGGTTGGTTAAGAGGCCTGCTAGGTGAAGTTCCCCTATGGGAAAAGCCATTACCGGCTGTCTTGATCCATTGCGATAGTACCGCGGCTATTGCAAAAGTTCAGAACCGTTATTACAACGGTAAGAGACGACAAATACGTCGTAAGCACAGCACTGTGAGAGAATATCTCTCTATCGGAGCTGTTAGAGTGGATCACGTACGCACTGAGAATAACTTGGCTGATCCTTTGACGAAAGGATTAGCTAGGGAGAAAGTCCATTTTTCTTCTAAGAAAATGGGACTATTGCCATTGAAATGAACCACACATAATGGTAACCCAACCTATGAACTGGAGATCCCAAGAAATAGGTTCAAAGGGTAATAACAAGTTATGGTGTGTTATGAGTTGAATATGTTCAAAAGACATAATTTCCTGAAGCGATCAAGGATGAGTTAATAGGAACTCTTAATGAAATCTATACTCCAATTTGGAGTGGAGTACCAAGCTACAGGAGTACTCTTGATAGATTCACCTATGTGAATGTGGAAGTTAGGCCGCTTCCTATGAAATGTGTGGCAGCATTTCTAGAGCATTCACTACACTGGGATAGACGTGCATGGCCGAAATAGCACGGGTCTAGAACAACACCAAGAGTAGGTTGTGTGGGGTACGTTGTCAGAGATAGGGTTCAAAACTTCGAGTCACCCTTGTTGAATCTGAATCGTACTCACTACGTCGAAGTTCAAGTTGAAAAACACTTCTGTTTATGCGCAACCTATATATGTATGGATTCTGCTCGAAAATGTTTTCAAAAAATTCAAGTGGGGGATTGTTGGAACAACAACTGTGTAGTGTGTAGTGTGTGAATTTTGTGAAAAAACTCAAAGTCCCACATTGGTGGGAAATGAGAGTTTTACTCTCTTTATAATATAGAGAGTGGGCTAAAGGGGTGTGGCCCTTGGGCTACCCACATTTTGTGGAGAGGGAGGACCTATATGGTAAACCATCTATCACACACACGCGCGCCGAACCGAACCGAGCCGAGCCGGGCCGGGCCGGGTTGGGTTGGGTCGGGTCGGGTTTATTAAATAAACTTATTTTTTGGACAAGGCTAATTGCGTGATTAGTTCCTTGATTTTTGCTAAACGTTTTTGACTGATTGCATTTGACCGTTTTTATTCAAAACTGATTAATGGAGCGTTAATCATGCAAACGTTTTACCTGATTTTTTGCTAAACGTTTTGCCACGCATTAATCTTCTGTAACCGTTTTGAACGTTCAACTTATGACCGTTTTAATTGCGTGATTAGTGCCTAATTAAACAGCAGCAGTTACGTTGCAATTTTTCCTATAAAAGGCGTGTTGATTTCCTGTTTTTGATACACAAAAAATACGAACAGCAATCTTCTTCTCCTCTCTATTTTTCCTCACAAAAACAAAACCCTCGAGCAGTTTCTTTTCTTTTTGGGTGTTTAGTTGCCCGGTGGTTTTGTGCAGTTCCACCGGTATAATTTCAATAGAGAAAGGCTGTTTTATCCTGGGGAACATCCGGTTTAGTACGAACTGCTTGCACCATTTCAGGGCAGTGCCGTGAATGTTCTAAAGAAAGCGACATAGTCCGCGACTCAGTCTATTTTTCGGTAACTTTGTTCTTACTGTTTTTGTTCCCGCAGTTCCGTTTATAACAATTATTCTACTTAATTACGTAGTAATTACTTGGTATAAGCAATAATGCGATATGGCCATGGAGAAGAGTGGCATAGAGGCAATGCAATAGACGAGATTCAATCACAGATATTACATTTTAACAGTGATAAGAGGTGTCGATTTAAGTCACTAGGTCGAGTTATGTTAGAATATGTTAAATCATTGAGTCCAGGCAAATTCAATTCTAGATCGAATTAGGTCGACTACTATAGTCAAGTTAGATCTGTTTTTAACATCGGTATACTCCGTACTAAAACTACTAATTGTACGGAGTATTATACCCGATGAATTGACACCTTGCAATTTAATTTAAAAAATTAAGAATAAAAAATAATACCTTGGAAATGAGGACATTGATCCCAGCATGCTTATTATCCCATCCAAATTCATTAATAGTGTCTCCAGCTCTTAATATGACCTCGTTCTTGACTATGTATTCTCTATATTTGCGCCTTCTTGTGGCCTTGTGCAACCATGCTGCTCCCCATAGCAACTCGTCCTGCATATCCCCCCATTTCCAAAAATTACATACAATATCATTTTAATCACCGTCGTCCTCATTTAATTATTCCCGAGTACACTACTCATTACATATTACGACTTCTAATTACATTCTACTTTATATAAATATGACAACTAATTTCGAACAAAAAAATTTACTGTAGGTTATAGATACAACCTTAAACATTAAATCATAGATATTCACAACAAATTGTAACACTAATCTTTAAATTATCGATATATACAACTTACAATTATTTATTACTCCGTACAAGTAACAAAGGTAATAAATAAGGATAATAATAACGGGAAAAAGACTTGGAAGTGCCCAAAAAAACAGAAAAACGGGAATAAAAGTTGACACTTGACATGTACACTACAAGTACAAGTATACGAGTGCAAATTAAGAAGCTTACCTGGTAGCCGTTATTATCACAGTAAAACGGGCAAACTGCTCTTTTTAGACTCGAACTGTATGCACCTCGATGTTTGTTTGCGAAATTGAACACCTATACATAGCACCAAACCCGAACATTATTATCGAGCAATTTTAATTTTCAGCTCGGATATACGTAAAGAAAGATATAGTCATGTTATTGCATTCGTGGACATATAGAGTATGACATTTATGTGCTCGGGTGTACAGTATAATCTTCGTAGTTAGATAATTTTGTCAATTTTATTCCCCGCTATTAGTGGGCATGACCAAAAGAGTGAGCCGTTGATTACGCGCCAAAGCAAATTATATTCTCTTGGCTCTACATAAATTTACTTTGTCCTTTTTTCCAATTTGTCAGTTTTGTGCAATTCTACTTTTATGTTAATATCAAGTAAACTTTACTCAAAAGAAAAAACAATTATCATGAATTCAAGAATTTTAATTAAACACTATAAATTTGCACCCCGATCCTGATTTATGACACTAATTGCTCTGTACTTAGCTAGCTTTGATTGATTACATTATATGTCGTCTTGTACTCTTGTTTATTTACGTGTTACACTACAACATTACTCCGTATATGCTTATAAAAAGAGTACGGAGTACTCCACAATAATTTATATCCTCTACTCGAATTTAATAATCAAATCAAATTAGACTATTTAGAGATAATATTTCAATATAACAAAATTAGAAAGTTAAAAACAGAGAATTTTATAATTCTCCATTCCTACAGAGTGGCGTACCACAACAAATCAACCATATGTCAGAAATCAGAATAACATTTAATTTAAACCCAATTGCAATATAATTTAATAGTCTAGATTCAGTTAATTACCAATAACAAATTGTGATAACTTAAAAAAAAAATATTACTCCGTAATAAATAAATTAAGGAATATGCTATACATAACCCTTATGACTACATATCAGCATTAAAAATACCGCTTGTATAATACTTACTTTGATGGCGCGACTAAGGAGCAAACGAGAATAGGCACGATCACGAGACCGAAACACGATCGAGGCAGCAGCCAATGCCGCGGCAGTCTCACCAGCAACGTCGGACCCGGGATGGTTGCGATCAATGGCATAGACACTTCTTAACGTGTCCATATCTTCGGGTCTCTCCCAACAATTATGGTCCGAGTACGGGTCACCAACTTGAACGTACATAATGTTTGGTACCTCGGCCGTGGCCTTTAAGAGGTAGTCAGTTCCCCAACGCACTGCTTTGAGCGCGTTAGGGAGCTCACTCCTCATATTTTTACCAAAATCTATCACACTCCATGATAGGAGTGTGACACTAAACGCCATTGGGAATCCAAACTTTATGTTGTCCCCCGCATCATAATATCCTCCGGTTAAATCTTTCTGAAATTATATACACAAAAAATTCATTAATTAGACGTGGATAAGATAACTAAAAGTAAAATATACTAACATTAAAATTTTCATAATGTTACTCTTTTAAACTACTAGTATAAGGTATTTATGTTATTTTATCATACAATATATATAAAAAAAATGCAAGACAAAATCACAAGTATAGAAAGCGTGATTAATGTTTAATTTGTCTAAATATTTTCACTTTTAGCACCTTAGGTAAATTACATTTCCCTTACACTATTTATGATTAACATCAATGATTTTGGTCTTAAAGAAGCTTTATTGGTCTTAAATTAGCAATTATTAAAAAAAAAAAAAAAAAAAAAAAAAAAAAACAACGTTGGTTACTTTATTTTTATTTATTGTTCATTCTGAAGTAGTGAAATCAAAACCAAAATGCAGCTATCCTAGGAAGAAAAACTTACTAAATTCAGTAAATTGAGTCCAAAAAAAAAAAAAAAAAAAAAAAAAAAAATCTCATCAGTCATCACCTATATTATTTAATGAAATGCCTACAAAATTACCAAATCAACAAAAAAAAATTGTAATTATCAATTATCACTAGTAATGTCCACCCACATTTTAACACATAAAGCTAGGTCAAATAAACTACATTATAAATTTAAAATACATGCAATGTTACTACGAGATCAAAATGACTTGTGTCGTTGATAGTGTAATTTAAACTAGTAATGCGATAACTGAAAAAAAAAAGACGGGAGCATACACCGATAGAGTGACCGTCACGAAGAGCGGAATCACGGCGCCAATGAAGGCGTTGATCAGGGGGAGTTTACCAGAGCGTTGGCCTTCAAAGAAAAGAATGCTCTTTCTAAGAGCATCCATATAATTATGGGCATAACATAGGGAAGAGAGAGAAAGAAGAGAGAGGATAATTAAGAGAGAAAATGTAGAATTTTGCGCCATTTTTTGTTTGTGGAGAAATTAGTAGGAAAGGGATGTATTTATAGTGAATTGCTAAACAACGCCCGAATCGGGTTATTTATATAGGAAGAGTATGGAGTGGTAAAATAAGGGGAGTTATGGTGTCGTTGTATAAAGAGAGTTTTAATTCATTGGATTCTTGTAAGAAAGTATGGTTTCAACTGCGGTGGACACGTGGTTAAACGTGAATGGATAAGGTTTTCAATCACTGCTATGGTTGACTCATTCTATTGGTTGTTTGACTCTTTTGTGGGGCCTTGATTTTGCTTAATTTCTGTTTAATCGACTCTCTTTTTTTTTTTTTTTTAAAGTTTCTTATTTTGGTAGTTATTTTGGTTGATCAATTACGAGTGATTATGAATTTAGGAGTTTAGGACTGCTGACTACGTATATTATAGTGCAAATTATATCAAATTCATGTTTTTGACAACTAAAAATGAGTATGAGTAATCACATTCACTTATTCAAATATAGGGAGTTTTATGTTTGTCATTGCAAACTTACTAATATAATCTTTAATTATAAATCTGATAGTTATATGATCTCTATCAATTAGACATGGAAAAATGGTCAATTAGGAGTACAATTTTATGTCAACATTACTTTTAAGTTGAATCATTTTAACTTTCGAGTCAACAATACCTTAAACACGGCCAAAATTTTGGGTAACAAGTTGATTTAATTTGTCTAGGTGTTTCTTAATGCTCAATATAGTACCTCATATAAACTTACATTAAGTAGGGTTGTGAATAATCAGAGTCGAACTGGGATTTTCTTTTCAGATCGGATATTCGATCAGACTATAATGCGCTAGTTCTCATTCTCATGGGTTCATCAATCATCACCCACTCCGTTTTAGATGTAAAGTTTACAATAAATCTAGTTCCTAAGAGAACATGGGGCACCGCCATTTGGGAATGCCAACTCACTACACACATTGTAGGTGGACAAGTGAATTTCCAGACCACTATCAACCTTATTTCTCTCTTTCACACCAATTTCGATCTCAATGTATTGCAAGAAAAACTCTTAGTTTTTAAAGTTTGAGTTGCAAATTTACAAGTTCTTACAAATTTTGCTCATATAATCCAAGTGAGATTGTTTGAAAGTGAGGATCGATCTCCACCTTACCACCTACTTCCAAGTATCTGCCCATAAAAATTATGAAAATTAATAAAATATAAATTGTGAGAGTAAAGATTTGATCAAGGTTTTTCTTATCTTAAAAATATTGAAAATTATTACATATATCCAAATAGAGGTGTCAATTCGGATGTTCGGGTTAGATTTGATGAAGTCGGGTCGGGTCTATCTTTTTGAGTCACGCTAAATTATTGTGTTCAAACAAGTCGATATCTGAATTTAATTTTTTTGGGTCGGGTCGGTTGCAAGTTTTTAACACCCTAACTCCCAGTGCACTAAATGTTATTTTTTTTTTTTAGCTTATTTGATGAGTAAATGAGCAATAACCGTTTTAATGAGCAAAATAATATACCCTTGGTGAACTTTGACCCAAGTATATATTATAATCTCTTTTGAGAAATTGATTATTTTGTATACCCAAAGGTCGCAGTACATGATATTTCACTATACCATTTTGTTATTTTTTTTGTTTGGTTCAATTGGAGGTCTTTTAAAATGAGGGTAAAAAACCTTAGGTGTGTACTTAAAAGTTTACATAATTAATAAAAATAAAAATAAATATTTATTTATACGAAGTGTTTTTAAGTAGTAGAGCCCAAAATCATGTATGAGCCAGGTCCATATATAGTGGGCCGAACACATAGCCTCATTTATGACACACAAAGTGGCCCATTGTAGACCTTCATTTTACAACTTAAAACTTGAATATGATTATCATTTTGCAAGTCCTTTTGAATCTTAAAGTTACTGATGCCTAGACTATAGTAGTATCAATTTGAGTATAACAATCATTTGGTTTAAAATTGTATATCTCCTCTAGTCATCAATTTTTGATAAGGTTCATTCTGGAAGAGTGGAAGAGCATGCAATCCTATATGCACGCACTGACGCACCAACGTATTTGATGCACATGCTCGCACCTCAACGAATTCACATCACACAAACAATTGGGTAAGCAAGTGAAGCACAGTGTATTGCATTTTGTGCAACCCTGTGTAGCATAATACTAATCCAAGTGTTTACCCTTCGTAACACATTGATGAATTGAATGTTTATATGTGCTCCCCCTACATGTCATAAACCGAACTTGCACATGAAACATCAACATTTCTTGATGCCAAGGAATAGACTACATCCTGTCAGTTTCAGTAATCTTCCTATCACTAAACATATGCTTATTTCTAAATAATCAGTAAGCCCCCTACGACTAAACAAACAATTGCTACAAGCACATCAAAGCAGCTACAACAATGGTAATATTCTTCTCACTAATGAGCTAACTAAATCATGAAGTGGTTGCACTGGCAGGCACCATCGCGGGCCTCCATGAGTAGAAAAACAATCCCAGCACAAGGACGACAGCACCGGCCACAAAGCCTGGAGGAAGAGCAGTACCAGCACCAAGATACGGCAGAGGCAAAGTGAAGATAAACACAGACAAGGGCACTGCATTCAAATTACAAGGGACATCAGCATATCAATGTCAAAACCTTGAAGACTCTCATGGAATAAGCAAAAGGTGAATTTTGCATGGTACATGTGATTAGGATTTCCAGAATCAAACAAACGGAACATCAATGCCTGTTTTAAAGCTTGAACTAATTAAATATGTAATGTGTACCTGAAACTGTAGAGGCAAGGCAAGATACCACTGCTGAGGAGATTTTAAGAAGATGCAGCAAAGATATATTGTAACCCATGTTCACGATAATAAAGAGCAAAGGCAACAAGGGAGCACCATTGCATCCTGCAGAGTAGCCAAAAACACTGACTATTCAGAAGTTCCACTCTATAATAGTGTCAAGACAAAATTGAACAAAATTTTAAGGATGAGCATTAATTTGGAAGGTTTGAAAAAAGCAAGTCGCCCAATTCCTACACACTCAAAATTTACATGTACTACTGAAAAGGACAGGCAAAAAATTGTCTATAAATCATTATTTCTGCTTCAAAACAACCTTAAAAATGTTCATGATAACACTGAAAGGATAAACTCCAAAATAAGTATCGATAGTTCATAATACTAGAGCAGGAAATGAAAATGAGAGAACTTCGTCTACTAGTTCCACAAGACACTCACCCCAAAGAAAATAGTTTACCTCTTCCGTATTGCAATGCATATTTGCTCCCTTGGCCCTAGTAAATATGAGATGCTTAATATGTAATTGATGACCCTAAACTATATTTATGGCACAATAAGAAAATAATTTCCAAACGTATCAGCCTATGGAATTCTCAAACACTAATATACTTTGTTACTTCGTTAGATATAGTGACATAACAATAAACCAAATTAATAGACAAAATTTGCAAGGTCATGTTGCAAATGGTATAACGTAAAAGAACGATGACTATAACCATTTTTTAAGGATCCTGCCGAAGCAGAGTCTGAAAGCATGAGACGAACCCCACTTTGAACAGAAAGACTGCTTTCAAAAACACTCCAAGGGAAGAGAGGTCAAAGTAAAATATGTTTTAATATTAGCCGTACCCGTTGAGAGACTATTGATATTGAGAAAGCATGCTGCTCCATCTTTAAGGTACGACGGAAGTTGATTAAATGGTATGCCCCATAATTTCGACAAGAAGGGTAGAAGAAGGCATATAAAGAGTGCCTGCATGACGTGAGGAAACAAATTTCAGGTACAGAAATCAAACATGAGTAGTGTAACCCATGGAAACCACTTGCGGCACTAAGGAATCATTAAAATGTCTTGATGTTATCAGATACTTACTTGATAAGCAGATCCAAACGAATTTACAACAAATAGATCAACTGAACCTCCCTGTGACAAGGACCAACATTCATTTTTACAATTTATCACAAGATAACAGATAGCAAAAACCTTGGACAAAGAGATTAAAAAAAAAAACATTTTTTTCATTATCATTATAATGACACATGGATGAAGTAATACGCCTAAAGTAGATATTGAACCATGCCTACAAAATCTGTTTGGGACGTTCAACTTAACTTATTCAGTTATTCACTTCATTATGTAACTCAAGGACCATTCTATAATTTATTATATCAAGTGCCAACATATATGGAGTCAAGTATCTGGTTTACTCCCTCAGTATCCAGTATTCCAGTTCTTTCATTTTCCAACTTCTCATTCATATCACCCGATTTTCAAGCCGCATAACGCAACCATTCACATTACAACCATCAAAAGATCAGAATCTTACGGCGAGGAAAGCACTTATAAATGGTACAAACCCAGCAACAGATATACCTTTAATCGCTCAGCAGCGTCCAGAAAAATTACTTCCTAAAACATAATGCAATAGTCCATCAGATATTGCATAATCATAGAACCAGCAAAACTTGACAACAGGAGGCACAATGATAAAATAACAAGTTCAGCATATCGGTTTGTAGTTTATAATTACCTTCAAAATCGTATCAGCTGCTTGTAAAAAAAATGAAAAAATCATCAAAAAACTCCAGAATAGGCCGGTGTCATTCAAGGAGGGACCAGCACCAGATCCACTGCAATACAATATCAAGAGCATTCAGTATCTAGTTAGTAACAACAATTTAAGTCTGAATCCACCAAGTGGCAAAAACTATTTCTATCTCTACTCACAGAATAGTGCAAGGGATTCCATTGAAGTGAATACTGGTAGATCATAGTCTACCTTCTTCTACATTAAAAAAAAAAAGGAAGTAGGGAGCAAAGACAACAGTTCAAACGAACAATCAATATCATTAGTCCAAATGGAATGGCTTCCCATATAGAGCTCTTTCATGGCAAAATTAAACATTCGAATAATCATTATAACTAGTACCATCAAAAGCAGATATTAGTAAAAGAAAAGTTAGTGCAGAACATAGTTGAACTTAAGATGTACAATCCATACAACCAACTTGGGAGAACATTACTGTGATGTCTCCAGTCCTCCATTTTGGGAAATGGAATCCACATTTTTATGACAGCACGACAGAAATGCATGAAAGGAGACAAGTTCTATTACTGGTAGGTCAAGTAACATACAAAAAAGCATCTTGAAGTTTAAAACAGAGTGATGAACCTCTGATTTCTGGTAACGGAATTTCTAATACTATCAATTCAAAGTTGTTTCCAAACATTTATTGACAACAGGATTCTACACTCAAACTTCAGATCCTAAATACAAAACGGTTGTAAAGTTCGAATAAAAAAATCAGGACAATAATGTATAATGCAGAAGAAACGCAACTCACCTAGCTACAGTTATTATTACGCCCATAGAGACCAATAAGCAACCCACTAGTTGATTTACATTATATCTCCTTCCAAGGAATATAGCAGACAGGAGAAGTTGCCAAACAAGAAATGTCTGCAGAAAAGATGGACACATTAGTTCTTTTACCGCCACTGCAAAGTGGATTGACCAACAATCAACCATGACTGCTAACGTATTGCAGCTTGCAACTGAAGCTTTGCTTCATATGTCAAAACACACATGTAACGGACATGTTGATGACCATCTCATACTCATAAAGTCAAAATATTCTCGAATACAATAATGCATTTTGGTATGTATGTATATTATGGTTTAAAATTTATACAAAGCTATATTTGCAACTTTCTTGAGAGTTTAGCCCACATAATCTGGATATTTCAATAAATTATACCTGAGACAAAATGGGAATCGATGCACCAGAAAGCATTGCTGTTCAAAACCACAAAAAATTTGAAAATCATCAGATTAAATTAAACCCTAAACATTCAAGATCTTCTAATGAAACTCCTGAAGAACAAAAATATGATTCAAATAGAGTAACACATTAACCTTACTTGCCGCTGCCATTCCAGATACCGCTGCTAGAGCCTCTAATAACCCAACTCCGAGAAACGGAACTTGAGGCAATGACAGCATCTCCTTAGTGACAAAGCCCGCACGATGCCGAAGATACAGGATAGAGAAATATACAAATACATATCTGTATAAAGAAACACAGCTAAAGTATAAATAAATGTAACATAGTAACAGCCTAATATCGTTATAGATCCAACTCTACAGAAACTTATGCCCTGTTCTACAACCAATCAACAATAAACTTTCACATTTAATAAGCTTAGATAAAGTCAATAAGTTCACTCTGCAACAAAGTTCAGTTAAATTCAGAGGTCAAATCAATTCAGTTAAGTTCAGAAGTTTTCAAGTGAAAAGAACATGGCTTTAATATACAGCATACTATATTGGTTACCAAATCCAGGAAACTATCCAGAGTAAGCTCTCGTAGAATGCTATCTTTCATTTCAATCTCCTACGAGATAGTAATCAACTATAAATAAATGCAGAGGAGAGGAAGCAAAAGAGTTCAGAGTAACAGTTGAGTTAGAGTTAGCAATTCATGCCTAGTAATTGCTGGTAAAATCATTTGTATAACCTTGCACACCATTCTTAAGGATTCTACATACAAAAAAAGCATTTCTCTTGGTGCCAGGCATTATTTGAACTTTTTGCAAGTCAAAAGATCAAAAGATGGTGGACAGCGGGACCATATGACCAAAAATAAATAAAGTTCCTAACAATAAGCCCTGAAAAACATAGCAGATTGTAGGAGACAAATTACTACAAACAGTGTGCAAGCTAAACAGTAGAAAAATTATACTTTGTATAATTGATCTAGATGCTGATTGGTAAAAATGCACATTGTGCAACTTTCATTCACTGATTCTAATTTTGACAAATTGAAAGAACTTTCATTGCCAAGTTGTTAAGATTTCAAATAGTCCTGTTTGGACCACACCCAAATTGATTTTGAGCCGCTCACTCGAGCAGTTATTTCAATCATTTTGTTATAACCAAAAATGCTTTCCAAAAACATACAGAATCGCTCTAAAATTAGTATCAACCACACCAACCAGCCACCTCCACCATCAAATTGTCAACTACATAACTTACAGAAAAAAAATTCCTTTCTATCAAAAGACAAAGTCTTGTAAATCATTACAACTATACTTCAACTTTAACTTGTTTTTTATAAAGCTTACGTTTCCACTTTCTAAACGATTCCTACTGTTGCTTTTGGTAAAAGTAATCTAAACAGATCATAAAGAATCAACAATGCACACTCTCTCCCTAGTTCCCACATGGCCACACATTAGACACATACATTATGCTCTCGTAAAAAATAGACATCTACTCGTACTTCATTATGCTCGGCAATGCATTACTACTCCATAGCATTTGAATATATTACCAAAAGGCTCTTAGCGTTTTTCGGTGTTCAAAGGGTTCCCAATATAAATTCTACTTCATTTGACTCCATATTAAATCATCAATTATATTTTTACAAAGTTAGGAATTTAACCTCCAAAACATTCAAAAAGCTATTTAATCGAGGAGAACCATCTTTTTCACCACAGTTCATCTTCTCTTATTATAAGAATCAGAACATCATTTTATTTGACCCCACTACACGATAAAGAATATTACCATGACCCCATTGCAAAAAATCACACGCACAAATGAATAAACTTGAGCAACAAAATTCATCTAATTAAGTAAAAAATCACCATAAATAACAAATATTTAGCATTAAAATTAATCCATAAAACATTTCCTACTTTATATTATTACGACAAAATTAATTATTACTGTAATGAATAATGATTATATGGGCTGATCTTACGTAGTCTTGCCATATATAAAACCGCTAATCCGTTATACTTGATATTTGTAATTTCAATTACTTCAACAAAACATAAATTATGAATAATACGAAGTCTTAATTTAAGTCCAACAAAACGTAAACTAAATAAACACCTCATTATTAAAATATTTACTTTTAATAAAACAATTTATTTTTATTTTATACTCCAAATTGGACATTAATTTTCATGAAAATACGATCTTAATATAAGTCACAACAAAACATAAATAAACAAACAAATACTCGACTTCCTTATTAGATTCGCCTCAATATTTACTTTTATCACGGAACATTTAACCTCATTATTAGAATATTTACTTTAAATAAAACAATTTAATTTATACTCCAAATTGTACATTGATGTCCGTGAAAATACGAACTTACGGAGTAATTAAAGTCACAACAAAACATATATAATAAATAAATAAATACTCGAGTTGCTTGTTAGATTCGCCTCAATATCTACTTTTACCGCGGAATATTTATAGTAAAGTACATTGATAAATAATGTGAAAACACGTTGCAATTAAAAAAAACGAGAAAATACCCGAAAGTGGCGAGTTGAGCGAGGAAAAAGGGGTAATGTTTCAAAGGCACCAAAGCCAACTTATACAAAACCCGATTCGCTACACCCAGTACTACCGTAGCTCCAGCTGCAACCATCACCTTCACTGTTCGATCTCTCTCTTCCATCTCATCAACTTCTCCAACTCCAACCTTACACCGAAACGACGTCGTCTTCTTCCTCTTCCATCTCTCTTCTCCACCGTCCGATCTCACCTCAATCCAACGGTTGACGTTGACCTGATGATGAATACATTGTGGCCGTTGATATTGATTATCATTTGATGTCGGCGAATTTCGTGATAATCGGAGAGTTGTTAGTGGTTGTCGGAATTGCATGCTGAATCGCCGGAATTCCGGTGGTGGTGTTCCGGCGCCGGCAGAAAGTCGCCGGGAAATCGCCGACATAGTTCACTGTGTTTTTCTCTCCTCTGATTTTTTTTTTTTAATTAATTAAGGAAAAATGAAGAGAAGTGTAGATATTTATAGAGGAAAAAAAATAAAAAAATAAAAAATAAAGAAAAAAGTGGGAATTTATTTTAATGGAGAAAAACAAAAGAGATCGAAAAGGCTTTAACTGAGAATATTTTAATTGATTGGGAAAGAGAGGAGAAAAATGAATTGAGATGTTTGACGGCTTTCTAATTTATACATTTGATAAAAAAAAAAATTAAAATAAAATAAATAGAAAATTATACATTTGATGATGACGTAATGAGTGATTTATTTGGGGAATCTAATTGTACGCTTATACTCCCTCAATTCAATTGAAAAAATCCAATAGCATACTTCTATATTGTTAGAATTTGATGGGATCAATAGCATACTTCTATATTGTTAGAATTCTATTGCCCATCACCTTGCTAGTTTAGTACCTCATGGTGTAGAACAAGTTTGGGAGAACTTTTGCTCCCCTGTTATTTCTTCTTATGTTCTAATGGACAAGTTGTCCATTGATTAATAAAATGAGATATCAGTACATAAAATGAACTTTTGTACGGAATAATTTTTTCAATTAAAATGAACTTGTTTAATTGAATTGCTCTAAACTAATAATACTCCGATCCGATCAAAATTACTTGATCAAAATCAAACTTTGGGCAATTACAATTGAGCCTAATTTTGTAGGATTTATGATTTGTATAAGATTTACCATATGATTTCTATTAGATTTGAATTTTGGTTTAAAAAAACGTCTTTAGACTTATCTAAACCCGTACTTATTTCAAACCAAGACATTATATCACACAACATTAGGGGTGAAAGTTCGGTATTCGGTTTGGATTTTACTCCAAACCGAATTATTTCGGTTTCAGATTTTTAAAACCGAATCCAAACCAAATTTGGATTCAATCCAATCCAATCCAAACCGAAATAATTCGGTTTTGAAAAATGAATCCAATCCAAACCGAATTTTTTTTGGGCTATCATTTTGGGCCTTAAATTTGGGCTTTTATTTGGGCCTATCGTTTTAGTCACTTTAAAGGCCTAAATTTTGTACGTTTCCTGAACAAATTTTTAAGAAAAAACTAAAGTCTTTAAGACTAATATTTGTCACATTAAGTAATAGCATAATAATTATAAAAAAAAAAAAAAAAAACATTCCAGCCATTAGAATAAAATTACAGACATAATAGAAATCTTAAAAATGAAATAGCAGTCCAACTAGCAGCAACTTAATTCAATTGGCAGCAGCTTAATGAAACAATGGCAGCAGCTTAATTGGCTGGCAGCTTTAACTCTTGGTTATTTTGACCACCACCAATTGTGTCAAATTTCTAGTCTAATAACAGAAACAAAAAAACAAGTTACATAATATATATGAAATAATGAAAAAAAAAATCATATAATAATTGTTGTTATTAAAACATATCAAACAGAGGCTATGGGTGAACATCAATTATCGCCGAACAATCAATCTATCACCAATTCGAACATCAAATATCACCAAACAATCAATCTATCACCAATTCGAAGTTTTCGAATAGAATAAAGGAAATCTAGGGACAATTGGACAAAGGAAAATTCACCAATTCGAACTATAAAACATCAAATTCACAAAATTGTAGAGAAGCAGGAAAAGAGAAGTGAAATCTGAAAAGAGAAGGTATTCTTACCTTTCACTTAATCGAACGTGGTGGTAACTGGTGAGCGTTGAGCGGCGGTGAGATACCGAAGTACCAGACTGGTGGTGGACGGACGGAGTGAGGTGGTGAGGGAGAGAGGAGGGAAAATCTAGGGTTTTGGTGAGGGAAAGTGAAACTGTGAAAGGGAAATAGGAAAAGAGGGGACGAAAAGATCTAGGGTTTTGGGTATATATATGTCATAAAAAGGGCTGGATTAGTGGGCTTATAAATTTCGGTTCGATGTTCGGTTTTCGGTTTTCAAATTCCAAAACCGAATCCACACCGAAATATTTCAGTTCCCATTTTTTCAAACCGATCCAATCCGAAAACCGAAAAAACCGAACCGAATTGCTTATTCAGTTTAGATTGGTTCGGTTTTCGGTTTTTATCCAATTTACTTTCACCCCTACACAACATATTTAAGTTACATCTATAACTTACATCCGTACAAAACAGAAGTAAAGGAAACCATTTCACTTTTCTTTTTTTTTTTTTTTCTAAAATAATATTTCAAAAAATTAAAAATAAATAAAGTGACAGTTAGTTATATCCATCTCCTTCCTTCCCTCCCATTATTCATCAGACCATCGTATGTTTTCTTCAACTAACACTTTTTTTTTTTCTCTTTTTTTTTTTTTTTTAAGTTATTGTATTTGTTTAGTTCATGATTTTGGTTTATTGCTTATTAATACTACATTTCATTACTTTATTACTTGCTATAAATTATTTTGCAATATGATTTCTTATACTCATACCTTGTTTTGGTTTATGTTTGCAGTCGAATTTATATCAACACATTAAAAAATCTACTTATATTTTGGAAAATCTTGGAGTATGGTGTAACAATGCAAAGGGTTTGTAGGATGATGTTGTTAACCTTGCTTTTGTTAAACATCCTCCCATTTTTAGTAAAAAATCGCGGTGATGAAGGAAGATTTGGATATGGATTTGTATATGGAGAGGCAATTCAGATACTTTCGAAATCGAAACTCGAAAAATGTGAGAAGACTTCTCCTACAGAAGCAAATGGTTCTAATAATGATGGTAATCTTAATTGTACTCGCAAGATCATCATTAACATGGCTGTTCCTAGCAACTCTGTAAGTTGGTTGTTTTAGTTGTTAACTCATTGTCGTGTTTTATTCAATTGTAGAGCCCACAATAATTAAAAAGTTGTTAATTTATTCACGAAAATACCCCATGAAAAACAAATTTCGTTTCTCACTTATTATGGTTTTTTTTTTTTTTTTTAAGAGTGGAGGAGAAGCGTCGATGGTGGCAGAGGTTGCAGAGGTGGAGGAAAACTCGACGAATAAGATGCAGACTTTGCGATTGCCTCCTGTGATTACTGTCAATAAATCTGCTGCTTATGCCGTGTTTGATCTTACTTATATACGAGTATGGCTAATTAGTATCTGCTTATAATAACACGTGTCATTGCTGATGTGTGTTCTTGGCATGGATTGTAGTCTATGTTTACAATGGCCTAACATTACTTGTGTTGAAACTTTAAGCAACTTTCTTGTATAATTAGGAATCTTAAGTTTGTTTGTTGTGTTTTTTTGTAGAGAAAAATTTGATGGTAATTGACATTTTTCACCATTAAATTTTCAGGATGTCCCATATAAACCTCAAGAGTATTATGTCAAGACGCGAAAATGTGAACCGGATGCTGATGCTCATGTTGTGAAGATATGTGAGAGGTAATCCTACTTACTCTGGGGGTGTTTGCCCTTAGTCCCATAATTCGAGCTTTGATTATGTTGTGGCTTATACAGATTTATGTTTTTTTTTATGTTTTGATGACTCCTTTCTTTTGTCATTCGATTTATAGGTTGAAGGATGATCAAGGTCATGTTATTGAAGCCTCTCAGGTATAGTTATTTGTTGATCTTGAACACTACAATGTGTAAATTTATATACAATTTTCGAAATTTGTAATCAAATTACTGTCCTGGTTTTAATTTATCTTAATGCCCAACACCAGCCGGTTTGCTGTCCTTGTGGTGATAGAAGACGAGTACCTTCTTCATGTGGAAACTTCTGTAAGCTTCTGAAACTATTCGAACAAGTTCAGTATTTGTGTCCATAGGGATTGACTGTAAGCTTATGTGTTATCATTTATGTTTGCTTATCAGTTGACAAGCTGGTAAAGGGGAAAGCGAATACTGCACATTGTCTACGATTTCCTGGTGATTGGTAAGCCAACTGACTCCTTGTTGCCTACTGATGAACCTGAATTGCTTCAAGATAAAGTTTTCTGATGTCAATAATCTTATAGTCTAGTGGATTTATGTGGTGAAAAGAGTGAGCTAGTTGAACATCTGCTATTTTCGAGCCTAATATTATCAAGATAACATAATGAACTTGATAATGTTTTTAGGTTCCATATATTTGGCATTGGGCAGAGAACTATAGGATTTAGTGTTCGGGTTGAAGTCAAGACTGGATCTAAAGTATCAGTAAGTCACATCATAACATTTTTGTGTTAAGTGAATTTGTTGGTTTCTTTCTCCTTCTTTATTGTTAATCATATGGCTATTATGTTGGATTCTTGGCTCACCTTCAGGAAGTGATTGTTGGTCCTGATAACCGAACAGCTGTGTCCAGTGACAGCTTTCTCAGAGTGAATCTTGTTGGCGATTTTGGTGGTTACACTAATATACCATCATTTGAGGACTTCTACCTAGTGATACCGAGGGTGGTATGTTGCTTGCCATTGTGCAACCTTAATTTTGGCTATGCTACCAATGAATTTGGACTGAAAACTAAGACTGACCTTTTTTTTTTCCTCTTTTGTGTCTGAAGCATGGACCAGGCCAGCCTCCAGACCTAGGACGTAATTTTTCTATGTATATGCTACTTGAGAGAGTGAGGTTCACATTGGATGGCCTTGAATGCAACAAAATTGGAGTTGGTTATGAGGCTTTCAACGGTCAGCCAGATTTCTGCACCTCCCCATACTGGAGTTGTTTGCACAACCAGCTGTGGAATTTTTATGAAGTTAGTACCTCGAGCTGAAAAATAGAAGTAACTGCACTACTGGTTTTTTCATCTTATGTCCTTTCTCTATTCCTGAGTTTTTCTGATCTAATTGAGTTAATATAGACAATATGTTTGTACAAAACTGTTTGTTTTTTAAATTTGTGCTCGTCTATCTATAGTCTTCTCTGTATTTTGGCATGTTTTAACCCGAAATTGTCTGGTGAGACTGAAAGCGTTCTGACTAATGTTTCACAGGCTGATCAGAATCGAATTGCTAGGCATCAACCACCGTTGTATGGTGTGGTAGGAAGGTTTGAAAGGATAAATGAGCACCCAGTACGTCTACAGATTCTGCGTTACATTTTCAACTATAAAATTATTGTCAGTCTCAGTCTGTCATTAACTGAAAAGGCATACAGGGTGCAGGGCCTCGTACATTTTCCTTTGGGATTTCTGAAGCTATTAACACTAATCTTGTGATAGAATTAGCAGCTGATGACATAGAATATGTTTATCAGAGGTTAGTGTATGTTTTTACTAAATATGCTGGCTAAGTCTTGCCACATTCTAAAGTTTGTTCTTGTCTTTTGCTGCTATAGTCTGAATTATTTCTGATATGATAGTTTTCTACTGCAATGTTCTAAAGTTTATTTTGTGTAATTGTAGGAGCCCGGGAAAGATTTTAGGTGTTACTGTCCCTACATTTGAAGCGCTTGCACAATATGGGACTGCAGATATAAAAACAAAGAACACCGGAAAATTGGAAGCTTCATACAGCTTGACGGTATGCCAATGATACTATAATCTGTGTTCCCAAATTTTCCTCTTTGGATTCTCATACTTCATTAGACAGTTTGTAAATTGATTTTTGTATATTTTATACAGTTTAAATGCTCAAAAGGTGTGACAATGATGGAGGTACTTGATTCGAAATTTTCATTGTGATTATTGATCTTACATTTTCATGACTACTCTGAGTTCCTGGATTTTATGTTCACAAACATATGATTGCAGGAACAATTTTTTATCATGAAGCCTGAAGAGGTTGGTAATCGATCATTCAAAATCTATCCAACTTCTGATCAAGCTTCAAAATATGCCTGTTCTGGTACAGATTTATTTCTTTTTGCTGATCCTGATTGTTTTGCTTTCAAGCTTGTGCTGTGCTTTGGTATAGATTTGTATCACATGTTATTCAGTTTAAGTGATTCCCTGAATGCAGCAATTTTAAAAGATTCGGAATTTAATGAAGTCGATAGAGCTGAATGTCAGTTCACCACTACAGCCACTGTGCTTGACAATGGAACACAGGTATAAAATGTTCTCACAGTGCACTTTAAGAGGATTCTTCACAATGCCAATTTTATGCACTCACACTCGAGTTTACACATTATAGACCGCTTGTGTGCGGATTATAACTGATGCAACAAAATATACTACAGGGAGCCCCCTTTCAGCCACCAAAGTCTGAGACAGCAAGTTTATTTGGAATTATCAAAGACATATGGAACAAGTTTTGGGCTGGTTTATTAGACTTCATCACAGGAAAGAATTGCAGGTATTTGTTTGGAGTATGTCCTTGAAAATTTTGCTGATGTGACATAATTTTGCAACAGTTTTTTCGTTTCCCATGTTAAAAAAGAGTAACCAAACTGAATACACTTCACTAAAATATTGATACTAGCAGTTTTTGTCAGAAAGCCAAGAAATTGCCTAAAACTAATATTGGAGGATCTCTGTGAGTTATAAACTCCAGATTCTAATGTTTCGGCATAGACTGATTAACATCAAACAAAAAAAATATCATCAGAATAACAAAGCAAGCCTAAAAGTCCATTTAAGAGGATTCCTGTGAGTTCAAACTTCAGACTAAATTGTGTTCGAACTGTGAGGAACGAAAATTTTGACAGTTCTGCCAACTTCAACAACAGTAACCCATGTCTCTAGACATTACCTGCTAGATTTTATCTTGGATAATTGTGATGGCTTCAAATTATGAAACTAAATATAGTAGTTGTACTTCTGTAGGCAAAAGTGTTAAAATCTGCTTTCTCATTCTATGTTCTAATGAATCTAAACATT
Source organism: Chenopodium quinoa (assembly GCF_001683475.1). NCBI lineage: Eukaryota > Viridiplantae > Streptophyta > Magnoliopsida > Caryophyllales > Amaranthaceae > Chenopodium > Chenopodium quinoa. Next base: position 2,799,426 of record NW_018744633.1, on the reverse strand, counting down.
TATTTTACATTGTTGTTTTGAGTAGAAGCAAGTGTTCAGGGTTCTTCGACTTCCACTGTCACATTCAATATGTGTGCATGAGTTGGGTCATCTTGTTTGGATTATTTTTGTCCATCTTTCCTACAGGTAACCAAATTATTTTTTCTCTGCATCATTACTTCAGCATTTGAATCCAATAACAATTAACTAACCTTAATTGCAACATTTTCTGTTGGCATTTAGTGCTTGTGCTTCTATGGCTTTTACATCAAAAAGGACTGTTTGATCCTCTCTACGACTGGTGGGAAGATCATTGCTGGGAAGGTACGCCGAGGCACAAAAAAGTACCAAGGCATAGAGCTCAGCATGATCATCACCGAATTCATCACAAGAGACACCAACCTCACCATCACCGAACACACCATCATCACAACATGCATGAAGTAAAGCATAGGCACAGGAAGAAGGACAATGAACAAGTTCATCACCATGCAGCACATCGATCAAGCGATTATAATCAGTATTTGCATCATGTCCATAAAGATAAGCATAAACATGGCAAGCATCGAAGTAGCACCGGTGCAATCCAGCATTTGGATAATCAGGGTGATTTGATTCGGCATCACAGGCATAGGAAAGGAAGGAGAGCCAACGAAAGGACATCCGATTTTCAAATATATGACAAGGAAGATATTCATGAGCCTTACGAAAGTGAACCTTCCTTTCTTTGATGATGAGAACATTTGTATCAAGAGAAGTATACATCAAGCGCAAAAACATGAATGAAAGACTATGATGAAATTCCCTTAAGCGCAAGAAAAACTCCAAATTTCATTCATACCCACAGGTGGGATTGCGGAAAATTTATGTAGAGTTGTTAATATCTAAGTACAAAATGGATTACCTTTAGAAACTTGAGAGAATGTGTTCACCAGGTGTATTGTATTACAGCAATCTCAATTGTTTGGCATATAAACAGTACAGAGTACCTTTTAGGCTTAATTTTTCTCATGTAAAACATAGATACAAATTTGTCCAGTTACAGACTTTCAGTTGAGGTTTCAACCAATGAAAAAAACTTTTTCTATTTCTTTTTTCCAAGGAACATAAATACTCACGGTCCCAAAGACTCAAAAATCTCCCCTCTCTCTCTCTCTAAAACAACTAAGGTTGGTAAGCTTACCTCACTAATCCAAATCACTCTCTGTTTTCCAGTCTTGGTCTTCAAAGAGGTCTTCAGGAGGATCATAAACCGAGTATCCAGGGAATAGCTCCAGAAAGTCAGCTTTGATCTTCTCCCTCAATTCAGGATATGGTATAAGCCCTTTCAGAATGACTCGAAAAGGAAGTGAAAGAGGAGGATCGGGGGATTGCCTCATTTCAGCATATATTTCCATTGCCTCACCTGGCAGTTCATTGTCCAAAAAGGCCCTCATAATGTCACCGAAAGTGTGCTGATCAAATAGGACTTCTTCCCTCTTTAAGTCCTCCCACACCCGCTTTGCTTCATCTACCTTTTTGTTCCTTGCAAGCATCATGAGCATGTCCCTGTAGAAGAACATGTCTGGACGGTACCATATCTCTTTCCGCACTACATCATACAACTGTGACAGGGAAAACCAGAAATTAAAATCAGCAACAGTTGTTCTACCATACATATTTCACATTTCTAATAAAAGAAGCATGAATTGCTGAACTCTTACAAATGCACCACCAGGTCACATTGTTTATTTTCAAATCATAGATCAAGCAAGTATAGAGAACGTATCAGGCTGAAAATTAGAAAACCAGTATTTAGTTGTCGGTATACCTGATTACAGATAAATCATAATGAGAACCCTTACAAGTCATAACCATTACACCTGAAATCTGACAGCAGCTTGCAGGAGTGGCTATAGCAAATGGCCATGCTCCCCCCCCCCTCCCCTGGTCAGTAGGTAACCCAGGCACTACCCCTTTTTCGTAAAGTGAATCCCACCTACAGAGTACTTATCTTCAGATATATAACTCATTTATCTATAAACTACAATTGACGGTTTAACTTAATGATATAAATTTATGTCATTTTGATAATACACAACCCATCTCAACAAGGAAATCTATCAATCTATCCAAAAGTAGCTATCCAACATAGAATCAGACCTTCAACGTCTCCAAACCTATGATGGATGCTCCCACAAGGCCCGAAGGCCACAACCATCTAGTTCTAGCCAATCAAAAACAATACCATACATAATTTAATTCTTGATGTACTACCAAGAGAGTTTTTACACCAATATTACCATAATGTGTAACCCATCTTCATCTAACTACATTAAACAGGAAGAAATGCCAAACCAACTCAAGATACAGGCATCCATCCTACAAACCCCACATAGAGTCATCAATCTTTTTTCTAAATCATGTAAATTGCCTAAAGTTTCGTTCTGTATCTACTAAGCTCAATCGATTTTTCTTATCAAAATTGTACTTTGTAAATTATTACACCAATCAAACCTAATTTTCAATTATTGTATTCGAACTGTAATGATTATTTGTAAACGAAAATTGATTAATATTGATCAGAACTAATTTAAGGTGCAGCTCTAATTTAAGGTGAAGCTGATTCTCATTTCATACAAATTGCAGAGATTCTATTCCAAAAGTCCAAAACCAATACATATTATCAAACCATAATCAACAAGAAAAAACCACAACATAAATTCCAACAAATCATCAAATTTTAACACCCAAAAATACTAGAATAAGAGTAAAAAAAAAAAAACCATACTTTCATTGAGAGAAAAACTTGATCTTGGCGTTGAAACTCAGCAAGAACAGAAACAAGATCAGATTTAAGGAGGCGAGAAACATGAGATTGAATACAACGTTGAAGACGAACAGGGTTTGATTGAAGACGCTTCAATTCTTTGGCAACAATTAAACCTTCTTTCCCAATTTCTTTCTTTCTCCTCCATATTGATATACTATTAGGGTTCCGCCACACTCCTCCTCCTCCTCCTCCTCTCGCCGCCGATGAACTAGTGCTAATTTTCCGATTTAACCATTGAAATTCGACGTCGAATTTATTGTTGTTGAAATTAGGGTTTAGGGTTTTAGGGAAAAGAAGAGAAATTGTTTCTGGGTTTGTTGTTGATGTTGAAATTGAAATTGCTCGAAGAAGTGATTTTGCTGAACGAGTATAAACAAACATGGATTATGAATCAACCTTTGGTTTTTTTGTTGAATTCCCAGAATTTTAGTAGTTGTTTAGTTTCATTAATGGCAGCAAATTAGCAGAAATTTGATAACTTCAATTACTACGAGTCTCTACTCAACTGTATCAAGATGGAGTACGAGCAGTAAGCTAGTCCTTATATCAACTTGCTATTTCGGACTTGATTATAACCCGAGTCTGATTGACTTGTGCGAGATTTTGACTAAATATTTCAATAGGTCCTAAGTCTAACTTTAAACCAAAATAAAAATGACCTGATTATTTTTTAATCAAGAATTAGGGATGACACTCCACACTCAAGATTTGAAATTGTGTTTTTACAACATTTTATATTTTTATTTCTTTTTTATTTTTTATGATAAGTAAGATTTGGATCAATTTTTATGTACGTCATTTTGCTTGATACGGACTATAAAATTATAGTCATTTGTGATATTTTTACCCTTTGCTCTAATTTACTTATCCCATTTTATTACTTTCAAGTGTCCAAAGTTACTTGCGTTGTTTTCTATTGAGTTGGGTCTCACAATCACTCACCTATTCTTTGAAATTTGGCGATATAAGAATATACCACACATAAATAAGGGAATTTTTGTCGTGGGGTTGAGGATTGTGGTGAAAATGAAGCTCTAATTGATGAGCTTATTCAGGCAGTCCTTACATTTGCAGCTTTCTAAGTCTTGACAATGTAAGCAGGCTTGTTGATTTTGCTAGGATATTGTAGCATTTTGTTAAGACCTGATTGATTTATGAACCTGTTGTTTAAGGAAACTTCTTAGAGGCTGCCACATCTCAGATGCTTGTGTCCTGGAAACAGTTGTGTAATGGAGTTTCCAAATTTTGCACATCAGTGGACTTCGCCGATAATCTAAAGCTTAAGTAAAGTTTTAACAGATTGAAGCATTAGCATAAGATTGGATATGAAATTTCTCAAAAACTGATAAATTAAGATCTACTATTTGCATACATGATAACATGAACATCTGCTAATTAATTATCTCCGTTCGCTCTCCAGACTCCGGAGGGATGGCAGATTGGCAGTTGTGTAATTACGTCTCATAATTAATTATCTTTCAGTTCAACAATTCTAATCTCAGCAAAAATCAGCTGTTAGTGAATTAGTGTAATCATTTTCTGTAATATCTGTCATCAGATGTGCAACTCTTTCCGTAAACAGAATCATGTCTTTTACAGCTAATATACATAATCAATATGGATGGATGAAAAAGCTCAAAGAAAAATCATCATGAGCAATATTCTGGACCATAGGACATAATGTGCACTAAAAATGATCTAGACAGTAAAAAGGTCAATGTTAAAAATAATCTGACTCCTCCTGTGGAATAGTTTCTGCTTTACTACCCTATAAGATGGTTATTTCCCTGTCCAAGCTCATGATGCGTGAGCCTAGTCCCGTAAGCCTAATCAATCAATTCGGTAAACATGTAATATCAAGATTTAAATTCTGGCTCATACCATTATTGATCATTTCCTGTAAACATTATATAGCTTCAACAGCAAGAGCGCTGTGTTGAATTTCATGTACAACAACATTGTTTGTCAATTGATGTGGAGCAGCAATTTGTGTCTCTGAACTCTCAGATGCCTCAACAATGTTTGGATACTGACCCATACTTACCTCGTTTATCTCTCAAAACTTTTGATTGTGTTCATCTGCATGTGTTGCGCTCAGTTTCAAGAACCGCTGCCTCATTTGCTGCTATTTCTAGAGGAGTCGAATCCAAACAGAAAGTTACTTGTGGTTAAGTGAAGAATGCAATCAACAAAGAGCCCACCTAAAGACCAAAAAAAAAAAGGTGAGTTCTATATGTATCCGCAGCCAAGGCAGACAACTGTACACAAAAAGAGAGAACCATAGATGCAAAGAGGTTTATTGACATCAAAAATAAACAATGACAGAATAAGAGAATGGACTTACTAGCCATCACACAAGCTAAAGTTTCTTCAGGAAGGGCATTAAGAAGCAAGCTTTGGAATTTTAGAATGGAACTTCTGAAGATTTTCAAGAAAATCATTGCAAGGGATGCCATCTTCTTTTAGAGCTTCTTGAGAGAATGTCGGAAGAAGATCCACCATATTCAAATCAGTGCAATGACACAGACATGTCAAGATTGTTGCTCTCATCTCTGAGTTTAGCTCAAGATTCTCAGCTGCCATTTGATGAAGCAAATTAATAACTTCATTCATATCACCCTTTAAACAATACCCCATAAGCAAATTCTGATAAACATCACTAGTAGGTGTGAAGCCTTTAGCAACCATCCTTTCAAAAAGTTGCTTGGCCTCATCCATCAGTCCAACATCTGAGAACCTCCCAATTAGCGTGGAAAACAAAATAGCATCAGGAGCCAAACCCCTTTGAAGCATATCGGTGAGTAGTGTTTTGCCATAATGGAAATCACCTGATTTAAGGGCTCCGTGAATCATCACCATAAATGAGATAATACATGGTTCACAGTTTGTTTCCTTCATATTATTGAATAACATCCTTGCCTGATCCACACTACCTTCTTTACACAATGCTGTCATCAACATATTATAGTCCACATCTCGGGGACTCAAACCAAAATCCTTCAATTTCAAAAAAAGACCTTTCGCAATGTTAATCATACGCAACTTGCAGAAACCATCAATCAAGATGCCATATGTGTATGAAGTTGGAACTATTCTCTCCCTGAGCATGTTTTTCCATATCTCCAGACATTCATAAACATTTCCTGCCTTCAGATACCCCCCAATGAGTGTGGTATAAGTGACCTCATCCCCACAGATTCCTGCTACAACCATCTTACGGTAAAATTCTTCAGCCTTACTAAGGCAACCTTCCTTGCAAAGCCCTATGATCATTGTATTGAATGCCATAGCATCTGGCTGAACATAAGCTTCATCTTCAAATACTGAATTAAAAATCATTATCGCATCATCAACTTTACCAATGTCAAGAAGACCTTTGAGCAATGTAGTGTATGTAAGCATGTCGGGCTTCCTCCCCTTATCCATCATCATTTTCAATATATCAAAAGACTCAGATACCAAACCATCTTTGCAAAGAGCACTGATCACACTATTGTACGTTGCAGCAAGTGGTTCTTCACCTTTCTCTAGCATCAACTTCAACATGGCAATAGCTTTTGTAGTCTTCTGATTTCTGCAAAGTCCATCAATTAGACCTGAATATATAGTTGCATCCGGATATATCCCCCTTCCCGTCATCTCTTTTACCATTGCTGCAACTTTTTTCCACTGGCCCATTGTGGAAAAAAAAATGCAACACACACGAATAAGAGATCACATTAGGAGTCAATCCCCTTTCCAACATTTCATGAAAAAGCTCTTCAACTTTATCAGCATTTCCTTGTATGCAAAAACCTTTGATGAGAGCACTATAAGCAACAACATCCACATCAAAATTGTTTTCCTTCATCTCTTCCATCAATCCCATCGCATCTTCCACCTTACCCATTTTACACAAGCCATCTATAATAATAGTATACGATTTCACATCAGGACAGCAACCTGCTCTCTTCATTTGATCCATCAAATTTGACGCATCCACCACCCTCTTTGCCTTACAAAGAGCATTGGTTACTGTATTGTAGCTAATATTATCAGGCATTATAGAGTTGTTCGACATTTCTTGCAAAACCTGCATTGCTCTATCTATTTCCCCGTTTCGACACAAACCCTTTAGTACAATATTCATGAGGTATACTTTAACCCCAAAACCACGCTTCCGTAACAGCGCAACAGCCCCTAAAGCGTAAGCAGGCTCGGGCGATCTCACCAAATACTCAACCAGGGCAGCCAGTGAATAGAACAGTGGCTGAACACCAACATGGGTCATTTTCTTATACACCGAATATGCCAATTTATGCTCCCCTGCATTCCTAAGCTCATTAACGAGGAAATTACATGTTTGGGCAGAAGGGGTTGTCCCTAAACTAAAGGCATTGTCAAATAATGCAGCTGCTGCTGCAAAAGATTGGTCTTTTCTGCATAATGATACTATTTGGGCATCTATACTATCACTCTGAACTGAATTTTCCCCAGAAAAATGAGTTGAGAGAGATGAAATTGTGCATATTAAGTTGTATTGGGCATAATTACGATGATATGAACGAGGGTTGTCGAAAAGTAGTCTCTGAAGCATTTCAACAAACAGTTGGTGGGCATAAACTCAATTTGATTTTTTTTATCGAACAAGATAAATTTATACACGTTGATTAAGACAAAATTGAAAGGAAAAAACTCATACCTTTGGAATTTCGAGTGTTATAATCCAGATTACAGGGAAAGGTTCCTATTTTGATGAGGAAAATGTACTTGGTGAATGACTGAATGATCACGGTTGAGTATAAATTTATACGAGCAGTAGCGAGTGACCACAGTCTATTTTTTATTTTTTTTTTTAAAAAACAGTTTAATAAAGTACCGTCTCTCTAGTCTATACGGTTTTATAGAATCACTAATAAAGTGTTTTCCGATACGGAGTTGGTGGAGAACTTACTTTGTGACATTGAGGTCACGAGTTTAAACCTTATTAACTACAAAATGGTATTGGAAGTAGGGGGATTCTCTGTTGCTATTTTGTATGAAATCGTATAGGAAATTTATGATTCTATGTAATTATGACTCTGATAATTTTAAAATATTTTTATTATGCTAAAAATTATTTAGGAATAGTTTTTATTTACTAAGGGCCAGTTCTCATACGTTAAAATTCAGTTCAGTTCATTTCAGCTCAGCTCAGTTCAGTTCAATTCAGCTCCTGATTTCCTTCTCTTATAAAATATTCATTTCAGTTCAGTTCAGCTCCTAATTTCCTTCTCTTATAAAATATTCATTTTAATTCAGTTTAATTCAGCTCAGTTCAGTTCAATTCAACTGAGTTCAATCAATGAGAACAGACCCTAAGGGCCTGTTCACATTTACTTCAGTTAAGCTCCAATCAGTTTAGTTCAGCTCTTAATTTCTCTTTCTCATAAAATATTCAATTCAGTTCAGTTCATCTCAGTTTAATAAATGTGATTAGGCCCTAACTCATTATCTGGCAACATTAGAAACATAAAAACCTAGCGATAAATTTAAATCATTTATGTAACAATTTTAAATAATTTTCTTTTGTCATGTTCCTCGGTCAATTATGTTTATAGCTCATAATCTATCATACTCTGTCTGCAAGAAAAATAAAGAAAATTGTTTCAAGTACGCCCAATGTTTAGAAAAATGCACCGTATACTTTTGAGGTTTGTTAAACAATAATGTACACTTGAAAGTTTTTTTTACAAACAGTTCTCCAAAAAAAAAATAAAAAAAAAATACTGGGTACTACTCTGTTTTATAATTGTAAAAAATCATATTAAGTGAGAAATATATATATTTATATTGACTGGAATTATGTGAGATATGTAAGATATGTAATGATGTCTCATATGTTTATATCATTTAAGTCGAGTAGAAGAGGATCATACCATATAACATAATCGATGTTCAATCAACATGCCAAGACATTGCCACAGTTACAAAACATGTTCAATCAATATACCGAGACATCACCATAAATAAAAAAAACTACTCGTACTTTATATAAAACATTTTGATTACAACTTTATCTTAAATGTGCACTTGCTTATACACAATCCTACGTAATTAAATTTCTCATACATCTCACTTATAGTCCATATATACTCATTTAGTGCAAATAAAGTACTTTTTTAATTGTAATGTGTTGCAAGTATTGTGATGTAGGTACTCTCTCCGTGTTTTAATAAGTATTACAGTTTGACTTTTTCCACTATTCATGTAATGGTCTTGACTTGATTAATGTACTAATATATAAAAAAAAACAAATCATATTGAATAATACATTATTGGATTCGTTATAATGTATACTTTAATAATATCAATTTTCCTATAATGTTATTAATATATGATTAGATAAATTAATAGTCAAAGTCGTATCCCAATATAAGTATAACAATTATTCAAATATGGAGTAATAAAAAACGAAGGAATTACATTACGTGCTTTGGAACAAATACATTCTAAACAATCTACAATCTCCAGTAACCTCCAAAAACCTAACAACTCTCACATTTTTGGCTCTGCTTTTTTAACTTACACTACATTTTTTTTTCCCTTTAAAAAAATGTATAGTTACATTAGACAGATAATAATCCACATCAAACAGATGGTTTTACTGATTAGCCGGTGACTATGTTACATTCTAAAGCGATAGTCAGTAAAGTGGGTCCAATATTGTACAACTTTCCCGGTACCCGTGAAGGCAAGGCATGGAATTTTGGCCCCCTCCTAAATTATAGTGCTTTTTTAAAAATTAATCAACACTGATGCAACCTTAGTCTATTTTTGTGTTTTTCTTCTTTCTTTTATTAATGTTGTTAGATTAGTAATTGTACAATGCATGATTTATATATTTTTTTTTTTTAAAAATAAAATAGTATGGAGTATTATATTATGAATTACTCCCTCCGTTTTTAAATACTTGCTCCATTTCTCTTGGACACGTATATCGATGCTAATATTTGATCACTAATATCTTTAATTATTAATAAGTATAAATTCTAACAATTGAAAATTAATAATCTATTCATTGAGATGATTCCAACAAGTACACACAAGACTATATTTTTTTTTATGTATAAATCACAAACATTAGTCAAATTAAGATAGATGAATAGTGCAAAAAATAGAAATGGAGCAAGTATTTAAAACAGAGGGAGTATTAACTAGTCGTAATTGATTTTGCAAAAAATCACTTACGGTATATGAAACAGTATTGTTGGTTGGGAAGAGAAAAGTCATTAATACTGGTTTGATGATTGATATTCACACTTTTATTTTAAGTTTTTTTTCTTGCTTTTTGAGTTTGAATTTTGTTGGAAAAATACATAATTGGAAAGAAAAATCATGATGTCATAGACAATCAAGTAAAACCATTTTTTTTAATGAAAAAAGACATGTGAACAAAGATGATTTTAGTAATTCCAATCAATTCATTTCATTTCAATTCAGTTTAGCTTCAATCATTTCAATAAATTTGAACAAACCCTTATTATCACAAACATGCATTGTTTGAAAATATTTAGAAATCTACCATATATAAAAATATAAATATAACATATTATTCGACCAAATAAATAATTCCCATAAAATTAGTTCTTTGTCTACTTACTAAAGACCAGTTCACATTTACTAAACTGAACTGATTGGAGCTGAACTGAATTGAACTAAGTTGAAATGAATATTTTATAAGAGAGGGAAATTAGGAGCCGAACTGAATTGAATTGAACCGAAATTAAGTAAACGTGAATAGGCCCTAAGCTTAACCTTGAGACGGAGTAAACAAACAACACATGAAAACTGATGCTAATTTTATGATTTGCCAAAATCATCATTTTTTCTTGTTATAAATCCTTTTAGCGATTTTTTTTCCCAAAAAATTTCAATTTGCGACAATAGTAAGATGGAATTTTGCCTATTAGTTATGGAACTTTCAAAACACAGATAAAAATTTCGAATAATTGATGTACGCCTTTGTTCACAAAAAAAGTTAATTTAAACCATATTGTACATACACCCACAGTCTTTTTCAATAAGCCAATACCTCATCAATCAAGTTAAAAGCAAACGCCGTAATTAAGAACATCTTGACTACTAATCCATTTGTTTAGTTGAGTAGTAGTGGTCTGTTGACCATACTTGACAAAGACTCTACACACAACAAAATACCCACAAACATTAATATACCCTCCCTCTCTCTTTCTTCTCCCCACATTCCATAGTTTATGCCAAAAAAAGTTGTCTAAAAAATAATGTGAACAATACACTTACCCTTTTACACTCTACCTAATCTTGCAAAAATAACACTCCATTATCAAATTTTCTTTTATTTATTTATTCATTTTATTATATACTTTTTTTTTTATAAAAAAAAGTGAAAAAAAAAATTAATTTTATTGGGGAGTATATTAAATTATTAATTAATAAAAAAAATAATTTTGGGTTTTTGTTTTTGTATACTGCTAAACTTTAGTTGTACAGTTGGGTGCTTTTTTGTTTTGGCTTCCTCTTCACCAGTCACCACCACCACCACCATCATCATCTCTTCATTTTCTCTCTCCTCCATTCTTTCTCCCTTCCAAAAAAAATCAAAACCCTAAATTCCATTTTCCCCCCCTTTTCGATTTTCTCTCTCCTCCGATCTTCCGATTCGTCGCCGATTTGTACTGGGTCGACTCAATGAGTCACTCGTTCGATTCACTCTCACTGTAAAAAGTAGTGTTCTTCGACTGTTGTTGTTGTTGTTGTTGTTGAAGTAGTTGTTGTTGTTGTAGTTCTCGATGTGCCATTAATGGCGGCTTCTATTGCTGCATTTGAACGTCCTAGACTTGGTCCTTCGAATACGGTACTGTTTTCTGGTTTTTTTTGTAGTATTTTAATTGAACTATGACTTTCTCTTTATTTTGGGTTGTACTTGTTATATTATGTTTGAATTTGAATAATAAGGGTTTGATTTGGTATGAAATGATTAATTTGGTGTTTATTGCATGCTACATTGATGCAATGGTATGATTTTAGGTATGTTAATTATTGTTTTTATGTAATTTGTTGGAAATGGAAATCTATGATTTGTTTTGTTATACTAATTGGCACGATTGGGTGATCTTTGTGGTAATTGAGACCTAAGAAGGGAATTTCTAGATTTTTTTGTATGATTGTCGAGTTCGAATTAATTAATTTTAAATAAGTATGTCTTGCTGTTATCAGTTGATTAATTAATAATGTACTTTGTATGCTGCAAATCGTCAGCGATATTTGTTGTTGAGCACGCTTCAAATCGCATCGCTCTCTGAACAAATCGAGTGAAAATGGAATTGGATGAGAATTTTTTACCAGGGTGGAGGGTTTTTGGGTGTAGAAGAATTCATTCTAAGTTCAGACAAGGATTGTTACTATTAAGTGTGATCGCGTGAAGAATGCCTTCATTACTGGAAACCTGAGTAGCTACTGGATTAGTGATGCCCTGACTTTTTAATCTCGACGATGGTAAATATGATGACATAATTCAGATTACCACTATCAGTCAGTGTGAATCTGTATGGAGGGTCTGGGGAAGTCCAATTGTCATAGTGAATTGGTTATCTTGAATGTTGAGTCCAACTAACTGAGGCTAGTAGAGACTTCTTCCAGACTTGTAGTCTCAGAATACTTGTGAAGAAAATATTCGTTCCCAGAAAAATAAGCAGCAAAGAGATTTCAAAGGGGAGTAGTATGCAAATATCACATGGGGTAAGGACTGTTGAAGGAGGTGAACGAGGGGAGTGTGGCGGGGCATGGTTACGCACAAGACACAACCTATGATTTTAGGCTAGGAAAGCATTACTAAGGACTTTAAGGAGGATCCCAAATGTTGGGTAACATCCATTAATGATCAGTGCAGCTATACATGCTATTGACTTAAGACCTTGCATGCTTTTTTTTTTTAAAAAAAAATTGTTTAATGTAGTGTTCATTATTATTGGTAATGTCGGCTTAAGATTTTGTGACTCAAAATTTGAGAATTGTGATAGAGTTTCATATGGTCTTTAAACATAATTGCTTCAGGCCAATCCTTGCACATATGATTAGTTGATTGCTTTTAGAACAGATACTTAAAAACTGAAGAGAGTTATGTTGTCTAATTTCTACAATAGATATATAAGAAATGAAAAGATTTATGATTAATATACCTCTAGCCTTCTAGGTAAATGTATAGTTGACATGATTGCTTGTGTCGCCGTATGTAATTCAAATATGTGCAGGATGATCTCATCCTGCCTAAGTTCTTTAGATCATTCATGCTGTAAATATTCCTTTGGCTGCCATTGCCTGCCAACAGTTTTCTTGGTGGGCATAGGATTCCTAGTACTGGATCTGCAAGTTCTAGTATTGTTGCCTCCTCTCTAAACTGGGAGACCGTTGTCAAATTTCACCTTAGGCGGGATCATATATACCATAGAAAAGGGTGGGAAATTACTTAGAGCTGTGGGTGTATCTAGTGAAGTAGTAATACTTATTATGAAAGTGGGAGAATAGGTCACACTACAGAGTAAAAATCCTCTAATGCTAATTCTATGTTATGAACTTTTTCCTAAGTTGAAAGGAATACTTTATACTGTGTCTATACCTATGAGCTTTGTGATTAAGCATGATGCAAAAATTATCTTACAGAAACACACCTTATATAGATATATGAGGGTGGTTGGACCTCTCTCTCTCTCTCTCTCTGTACTCTTTCTCTACCTCTTCTCCCTTTCTCTATCTACTTGATTGAAGACGTGGGTTTGTAAGAAAGAGATTGTCTTTCTTTTTTTTCTTTTGCACTGTTTTTTTTGGCTGTATTTGTAACAGGTTCTGATGTGCATAAAATTTTACAGGTTTTTAAGAGTGGACCACTTTTCATCTCATCCAAAGGTTGGTTTATTATCTTCTTTCCTTTTTTATTCTTTCTAGGTAGTGAATTTTTATCCCATTTGGTTCAAAATTTGTGTGCGCATTTGGAATATCTTACAGCCTATGAGAAATCTTATATCTGAACTGGAAAACTAAATATTTTCCAAATTTGGCTCCATGATAAACTGAACCACTATTTATGGCCCCTGCTGACTGGTCCAGTTATTGACGATTAGAATTTTGTTGATTTTTGATCCTCTTGATACAATTCTGTTAGATTCTGATTCCTGGAGCAACTCTGATCATTATCTTGTTTTGCTGCAGGTTTGGGTTGGAAATCTTGGAAGAAGCGTTGGTTTATACTGACACGCACATCCTTAGTGTTCTTTAAAAATGATCCTGTGAGTCTCATCTAGCTCTTTAATGTTTGGTTGTTACCTCTTCTGCATTTGGTATTCAGTATAACGAATAATATTGCTGGTCTTTCTAAGTTTGTTTCCTTTTGTTACGATAAACTTTATTTGGATATATTAGAATTTAAGTCTTTGAGAGTCATCAGAAGGAACCAAAAAAAAAAAAAAATTAAAAAAAAAATTAAGGCTTTGCCTTTGGTTGGTTTACTGCGTGATATCTCAATATACCTTTGAACCTAGTGTACTACTATGATGCTAGATGAAGATACATTGTGCTTCTCAACATTTAGTTACGTCTTGGGCAATTATTTTTAGTTCCTGTTTTGATTGTTTCCCTCTTTATTCACTTTCAATGTTGCAGTAAGATTTAATGATAATGGTCCCTAAATGGAAGATGTATTATGATAGATTGACAATTCTCCGATAAAATCTTGTTGCTTCCTTTGTTTTTACCCATATTGTGTAGGTTTGGTTCTGGCCCCTGACCTTTGAATGATGAATAAGTGGTGATTTAAGTTTACTGAATGTAATGTGTACTTAGATATGGATTTACAGGTTATTTTGTTTATTTAAGATCCAACTTAGGAGAAACTTGCCTTATTCCATCCCACTAACTGGAAAATTTCTTAGAGGTCCCCTTTCTGGCCATCATAAGAGGATTTTATTTGCTGCTTAGCATTTTTTGGTTGGGAAGGGGTGGCTAAAAGATACTGGTTCTATTTCTTGGGGAGTCTGTCTGAGTGGCTTAAGGATTATCCTACACTCCTTGGTGAATTGAATGCTTTTTTTTTCTTTTTCTTTTTCTTTTTTCTTTTTTCTTTTTCTTTTGCTTTTCTTGTTTGTATGAATTTTGATACCTGTCAATTATAGTTCATGATGCATGTGTTGTTTGATGGACTTTTGAAGGGATAAGTTATATACCTTGGAAATACAGTTATTTTAATCTTTTAACTATTCATCATGCTACGTCATGCTTCATTTTGGATTGTGGAGTGTAATCTCTCCTTTCCCTGATTTTGGCTGAAGCCATCCCCCTCCTTTAACACAAAGAGCTTCTATTCTATTCTACCTTGCCATTTTGTTAGACCTCTCTTTAACTTAGCATGCGTTCCCTTATCATGTAGTCTATCTGTGCTATGATACAAACTGTGATGGAGACAAAATATCTTTTAATGAACTGTGATAGAGACTAAGTAATTTACAATGAATGCCAGTTTTTTGATTCTTGATACAGTATGCTATTTTCCAACAGAATTCTATCTGTACTTTATTCAGTCTTCCTCTCTCTCTTTTTTTTTTCCCCATTGTTTGTGAATTGATAGTTACTTTTTGTGGCTTTTATTAGAGTGCTCTTCCTCAAAGAGGCGGAGAAGTAAATTTGACGTTGGGTGGTATTGACTTGAACAATTCGGGAAGGTATGTGGTTTTTTCTATCGGGACTTTTGTTTATTATTCTCATTGTCTTGCCTTGTCTCAGTCTGAGTTTCTTCTCTTGTTTTGCAGCGTTGTTGTACGAGAAGACAAAAAGTTACTGACAGTACTTTTCCCTGATGGACGTGATGGTCGGGCATTTACGCTTAAGGTACCTTTTGACAGTCACCAAGTTACTATGTGTTCTGTATGATATATTGTGATCATTGTTAGAATTCTTTTATTCCTGCTAGTAATCCTTTTATTTTTTATTTTTCTGATTATTTTTTATTTTTCTGATTATTTTTTAGGCTGAGACTTCAGAGGATTTATATGAATGGAAGACAGCCTTGGAGCAAGCTCTTGCGCAGGCACCTAGTGCTGCCCTTGTGATGGGTCATAATGGCATATTTCGAAATGACACAAGTGATGCGATTGATGGATCATTTAATCAATGTGTGTATTTGTTACTTCTGTTTAGTGCAATTGGAAAATCAATTTGTTTTCTTTATTTCTGTCTATTTATTTTGAGGTATTTCCTCTAAGAGGGGAGTTATCCATTTTTGTTTTTGAATGATGGATGTCATTTGATCTATGGATTCTTTCAATTTCTTTCAGGGAGGGACAAGCGCCCAGTAAAGTCTTTGGTCGTTGGACGACCAATCTTGCTTGCGTTGGAGGATATAGATGGTGGACCCTCTTTTTTGGAGAAAGCTCTTCGATTTCTTGAAACTTATGGTGAGTTATATACTTGTATATATTTAAAAATAAGACTGCTCATTCCATGCGGGAGATTAAATGGCACTTTTTTGTTCGAATTTGTTAGCATTGCATTTTCATCTTCCAAATTTAAATTCTTTTCTATTTTAAAATTCCTCTTCATAATATGAACAGTGTTGCAACATGTTCTAGCTCAGTGCGATTGCTTTTGTTTGTTGAAGTATACCATTTTTTATTTCTAATCCTCCGCAACTCCCCCCCCCCCCCTCTTTTTTCTCTTGTAGTTTAGATTTTATAATGTTACTTTCAAACTCCAATTTAGAACTTCTGGCTGCTGTTTTACAGCCAGATTCCTATAGTTTTGAGGCTATACTAATGTTCATTATTGCTTGATAGAAGGCACATCTTATCATTTGGTTGAGATATTAATGGAATGTATTAGTAGTTGTGTCTGCAGTGAATGCTTTATCTCATGGTGTCCTATTTTGTGGCAGGTAATAAAGTGGAAGGAATTTTACGACAGTCTGCAGATGTTGAAGAGGTGGAGCGCAGAGTCCAGGATTATGAACAAGGTCCATTTTTGGTTTATTTTATCACTTCTGAATATTTTATTGTTATATATATTAGTATTCTGTACTCATTTCAAAATTGGGTTTATATATGTACCTTTTCAGGCAATAATGAATTTGATCCCAACGAGGATGCTCATGTTGTTGGTGACTGTGTGAAGGTGATTTTGAGTTTCTTTATCAGTTAATTGATTCTATTACCTTGTTATGTATTATGGCTGATATTTTTCTCTTGGAACATTGAATATTCAGCATGTCCTTCGCGAGCTTCCATCTTCTCCTGTTCCAGCGTCTTGCTGCACTGCATTGCTTGAGGCTTACAGTAAGTTTGTCTTACAGTATATTAATGTAGAAGTATATCTTTTTTTGAACATCTGAGCTGTTTAAGTTCCTTGGGCTTAATTCAAAATTTCAGCTGGTTTGCTAGTTAGATTGTTATGTTACTTCATATTAGTTTGTTGATTTTCTTTGGACTATAATGTGAAGTCTACTGAATTTTTTAGTCATTTTGCATGTTTTCAGGCTTCTGTTGTGCCTTAATATCAAACCTTTAAACCCCTGAACTTGTCTAAACTTAGTTGTATGGATAAAGCATGTTAGTTCTTTGCTGAACTGAACATACCCGAACTTTATTTTTGGTAAGTATTTTTTTTTTTCAAATACCAAAAATATTTGAAAGGAAAAATGGAGCCCTACCCCCCTTTACAACTTACCTGAGTTTATTTGTGGTGATGTTTTCAACAATTATTTTTTTTACCTGAACTATGCCGAACTAAATTTATCATTCCTGAACGCAACTTACTGAATCTTAAAGTGAATATTTGAACCCTGTCATCTCTGCTAGTTAGTGCTTTATATCAGCTACATGGATTGTTTTCTTTTATAAATTATCATTTATTTATTTTAGCTACAACTCTTGGGACATGTGTCTTTCTTCTCTCTTCTTTACTGACCGGTTTCATTCAAAGTGATTGTTGTTGGGGAAACTTGATGTATGTTACCAGTTGACTTATTGTTTACATTCATGCTGAGCTGTTTGGACTTTCCAACACCATTTCAGCTTTAAATTGAAGGAGTTCTTGCCCTTAGTTTTCCTCGCATTTGTTATTGATTAGTAAAAATCATGGCCAATATCTCACATATTCATCTTTTCAGCTTTATTTGCTAAGGATGGTAATATTTGCTGTTTGGTAACTTTTTCAGAAATAGATCGCAAGGAACCACGGGTGAATGCTATGCGATCGGCGATACTGGAGACATTTCCAGAACCTAATAGGCGATTGTTGCAAAGGTGTTTTCTCCATCTATTATTCCTTATTTTTATGCTTGTAATTTGGTTTATTTATGGGACTTCTTTCTAATTTCTTTTTTTAATTTTTTTTAAAAATATTTTTAAATCTCTATACTTCTGTAATCATCTGTATGACCTTTTGGTTTACTTTGACTTCTGGAGTACCTTGCCTGAATATCATTTTTGGTACAGCTTCCCTCTCTCCCCTTGGCATTATGGAAATATGAATAATATATAACATGTCAGGATTGAATGCTGCAAAAAGAAAACCACTTAAGATTGTTGCTTGCTGCTGTCCGTCCTCTTTTTCTTAGCTTCTAAAGCATGTTGTCTATTGTAAATGTCTCCATGATTAGTAGAATAAATGGTTTTGGCATTTGTATGGTCACAGTAGCAGTGGCAGAAACAAATTGACTGGCCAAGAAAGAATAATGTCATTTATTGATTTGCAGAGATTTGTTATTTGAACAACTTTAGTATTAAAATGGGGGATAGCAATTTTGCTTGGTGAGTTTCACAACCTGGGCTGTGGTCGACTGATTGTTGGCCGAGTGAAAGATTTTGCTATTGTTTTCATCTTATGTGACAATCTTATCTGAAGGCTAGAATACTATATTCTTCTCTTAAATTATGTATTGAGGTCCTAACCAACCTTTAAGTACATCATTATTGATTATTTTCCATTCTTCTGTCATTTGGTTGATAGTGATTCAAAATTTTGAGTGACACTAAAACCAGAGATGGAAGCAAATTGCATGAACTTTAATACAGCTGCATACTGGTTGAGAGTGTCTATTGAAATTGGACATGAGTGAAACGTACTATGGACTATATTAGATTAGAGGAGTTTATATGAGGTGTGTGTCTCTTAAGCGTGCTTTTTTTAAGAGTTAAGGTGTTCAGTATCTTTTAAGAGATTAGAGACATCGGCATTTCTGTAATCTGTAATGTTAGTTGTCATTCTGGATTTGTGTTGAGAGCATTGCTTATAATTCATATTGATCAAGTTGCATGCTTTATAAAGCATTTTGCAGTATCAAAAATCTTGTTAAAGTTGTCATTTCATTGGTTCTGATCAAATTTGTTTTTTTTTTTTTTTGCATCTCTTTTTGCAGAATTTTGAAAATGATGCACACAGTTGCTTCTTATTCTTCTGAGAATCGGATGACTCCTTCTGCTGTTGCTGCTTGCATGGCACCTTTGCTTCTACGCCCTCTTTTAGCGGGCGAGTGTGAGCTGGATGATGACTTTGATATGAATGGTGATAATTCAGCCCAGCTTCTGGCCGCAGCAAATGCTGCTAATAATGCTCAGGCAATTATTGCAACTCTTCTGGAGGAGTATGAGAATATCTTTGATGTAAGTTATTTTTAGTTTGTTATCTGCTTTGATGCTTGCCTAAGCAATGAGAAGTATTTTTTGACCAAGACTTGTGGGCAGCTCTTGTTAACTGTGGTTAATAGGCTTTTGTTAGTCTCATGCTTCTTCTCCCTTCCTTAGTACAATCATACCATAGTTCATTTGTTGGTTTATCTGTTTTCTTTATCATTTATTCTTTCCATTCTTGGACGTGCATTCTTACGCTACAAAAATATGAAATAACAATCTCTTGAAAATTTGTGGCACGATTTTAGAGGTTTAATAATCATTCTGGCATTTTTCAAAAAAAAAAAAAAACCATTCTGGCAACTTTCTGTTGTTAACAGAAAACCTATCTGCAATCCCCATGCTTAAATGAACAATGGGCGTACGAACTGTTTTTACCCCATGAACTTGGACTCATGTTTTACCACAAGCTGATCTCTTCCCTGGAAGGAAGAGCAACCCTCTAATATGAATTTCTCTCTGATTCTGAACTGTTCATCATGGTTTGATTATTTCTTTATATTCATATAGTGAATGCTTCTATAATATATGAGCTAAATTATTAATTGCTCCTACATGTCTGTCTTGGGCATAAACTTGTGCTGTGTCTTACTTGTTGTGGCTTTAAGCAAGATAAGATATTCTTACATTTTTCTGTCTTATTTATATGTTCTCATATTTATTCTCTTGCTTATTTATTTACTTTTATATTCTCTTGCTTTGTGTCTTACTTTAGTAATATTTTGTGTTATTTACTTATCTACTTATATTTATTCTCTTGCTTATCTATCTTATCTACTTATCTTATATATTCTCTTGCTTATCTATTTACTTATTGTATATATCTTTTTCTCTTTCAGGATGATAGTTTACAGAGATGTTCAATTTCAGCAGACTCTCGGATTGAAAATAGTGGGAGCGATGATTCTACCGATGATGAAAATCTGGAGGTTAAAGAAAATGGGTATCATAATGCTGATAATGGAGCAGATCAAGAAACAGATGATGACCAGGAACGTGTATTGAGTGGTAAACTTAGTGAGAGCAGTGGATATGGAGGCAGTGACCTTTATGACTATAAGGTTCTCTCAATTTATTTTCCTATCAACCTGTTTGAACCTTTGAATGAGCAATCAGACATACTAGAAAGGGCCAAGTAATTAATAAGATCTGCAGCCAGTTTTTAATTATTGAAAATTTTAAATTTATGATTTATGTGTCACTTGGCCATGAATGTATACTCTAGTTCAGAATACTTTACTCTATATCTTGTTTTACCTGCTTTTATGCATGCAAGCTTTAGTGTACACATGTACAGTTACTACAGTGCACCATATAAGGTGGCTGTGTGCATGCCAGTCTATAAATTCTGATGGGGTGAAATTTTTAGTGGTAATAACTATTACTTTTCTGTACTGGAGCTGCTGCTTAAATGCCTGAAACGATCTGGTTTTTAAATCTGGAGTTCTATTAATAAAAGGCTATGTCTGTTCACTTACTTTGGTTTCTGTTCTGACATTCAGGTTCAGCCTTTTGGAGGTGATGATTCTGATGGATCACCTAGAACGAATAATGCATCATCTGTCAATTCTAAACCTCGTAGCGATACTCAAACATTGAGGGATTCTAATGGAGAGTTGAGTGAACAAAATAAACCAGTAAAGGTGACTGAAAGCTTGACAAATGGCACGAGCAGTCCTAAGGTAACTGCTGGGGAATCTTATCGTTCAATGGGGGAGATACTGTCATCAATGGATCCGGGACCTCCGCTACCTGTTGCAGGTCCTGAATCAAGTGCTGAAAAACCTACAAGTAAACTCACTGGCTCTGGTGCTAAGCGTTCAAATTTTTGGAACAGAGGCGCTGTAAGCTCACTTTACTTACTTTCTACTAAGCATTTTTGTTGCTAGTATAGCTAAAATCTAAAATGATGCTCTCAAACTTTTATTTTATTTTATTTTATTTTTCCCAAGCCATTGTGGCAATAATTTCTGATGTTAGCTTGTATAATTTCTTTTCTTTATGGATTGTTTTATTATAACTAGTGGACTGATATTGGTTAGCTTTGTTTTTTTCCGTGAATTTACTTTATGAAGTTGATATGAAGCTTTATTTGTTGTTTTTTCCTTTACAGAGGTTGGGAAGCATTTTGATATTGGCTTGTTTGATGTGGGATTATTCAATTAGTTTTAACTGGCAAACACCTATAACTCTTGCATAAAAGCTGGCATTGAGTAGTCGAAAGCTAAGGTTCCAGTTGTGATTAAAGCAAAAAAAATATGAATTATTTGTTGTTTGTGTTACGCCTAGAACAATAACTTTTGCTGCTAGTGAATCGACTAGGTTTTTCTTCTGCTATCTTGCCTCTCTTAATTGTTTGTATGTGCTGGATTTGAGTATCCTATTAGCTGATGCATATTATTTTGTTTATAATCTTGATAAGGGAATATTATCTCTTAAATCGTGATGAATTGGTGCCATCTAGTTTAGATGTTTGAATCTGATGATATTTTTGTTTTCCTTTTCAGGTTCGTAAAACACCATCTATGGAGTCAGTTGATTCCTCGGGAGAGGAAGAGTAAGAGCTCTTTTTCTCTAAACTCCTTTTCGCTCTTTCGTCTTTCTGTAGTATTAGGTGCTCTAGATTTTTGTAGGAACTGTTTTCTTTGTAATTGTGTTATCATTATCCTGATCCTGCTGCTCTTCTATTAGATTTTACTATCATTGTTGCTTAAAATTATTTTCCCCCCTTAATATTTTGACTATTTTTTTTTTTAATTTTTTCAGACATGCCATCCAGAGGCTTGAAATTACAAAGAATGACCTGCGACACAGAATTGCAAAAGAGGTTTATTGAAATATAATATGTTGAAATAGTTTTGCCTGATGAATATAATTAGTTGTTGCTGAAACAATTTTATGTTCATGTCTGACAGGCAAGGGGAAATGCGATATTACAAGCGAGCTTGGAGAGAAGGAAACAAGCTCTGCATGAGCGGCGTTTAGCGCTTGAACAAGATGTATGCTCATCTCTATTCACACTCTTTAATCTTTTTTAAGTCTATAATATTGAGCTAAATAGATACATCTCAAATTTGTATGCTATAAAATCTCCAATGACTTGGCAACTTGTAAATTGGAATCTTTTTTGTTAAAGCAAGCTCACCTGCTTCTGCTATTTGGTTATTAATTAAATTGTTTGATTGGTCCTTCTGAAGTAATTATGTTCATCTGTATCCTTGGAACAGTATTGCTGTGATTTTTTATGTAGTCTCTTAGTGTTTTTTAGAGAATGTGTTGGTTACTTCTTCACACAAGCTTTTTAATGCCAGGTACAAAGACTACAAGAGCAGCTGCAAGCTGAAAGAGATCTTAGAGCTGCATTAGAGGTTGGTTTAAGCATGTCCTCTGGGCAACTTTCTAGTTCACGCGGTATGGATTCCAAGGTGTGTACATTAGATCAGTCTGTGATATTCATCTTTCTTCTCAATTGTCACGTGCTTTCTTTGCCATTCTATCTTGGACATAATATTTACTTAATTATGCTCTCCTGAATGTGAAGATAAGGGCTGAGCTTGAGGAGATTGCTCTTGCTGAGGCTGATGTGGCCCGGTTGAAGCAAAAGGTGGCAGAATTGCACCACCAACTCAATCAGCAACGGCAACATCAGTTTGGTTCACTATCTGATGCATGTGACAGGTATTAGAGTATATCTTTGTTTTTTGCTTCATTGATTGCTTATTGTTCATTCTTGCTTTGCGCTTTGTTTGGATAGTAAAGAAGGAAGGAAAAGAAGGGGAGGGAAAATGGAGGAAGGGAAGGGAAAAGAAAGGGAGGGGGAGGTGAGCTCCATTTTCCTTCCAAATCTCTCCAATTTTGGAGAGATTATGGTTATTAAAGAGAGGGAAAATGGATCCTTCCCTCTCCTTCCCCCAATCTTTTACCCAAACAAGAGATTTTGTCCCCCTCCATTTCTCTTCTCTTCTTTTCCTTCCATTTCTTCCTATCCAAACAAAGTGTTGAGCATATGCAGTGTTAATTGTGTTTTAGTTACCATTCAGTTGATTCTATGCTCATGATAATATGGTTTAACAGTGAAATGGATTCATCACTCATATATAAGCCGGGTTTAGTAAATAAGATTGCTGAAGCTGGTTGAGTCCTATATGCCAAACATTAGGGTTCTGGTCTCAAAGCTTAAGCAGTCAGTTGCAACAGGCAAGGAATTTTGATTAGTTCTACTCAATGATAGTATGAAAAAATTCAAGGTTTCTGCTGGAGAACCATACGATTTGATTCCAACCAAAGTTGTATGAATTTGTGTGATGCGTCGACTAGACTGCTTGCTGTTTTCCTTCTAGTTCCGTTTCTTCCATCAGAGAGAATGGTCATTCCGGAGGCTGGGTTTACCTCTAAGTTTGCGTTTATGGTCATATTACAACTTTGCCAACATTTGTGTTTCTAAATTCTGGGGTGTAGGGTTTTGGGGGGGGGGGGGGGGGCACAAAAGGATGGAGCATATTTATAGCTAGTGAATCTTGTGAAGGTCTGTTAAACTAATTACCCCATTGATTGGGAGTCTGATTTATTAATTACTTGGATGCTGTGTAATATGACTTAACTGTCAATTCTTTCCTGATCTAAAAGGGGGAAGTCTTACTGTAATCATGCTATGTGCAGGAGATTTCTTCAGCAAGATTTTGATAGTACCCTTGCTTTCTGTAATCATGAAAGGAAACAACGAAGTGAGGTATATTCTCCCTGACATGATCCTTTGCTAGTTTTTTGGAACCTTAAAAGATCTTATTCCTTTGTTTTGTTCGTCTCTTTCTTTTTTATGCTTCTTAAATCTTCTTTTTTTTTTCCTTGTTTTTTTACTCTTGGTACCACTCCTTCCTTTACAATATTGGCCTTACCTTCATTGATCACTGGAAAAGCAGACAGATAGTTGGATCTAGGTCATATATGGTAGAATTGAAATGGATTAAATTAATTGTACTAGCCTTTTCTCTTACAACAGTATGGTCATCACACCATATGTTTGGTATAGTGCTTTTGATTAAATGTGGAAAAAAAAAAACTCCCAAAGCTTGTAAATTGTGTTTTCTCTGCTCTGTAGCTTCTGTCCCTCCTTAAAGAGTGAACACAAATAGCCCATGGGACAATCCCAGTATTTGTTCGGTTTTGATTCCACACTGTTGCCCGAGAACTATTTCCACCTTGTTAACAAGTGTCTTGCAATGTTATGCTTCAGGAGGGATCGCTGCCGCCAGAGTGGAATCACGTCAAGGGACAAGTATCAGCTGCTGGGAGTAGTAGCCGGCAGCCTCGCAAGCAGTTTCTAGAACCGACTAGTTTAAGTGATTCAAAAAGCACAGAAACATCTGCCAACATGTCTTTTGATGAATTTGGTGGTGTTGATTCTGCTTCTATGCCATCCACTTCAAGATTACCGGAGGTAAGGCTTCTGTTGTACCTCTGGAAAGCACAGATATGTGTTGATTCCACTCTGTTTCGAAATGTTCTACTTCTGTAACTAAACTTTTTTTTTTTTTTTTTGGCAAGTTCAGCCCGAAGTTTGTTTTCAAGCTATTTTAGTCTTAGGGCAGCTAAGCCTTGCCAAAGTTTTGCGGGTTATGGCATTTTCTGGCCTGACCCATTATCAGCTAGACTTTGCTGACATTGATTTTATCACACTTGTTAAACTTGCAGGTATTGGATTTTCCCCGACATCCATCAGCAGCATCATCAACATTAGTAGAGTTAACAACCCGGCTTGACTTTTTCAAGGAGCGGCGATCTCAACTGATGGAGCAGCTTCACAACCTGGATTTGAATTATGGGGTGGCAAACTCCCAAGACTATTTGTACAGACCATCTTCGCCGTCATGGAGCTGACTGTCCACATGCTCAGCTTGAACAATCGAAGAGATAACCCTGTTGTTTATTATTTGTACATCCTTTTACTGATTGCATATAGTTCTCCTGTAATTTTTTTGTGCTCTACTCAAATGATCTCTGCTTTTGCCCTTTCTTGATTTAGAGAGTTTTGTGTTCTTTAGTTTTTGGCCGTGGAATCGCAGATAAGGATAGTATCTCTTTCTTTTCTCCCCTCCCATTTCTTCTGATTCTAAACTATGTAGAATGGTAGCTTGTATTGTATGTATATCATTGTTTTGTATCACAGTATGAAAAAATGACTCAAAAAAAGAGGGAACAAAAATAGACCTGGAGCGATGTATCTAGTATTTTAGTAAGTATTGTAGAATGGTTCTCTTACAATTTGTTGTATGCAACTCTTCATTGTGTGATCCTCTTTATACAAAGCTTTTGGAAATGTTGTAGTTTATTACGGAGTACTCGGTAGTATATGCTATTATTCTGTATATAATTACGTCTGTGTATCTTTTATCTTCATGTAATCAAAGTAATATAAGTACTTGTCAATCTTTGGTACCGTAGTTTGATCGCCTTGTGCAAACTCTGGTTAGCATGAGTTTATTTGTTCTTAGCTAAATAAAAGCCTGTACTCTCATTATTATGATAAATTGCTTTGATAAGCAACATTCTTAAATGGGCCTCTTATTCTCACAACCTAATTGAAATCAATCTTCAAAAATACGTCTGTTTTGGTTCTTCAATGATGCATCAATGATAAGCATCTTCGAATATTGCAATTAAAGGCTTGTTCTGTTTGACTGAACTGAATATTTTACGAGAGAAGGAAATTAAAAATTGAATTGAAAATAATCTGAAAAGAACATACTCTAAATGTGCGTCACAAGCATACATAAATACATTCTATCTAAGCACAATCTATAAATATCCGAAACACAAAGCTTACCATGTGTACAGTACTACTGTGCATGGTACAACCAAGAGTATTATCTCGTGTACGAGAATTTGTGTAAACCACAATTACCACATTGACCACTTAAATACTCCGTACTCAATAATGCAATACATATATACGGTCAATACGGAGACAATATTATTATACTCGTATTAATAATAATAATAATAATAAAAAAAAGATATGGTACAAAATGTTAAGCAACATAAAAACAAACCACAATGCCCAATAAAAAGCGGCGTATGATCTGCAAATTGAATTTGTAATTGGAAAATTGAAGATTGAATGAAATCGAATATCCACCATTTAATTCTTTTGAAAACAAAATTCCCATCTTTTTCCGTTTTCCTCTCTCTTCTTAACCAGGAAATTAACACGCCACTCAACAACACTTACTTCTTCTTCCTTTGATTGTCGCTTTCTCTCTCCTCTCGCTCATTCTGGTTGCTCTTTTGATTACGATTCTTATGATGATTTTCCCAATTGCCCATGTAAGTCTATTCCATTTTTTTTATTTTGAATTGCATGATTTCGTGTGTTTTTAATCTTAATTTTGCTGTAAATTTCTGGGAATTATTGAATGAATGCTTTTGAATTTTGGGTTTTACGTCCCTTTTAGGATTTGAATTATGTGTTTTGTTGAATTGATAATTCAAGAGAAAGATAAGATTAATTGGTTTTTTTTTTTTCCATCAATGTTTTCAATAACCCATCAGTTAATTTTATGAAATTGGGTGAAAATTGATGAATAATTGAAGTGGATTTCTCTTTCTCTATGTGAGGTTTTTGGGTTTTTGAAGATGATGAATTTATTGAATTTATAAACTATTTATTTGTGTGCATGTTATCTCTCTGGAATTTTAGATGTAAATTAAGAGAATTTTTGCAAAATTTTGATTGAGAGTAGAAGATGAGTGTTTAAGTCTTTCTTTCTTGCCATGCTTTATGAAAGTCCATAGTTTGTGGTATATTCTCATAAATTTTGTCATGTTCATCAAGTAATTTTCGACATCTCGAATATGGTCTAATTTGGTGTGATCGAGTGTAGGATGACTTAGCTGAATGTTTAAGGTTAACACTTAACATACAGCAGTACAAATAATATGTTGTGAATGAAGATTCTGAGGTAGAAGTGGACCTTGTGTTCAGAAGATTGTGGGTGAATATAAGGTTTTATTGACAGTATGGTGTTGTGTATAAATTGACAGGGGAAATTTTTGATCTGGTGTTAAGGACGTTTTCGCCTCAAGGTTAGCTTATCCCTTTTTGTAGTGATGAGCTTCAAGTTTCCTGATCAAATTCCTAGGAAGAATAGCGAGATGGAGCAAACATTGAAGCCGCCACTAATAGTTACAGAGTCGCCTAAGAATTGGCCATCCATTGATTTCAACTTCTTTGGATGGTCTCTTCTTTCGATCATCCCTTGGGCTGTCAATCTTAGAGATAGATTGCCTATGCCAACTACTATTAATAAAGGGTTGAAAAGACGAGCAAGATCTAGAGCTGGTGATGTGTCATTATCTTCTCAGTCCCCTCAATTACGGTTTAGGCCTTATGTATCTAAGGTTCCTTGGCATACTGGACCTCGGGCTTTCTTGTCTCAGTTCTTTCCAAGATATGGTCACTACTGTGGGCCAAATTGGTCCAGTGGGAAGGATGGAGGCTCCCATGTTTGGGACAAGCGCCCTATAGATTGGTTGGATTATTGTTGCTATTGTCATGATATAGGCTATGACACTCATGACCAAGCAAAGCTGCTGGAAGCTGATCTGGCTTTTCTGGAGTGCTTAGAGAAGACTCAAGTGCACACTAAGGGGAATAAGCACGTTGCTCATGTTTATAGAACAATGTGCACACAAGGTACTTCGCGTTTATGTTTTCTTACACTTTTCTTTTAACCGTTGATTGTTGACCTATTCTTGATACAATTGCTGGTTGATTTTGCTGGCAGGTCTCAGGAACATCCTCATACCTTACAGAACATATCTCGTGAAGTTTGGATCAGGACAATCTCTGCTTCAATTTGGATGGCTGAGCAATATTAGGTGAAAAGGATGGAGTTGGCGGGCAAATGTGAAGATGGAATGAACAATCATACATCAAATTTCGTAGTTAAGTTTGTTTATAATTGTGGTGCTGTCCTTTACGTTCTGTACATACTAAAGCATTGCAAACTTTTGTTTTAATCTGTTGAACTGTTTGAGAGGTCTCAGCCTAGTGTCACTAGATAGATTATGGTAGTTATCTGCATCTGAAGGTGGATGTTGCATGTTTGTTGTAGGCTTGTAGCTAATCGAGGAAATGATTTCCCGTACTGTAAATACACTATCAATATATTCATATATATTACGAAGTAAAATAGTTTCAAGTTCATTGGTAGTTCTGTACTCCCTCCGTTCTAGTTATGTACAAAAGTTTACAGAACCCAGCGTATGATCACTCCAAAAGGCAGATGCAACTGCAGCACGATCGATAGCAACAGTTTGACAGCATAAATATGTACAAAAGTTTACAGAACCCAGCGTATGATCACTCCAAAAGGCAGATGCAACTGCAGCACGATCGATAGCAACAGTTTGACAGCATAAATCAGAGTTGTAGGAGCTCAACTTTATGTTCAAGTCTCCTGAAAACATCGTCAAGTGACTCGAGTTATACCCTACTCTGAAAACCTTGTCTGCAATTTTGCTCAGGTTGAGAGTTTTTGTATCTCATTTTCCAAATGATTTGTTATCTCTTTAATTTTAAGATTATTAGGTTGGTTAGGCGTTACTCTATGACTTTGTTTGAAATTTATTGGACTTTTTCCTTCCAATTTTATGAGTCATTGATCTATCTCTTCCCCTATCTTTATTTATTTATTTATTTGGTAAAAACTAGCTCTTTAATGTTTTTTTTTTTTTTTTTGAAATACACTACGTGTTACTACCTCCGTTACACATTATTTGCAACAATTTGACATAAAGTAGAGAGGGAAAATGTCTAATCGCAATCGTTGCAAATAATATAAAAGGTGTATTTTCTCTAGTATCATTAGTAGGAAGATATTTATATTATTTCAATAATGAATCTGGTAGAGTATATAAATCGATCGTGAATTTCAACCAACATCTTAAGCTGTCCTCTGACAAATTAACAATTATTCAATAATTATATGTGTAACAGTGTGAGATTAAAAAAAAATGTATCACCACCATTCCTAATTTCTTGTACTTTAATAAGTCAATTAATCTTGAAAAATTGAATAAATAAATTTAACTATATTTATTTTAATCAATCAAAATATTATATATATATATATATAGGGGTGAGCGTAGCAGGGTACCCTGTAAAAATATCAGGACCCGGAACCGGAACTTGTTGCAACAGGTTCCTAAAAATAGGAACCGGAAGCTGTTGCAACAGGTTCCTAAGAATTGAGAATCGGAACCGGAACCTGCAGGTTCCGGTTCCTAAACAGGGTACCCTGTCTGTCTAAGTAAGTTTAATAGTTACTTGATAAATTGTGACAAATTTTTTTTTTTTTAAAATAGATGATCACAATAAAAGCTTACAACTTTAGTATAGTAATTCAAATATAACAAACCCACTAATTGTCTAGAATTTTTAATACCATATAGGTTCCGGTTTCATGTACCCTATAGGAAACCTGTACTAACAGGGTACCCTACAGGTTCTAGATCCAAAATTTTATTACCCGGAACCGGAACCTGTTGCAACAGGTTCCTAATTTTATTACCCGAAACCGGAACCTGATCAACAGGTTCCGGGTTTGGAACCTACGGTTCCGAACAGGTTCCGGTTCCATATCAGGGTACCCTGAATTTCTGCTCACCCTATATATATATATATATATATATATATATATATATATATATATATATATATATATATATATATAAACGAACATTATGTATTTATAACATACTAGTTTTGTGTTCGAGTTATAATTAATTGAACCATTAAATATACTCTATGTGATAATTGACACGTTTGACTTTTTTTACCATTCATATACTAACTTTGACCCTCGTTTATTATTAACATATAAAAAAACAAATTTAATCATTAAATATACTCGTATTGTTAAATAACTAAATTGTGCATTGACATATGTGTCAAGTTTGACTGCGTCAATTGTTCAGGATTGGAGGGAGTAGTGTCGATTGTTTTGAAATAGAAGGAGATGGAGGAATGTATATACTTTTTTTGTTCTACAATAATTGACACGGTCAAACTTAACACATTTAAATAAAAATCATACGGATTAAATTGATATTACAAAACAATATATCAAAATCTGTTTTAAAACATTTTATAAGACTATAGTCGAAGTTAAAAAATTAAATGTGTTAATTGTTATGAAAGGAAGAGTAATTTTTGATACAAGTAATTATTTGCAAAATTTCTTACAAAAACGTGGTATCTTCCGCCTCTTAAGGTTTTGTGAGACCTGAGGCTCTGAGTCTTTTTCCCCCAAATCTCTCACATTATTTTCTCTCTCTAAGATTGACCCACCAATACAATTTCTACCCTTTTCTCTCTCTACTTCACCTTCCATTCTGTCTCTCACCACTCTTCCTCCTTCTTGGGGGGGTAAGTTATTCTACTCTTATCTTCTTCAATTTCTTGTTTTTGATTTCTGATTGTCTAATTATTTCATGGGTCGTTGTTGTTTTTCATTGACATTGTTGGTTTTTTATGCTATTTGATTTTTTTTTCCCCTTTAATTGTTGGGTTCCCAATTGTCAATTATGTAAAATTTCCCTAAAATTTGGGGTTTTTTAATAATTAATTTGTTAATTGGATTGAGCCCTTTTCTGGGTTTATGGATTCTTATGTGGGTTTACATTATATTGATGAAAGTGTTGATTTTTGCGTTGAAATCAATTTTGGGTTGATCGGTTCCTTTACTTTATGTCAAGACTTGATTTTTTTATATCTTGCTTATGTTGGGGTTTTTGTTCCATGTTTGTTGAAATTAGCATTATCATCAGTTTTGACTTGTTCAGGTTCTTAAATATAGTTTTAGTTTGCTTAATGTATATGGGGTTCCATCTGCTGCGGTGTCGGATTAGTCGCTAATATAGGTTTGGGCTATGAGAATGAACTTGCGATCATTGAATGGAGGTGTTGTGCAATCTGGGTTTTTGAAGCCTGATAGGGTTTAGTAGGTTGTGGGTTTTAATTTTGAAGTCGTGTTATGAAACACCAAGTTGATTAGTATTGAATTTGATGATGAATTGCCTAGGGTTGCAAATATGTCGGCCTTGTTGGTAATTCTGATTGATATGTAATTGTCTTATTCTAGGGCTTCCAATTATGCTGAGTTGCCAGCATTTTCATGATTTTAGCACTTGTGAAGTTTGAAAACTTATTTTTCTTAGAGTTTGGATAGGTAATTGCAAATTTAAAGTTGGCTTTAATCTCGGCTTGGATTGATACTGTTAGTTTGTTAGTTCAATAGGACCCTTTTCAATGTCTTGCCGAATCAAAGTCCAATAACTTAGACTTGTTAGAAATTGTTTGGAGTTTTCTGAGCTTTTTAAGGCATCAAATATCTGCTGTATTGGCTTTCAATATGGTTAATTGTTGTGGAGGTTCAGCACCCCCACCCCCACCCCCATCC
Organism: Chenopodium quinoa; assembly: GCF_001683475.1. Classification (NCBI taxonomy): domain Eukaryota; kingdom Viridiplantae; phylum Streptophyta; class Magnoliopsida; order Caryophyllales; family Amaranthaceae; genus Chenopodium; species Chenopodium quinoa. The sequence continues at coordinate 2,767,504 of NW_018744633.1, read as the reverse complement.
CTCAAATGCTCTGTCGAGATGTTTGTGATGGTTTTGTTTAAATTTTATGATCAGGGTTAATGTTGAGTGAAATCGAGATAGTCATTATTGATGGTTGTTCAGATGGAAAAGACACCTAATTCAGCATCAAAGGAACGTGCTCTGCAGTTATATAACAAGGTGTGTTGTTATGTCCTTCCATTTTCAATGCTTTGCAGTTGTGCTTCTCTCCATTGTCAGATATTGCTGATCGTGAGCTTATTAATGTGCATGTGCTCCTTTTCTTGTCTGTTAATGCTTTTGTAATTGGACATGAAGTCTTATGTCAGATACTTTTCAATTTTTCATGCTGTTTATTATATTATCTTATGCACTCTGAAAATTCATTTCCTGTAGAACATTGAGTTGGAAAAGAAGCGGCAGAAGTCTCTCCAGGCTAAGATTCCATCTGATCCTAATGCTTGGTATCAGATAAGAGAGAACTATGAGGCAATAATTCTTGAAGATCATGCCTTTTCTGAACAGCATAATATTGAATTTTCCCTATGGCAACTTCATTACAAGCGAATTGAGGAATTCAGAGGACACTTCAGTGCTGCTCAAGCTTCTGTGCGATCATCTGCAACTAACAGCGGGAGAGCTCCTCAAGTACAAGACAGAATAACAAAAATCCGTGTTCAGTTTAAGGCCTTCCTATCTGAGGCTACTGGCTTCTATCATGACTTGATTCTTAAAATTAGAGCGAAGTATGGTCTCCCTTTAGGGCATTTTACTGAAGATTCAGACAGTGATACTGTTATGGGAACTGACACTGCTAAGTCATCTGATGTGAAGAAGGCACTAGTTTCTTGTCATCGTAGTCTCATTTATCTAGGTGATCTTGCACGTTACAAAGGTGTGTATGGGGAGGGTGAATCTAGAGTTCGTGAGTTTTCTGCAGCGTCAAGTTACTATCTGCAAGCTGCGTCTCTTTGGCCATCCAACGGCAATCCACATCATCAGGTTTGTCATCTTATCTATATGATTGTTGGTTCTATTTTTCTTATTTCTTTGATAGTAAATTTTTTTCTTAATATTGTATAGATTTTTGTTTGATTTCTAAAAATTATTTATCCTGGGTCAATGTTGTCTTGTCAGCTTGCAATATTGTCTACATACTCAAGTGATGAACTGGTGGCTGTTTACCGTTATTTTAGAAGTTTGGCTGCTGAGATCCCCTTTCCAACTGCAAAAGACAATTTGGTTATTGCATTTGAAAAGGTACAAAAATAAAACCACTCACATACTACATGTAAACATATGGTGCTTTAATTTAAGTTTTCATGCCTCTCATTGGATGTATTTGGTCAAGCACTCAAGCTTGAGGAGTGAGGTGCTTTTGCTTGATTTGTTTTCTCTGCTATGTGCTGGGTTTCACTTGGATGGATGTTTGTTTAAAACAGTGGATAAGTATCTTCCTATCATTTATAATGTTCTCATTACTTTAAGGATTTGTATGTTATGAATCTCATGATCCATCTCTTGAAATGCCTTCCAAGGTTTCCTCATTTTGATGAGATTTTTACTACTATTTTGTTTTTTTTGGTTTTCTTGGTAAGGAATAAGCTAAGTATTGTCTATCATCACAATTTAATTCATTTTAAGCATTGAGGCAGGGGTAAATTTGTTACTCCATGTTAGCTGGTTGAATGATTCTAATAGAGTTTGTTTCTGATATGATATTTGGGATTATTACAGAATCGTCAAAACTATAATCAGCTGATTGAGACAACAAAGACCAATGGGGACAGAGAAGTTAGTGTCAAGGAGAAATATAAGGAATTCTGTACCCAGTTTGTCCGGCTTCATGGCATTTTATTCACTCGTACTAGGTACTTAATTTTGCATATATAAGGTACGACAAACAATCATTTTAGTATCTTCTAATTTTTAATCACTTCTTTCAGCATGGAGACATTTGCTGCTGTTCTTTCTTCAGTAAGAGGAGTATTTCATGAGCTTCTTTCTTCTGGAGCAGAGGAAGAGTTGAATTTTGGCAAAGATGGTATGGAGAATGGGCTTGCCATTTTGAGACTTGTGGCTATCCTCATATTCACAGTTTATAATGTGAGTAAGAAGAATGAAGGTCACTCTTATGCTGAAATCTTACAGCACAATCTTCTATGTGATAATGCTCGTAACGTTACTTTTGAACTTATGAGTCTTATCGTCGAGAGATCTGTGCAACTTCATGATTCTTCATCTAGTTTCCTTCTACCTAGCATTCTGGTATTTCTCGAGTGGTTAGCGTGTTATCCAGAATTCGCAGCTTGCACCACTAATGAGAAAAAACCAACTGCTGCTAGATCGTCATTCTGGAAGCATTGCATAGCTTTGCTTAATAAGCTTCTATCCAGTCGTCTGGTTGCAGCTGATGATGATGGGGATGAAACTTGTTTTACTAACATGACCAGGTATGATGAAGGGGAGACTGAAAGTCGACTTGCTTTGTCAGAGGATTTTGAGTTGAGGGGGTTTTTGCCCATTCTTCCTGCACATAGTATTCTAGATTTTTCAAGAAAGCGGTTAATCAGTGTTGGTGGTAGTAGTAAGGAAAAACGAACTCGAGTAAAGAGAATCATTGCTGCAGGCAGAGCCTTGGTTAGTGTAGCAATGGTTGATCACAAGTCTGTGTCCTATGATTCAAAGGTGAAACAATTTGTCATTGGAGTTCAACTGCAAGTATCTGACAATAGCATGCCGAGTTCCTATATGGGGTTAACTGAATCACCTTCAACTGAGCAAGTGGTTACAATGTCATCTGTTAATTCTATGACAATGAAAGAGAATATTCAGCAATTAGGCGAAGGAGATGACGATGATGAAGAAATTGTTTTTAAGCCAGCACTTGTTGAGAAGCAGATGGATGCCACTGGACCAACTTGGATCTTTAATGAGGAATTAAAGCAGGGAAGGAGTACCCCACCTGTATCCAGCGTGCACTATCAACAGGCTACGTCAGAACGTATTCCGCCATCTGGCAATGTTGCTGCACAAATTTATCCCGTGAGGGATATGCATGATTCACGATGGCTCGTTGAACAGCAAGCTTCACTTGCAGATGGCATAAACAGATTGAAGTTCATGGAAAATGGCCATGTATCGAATTCTGAATTGAAAGGAAGTTTGGGTATCCTGGGTGCTGGTTCACATTTGCCTCCCCAACCATCTGCTAGTTTTATGGATACTGCTATCTACTCAGATTACAGAAGAGCTCCAGAAGTTATGCACTCATCCAAGATGGATTATTCTGCATTTCCTGAAGTGTCTACTGATAATATGTCTGTAAAGCCGCCATCTTTCTCTTCAGCAGCATTTAAAAGTCAAGTGGGCCGTCCTGTTAGGCATCTTGGGCCTCCACCTGGTTTTAGTCCTGTTCCAGCGAAACATGTTAGTATGCCTATGTCTGGTGTGCCTGGGAGTAATGGGTCTTTAGTAGTTGACGATTATAGCTGGTTGGATGGTTATCACATGCCGCCCTCAGTAAGTAATATAGAGCCCAATCATGCTAGTAATAATGTTTTACATGCCAACTCCCAGTTCTTAACTACTATGAATAGCTCAAATGGAAATACTGGCTTGCCATTTCCTGGAATGCAAGCTCCTGCTGGTCAGTTTCAAGGGGGGAACCCGAAAAACTATCCAGATTACCAGCCTTTCCGAAATCTAAATCACAACCATGAGCAAAAGTTGCTTGAACAACAGCATGTTATGACTGGGAATCACCAGTTCACTCCTCAGCCAGAGCAGTACCAAGGACAATCCCCCTGGACTGGTCAGTATCATGTGTGAGATCACTTTGGTGGTGTTTTGCGATGTGGATGGTGAGTATAAGTCATTGCTAAGTGATGGTTCTTTGGCATTGACCTAAATCATACATGCTGAATTGCTGACTGTCATTTCCTTCTTTTCAAGGCCCGGAGATTGAATATGATGAATATCCTGTCCTGCATTACTTTGCCAAGTGCACACCCCAGCTATGTACTGTTCTCACTGTTTTTTGGTGTACAAGGTGATGGGTGGTGTAAGGTGTCCAGCGAGGACTAACTGCCAAACTTGTGAGTAAACTCCTTATATACTACCATCAACATAATTTTATGTTCTTTCATTGTGGTTTGTTTTTCAAGTGCTTCAGTTCATACCAGGTTGACATTTAAGCTACTCTAAATTATAGATATGCTCTGTGCTTCATTTCACTTCAACATTCTGTTTTGGAATTTCATACTTGACTGCCTTCAATATTTATTATCTCTTTGCAGCGAATGCAAACCTCCACTAAACTTTATTGCTATTGACAACACATTTTTGTCATGCAGATTCTGCCGCTTCCTCTTGTGGGAGGAGTGATTAAAATGGCTTGTTGCAAACTAAATTATTTTTGTCGCCATCTTTTCCCCTTTTGACCATGATATATCCCGGTTGATTTGGTCACTCGATGGATGATAAATTACATAGAAAACTGCTGTGTTTGGTCAAGCAGACAGTTGTCCAGTGTTGATGCTTGTCATAGTTTTCTCGTCAGTTGGCTGCTGTTACCGGAAGATGGCTGGAACTAGTGTTCTCTTCCTGGAGTTTCTGAAACACTGATGGTTGTGTTCTGGAGGCTTTTGTTGGGAGTTGTGATGCATAATTGGAGGGTTTGTGAAGAAAACATATCACCTCTGATCTTAGGGGTTGCTCAAAATAATCATCAGGAAAACTGATGAAGTTTCTTGCTTTTATGTGTGTTTGTGTTATTTGAAACTTAAGTATGTTGTTTGAACCAAAAAACTTGTGTATTTGAATTCTGAAAACCTCCTGTTTGCTAAGCTATATCAAACTTTCTATGAGATATGCAATAAAACAGCTATCTTTTGTTCTCTCTCGGGCTCTCGGTTTCCAACTTCTAGCCCCATAGGTGATTTTACCGAACCAAGTCTGCTGTTTGGTGTGGGTGACTGCTGTTTAATGCTGTAAAATGGTCTGCTTCATTCATTTGATTTTGATGATTAGAGAAAAATGCATAGAGCATACTGGAGTTTTCAGAGAAGTTTCTACTTGAGAAAGCTATCACATTAGTAGGATATTGTAAGATTATGTTTCATTTTACACATTAATCAACAATTCTGGTCAATAATTTTCAGTTTTGGATACATGAAATCAAATTTAGATAATATGATTAAGTAGACAAGTAGAGGATCATACTAAAGACAGTTAGTGTTTACTACCTTTGTTTATTTTAAATCATTTGTTTTAAGAGGTTGATTGATTCATAAATGAGAAGTTATACGACATTTAGACAAATCAAGAAGATAGACAATAAATAAAACGACAACGTGACCCCCATAAATACAAGGCTCAAGCTAGGCAAAACGACATACATCCTCTCTACTGCTTTGTCTCCTTTCCCCCCTTTCCTCTATCCAATCGACCACAATTCCGCATTAGTCACATGCCCCACAAACCACAACGATCTTCTATTACCCTTTGCATAATGATTTAATTGAATAAAACTTTAATTATCTATCAAAATTCTTTTTTTTTTTTTTTAAAAAATATTATTAATTGAACCTCCTTCTTTGATACGTACCTTAGTATAGCTGTCAATAGTTGACCCGACTCGAAATACCGACTCAAACCCGATTATTAACCGACCCATCTGAACCCGAAAAAATAGTGACCCAACCCCGACCTAAAACCAACCATAGACCCGAGTTGACCCAAGTATGTGAGACCCGAACCCGAACATGAACTGACTTGGAGATGACCCGACCCAAATGTAACCCGTAAATTATTGACCTGAACCGAACCCAACTTGAACCAAAATTGACACAAACCCGCTTTAACCCTTCAAATCCCGATTTTATCCCGACTTGTTACTAACCTGACCTGAATTCAACCCAACTCGTTCCTAACCCGACTCGAATTTAACCCAACCTGTTACAAACCTGACCCGAAATCAACCCGACTTGTTATTAACCTAACCTAAATTCAACCCGACTTGTTATTGACCCGACCCGAATTTTACCAGACCTATTACTAACCCGACCCAAAAATTCAACCCGATTTGTTACTAACCCGACACAAAATCAACACGACTTGTTATTGACCCGACCTAAATTCAACCCAAATTGTTCCTGACCCGATTTCAAATCACCTTAAATGCAATTTAGACCACCTTATTATTGTTGATCAAAGAATTTTGTCTTGGGAGACCAAGTTGGTCCAAGCCAGCAAAAGAAAGGAGCATCATCCTCAAATTTAAGAGTTAAATGTAGTATATATTTGTTGTATAGTCGAAGGAGATAATTATCTTCCTAAATTATAAACTATAGATCCCTAGTATATTTCCATATAAATTATAGTCAAAGGAAATAATTAGCTTGATAAAAATGATAGTTATCTATTTATAGTTAGTTAAACCCGAAATCCCGAATAAGACCTTACATGAAAATGACCCGATCTGATTGTAACCTGTAAAATATTGACTTGAACATAACCCGACTTGACTCCGAGATTGACCCGACTTGGAAATGACCTAACCTATTATAACCTGCAAATTATTCACTTGAACCTAACCCGACTTGAACTCGAGAGTGACCCGACTTGAAAATGACCCGACCTGATTATAACCCGCAAATTATTGACTTGAACCGAACCTGACTCAAATCCGAGAATGACCCGTCCTGATTCTAACTAGCAAATTATTGACTTAAACCGAACCCGACTCGAACCCGAGAATTACCGTAACCCGTTTTAACCCGTGAAAACCCAAATTAAACTCGACCTATTCTTCACCCAACCCGAATGTAACCCGACCTGTTATTAACCCTACCTAAACTCGATCCAAACTCAATAAGAAGTATGACCCGACGTGACCCGACTCAAGCATGACCAAACCCAAACCCGACCCGCATAGGTTATGGAATTAATCCGAATTGACCAGACCCGAGTAGACCCGACCCACTCTTCCCGACCCAAACCCGACCCGTTTACCTGAATTGACAGCTCTACCCGAAGCCTACAAAATTTCTCAAAAAGTGTGGATATTAGCCTTCAATTTTGAAATTTTTTGACCTTTTTTTGCCCGAAATAAAAATTTCCGAAATGTTTACCATGGTTCCTAATGCCCTTTTGATGAATCATATTTATATAGGATTTATAGGCACGTTTATGCTAAGTTTATAGTTGCTTTTTAGGTCTTTTAGTCGCTTTTTAGGTCGTAAATACATAAGTTGTTTGTTTTGTACTCTATTACGCTCCATTTGTGTTTTTCTTAATGTTTCAGGTGATTTGATAGACATTTGGACGCTTTTGAAGTGTTTGGAGTTGATTCGGATGATATTTATATGGAAGCCGACGAATCCAGCTTATTAATCGTAGATACCATGTTTGTGAATGTTGATTTTGAGATTTATATGCATGAGGAATAAATATAGCATCCACAAGGGTTGTTATGCACTTTTCGAAATTGAATTTGAGTTAGAAACAAAGTTAAACGATGTTTTACAAAGTGGCAAAACAGACCTTTGGTCACTCTTTTAATCATAACTTGAGTTCTACAGATCGGATTGAAGCGATTCAAATTTCGTTGGAAACTAGACTTAAATAGCTTTCCAACAGTAGGTACACGCCTATACACAACGTATAAATCAGAAGTTACAATCCTGTGAAATTGACACAATGCCCAGTAGCCCCGTGCGAGAGCTCGCAAGGTAGCTCGCATAGGCCTCGAGCAATAGCAGCCCCGAGCGAGAGCTCACTCGACCAGGGAGCTATAGCTCTAGTTTACCCACGAAAGCAGCAAGCAAGGGGCATCGTAGCACGTCTTTTTCTTCGCCCTCGATTCCATTGAGCATCTTCGTGCCACGTCATCTTCTATCGTCCAATCGTTTGACAACTTGTGTAATTTATATTTTACTTTTCTTTAATTATTTTTAGATTAGTTTTAGCATATTATAAATATCTCAAGGGATTATTATTTTTCCCTTATGCCTTTTATATCTTCTATTATTTTACGTTCTTTTGAGTTTTCTCTTTTGAACCCTAGTTTCTCATGGCATCTCCATGGATTTCTTCCATGGATGATTCTTGGGTTTACTATTTTAATTCATTGAGGTATTTTATTTATATCTCTTATTTTTAATTATGTTTTATTCCTTAGATCTAGTTTTAATTATTTCTTCCATGTTTGAGTATTTTATTTCTAGGGTTTGAGAATCCATATTTATATTATGAATCTTGATTGATAATTTTAATATTTTGATTATTGATTTCTCTAATTGATAGTGTTTTATTGTTAATCTTGCAACCTGATCAATTGTTTGATTAATTTTTGTTAATAAGAGTTTGAATTGAAAGATCTTACTTTTAGAGGCTTACCTACAATTAGCAATTCTGATTATGTTAGCGACCGAACTACATATGTGGAATTGAGAGCGTTAAGACCCGACCGTAGGCTTAGCAATTGCTCTAGATAATTGATTGATTGAATTGTTATTGATAGATAGATTTAGAACTATAAGCATGGTGAACCACAACCCTATGTATTTTTATTAATTGTTTTATTCTTTTATAATTTCGTTGGCTTTGTTTAGTTTCTCCAATTTCTTAGAGGTTAGATTGAATACCATCTCTCTGTGGATTCGACCCTACTTACCCTACTACATTGTTAGTTGGCTTTGTTAGGAATTTATTTTTGACAGGTGTACGACAACCTATCACCTTTGGAATCCAATTGGTTGGGTGGAACCATCCAATTTGCCTTTAAACGACCAATTTACCGATTTACAACTTGCACTGATTTCATTAATTCAAGCCTACCACGAACATTTATGACAACACATAATGATCATATATGGTTCCAAATGATATTATATGACTCCGAAATGTATCCCCTAAAATCTTAAGCTTTTTCGACACCGGGCCTCGAAACCTCCAAAATTTCTCAAAAAGCGTGGATACATGGTCCCTAATTGGAATTTTTTGACTTTTTTTCGCCCACAAATAAAAATTGCCGAAATGTTTACCATGGTCCCTAATATCCTCTGGGAGTCCAATTGGGTTGGTGGAACCATCTAATTTGCCTTTAAACGACCAATTTACCGATTTACAACTTGCACCGATTTCATTAATTCAAGCCTACCACAAACATTTATGACAACATATAATGATCATATATGATTCCCAACGGGAATATATGACCCCGAGATGTATCTCGTAAAATCTCAAGCCTTTTCAACACGGGCCCAAATACCTCCAAAATTTCTCAAAAACAGGTATATTAGCCTTCAATTAGGATTTTTTTGATTTTTTTTTGGTCCGGAAATAAAAATTGCCGAAATGTTTACCATGGTCCCTAATACCATCCTAGAGTCCAATTGGGTGGGTGGAACCATCCAATTTGCTTTTAAGCGGTCAATTTACTGGTTTACAACTTGCACCGATTTCATTAACTCAAGCCTACCACGAACATTTATGACAAAATATAATGATCATTTGTGGTTCCAAACGACATTATATGACCCCGAGATGTAACCCTTAAAATCTCATTTATTTCCGACACCGGGCCCCGAAACTTTCAAAATTTCTAAAAAAACATGGATAATTAGCCTTCAATTTTGGAATTTTTTGACTTTTTTTCGCACGGAAATAAAAATTACCGAAATGTATACCATGGTCCCTAATACCCTCCGGGAATCCAATTGGGTGGGTAAAACATTCCAATTTGTCTTTAAATGACCAATTTACTAGTTCACAACTTGCACATATTTTATTAACTCAAATCTACTACGAACATTTATGACAACATACAATTATCAAATATGGTTCCAATCGGCATTATATGACCCCGAGATGTATTCCCTAGAATTTCAATACTTTTCGACACCGGGCCCGAAACCCAAAAAAATTCGCAAAATGCGTGGATACTAGACTTCAATTTTGGAATTTTTTTTTACTTTTATTCGTCCGGAAAAAAAAATGACCGTAATTTTTACAATGGTCCATAATACCCTTCGGTACACCTGATTGGGTGGAACCATCCAATTTTCTTTTAAACAGCCGACTTATATTACCGGTTTACAATTGCATCGATTTCATTAACTCAAGCCTACCACGTACATTTAAGACAACAAATAATGATTATATATGGTTCCAAACGGAATTAAATGACCCCGAGACGTATCTCCTAGAATTTTAAGACTTTTCGACACCGAGCCCCGGATCCTCTAAAATTTCTCAAAATTCGTGGATAATTAGCCTTCAATTTTGAATTTTTTTTACTTTTTATCCGTGAAAAATAAAAATTGACTAAAAGTTTACCATAGACCCTAATACCATCCGGGAGTCCTATGGGTGGGTGGAACCATCCGATTTGCCTTTAAACGACCAATTTATCGGTTTACAACTTGCACCGATTTCATTAACTCAAGCCTACCGCGAACATTTATGACAACAAAAAATAATCATATATGGTTCCAAACAGCATTATATGACCCCAAGATGTATTCCCTAAAATTTTAAGAATTTCCGACACCGGGCCACGAAACCTCCAAAATTTCTCAAAAAGTGTGGATATTAGTCTTCAATTTTGGATTTTTTTGAATTTTTTTTGCCCGAAAATAAAAATTGCTGAAATGTTCAAATGGTCCCTAATATCCCCGTGAGTCCAACTAGGTTGGTGGAACCATCCAATTTGCCTGTAAACAGCCAATTAAACTACCGGTTTACAACTTGCACGAATTTTATTAACTCAAGTCTACTACGAACATTTATGACAACATATAATGATCATATATGGTTCCAAATGGCATAGTATGACCCTGAGATGTATCACCTAAAATATTAATACTTTTCTAAATCGGGCCCCGAAACTTTCAAAATTTCTAAAAAAACATGGATATTAGCCTTCAATTTTGAAATTTTTTGATTTTTTTTCGCCCGGAAATAAAAATTGCTTTAATGTTAACCATTGTCCCTAATACTCTCTGAGAGTCCAATTGGGTGGGTGGAAGGCTCCTATTTGCCTTTAAACGACCAGTCTACCGGTTTACAACTTACACCGATTTCATCAATTCAAGCCTACCACGAACATTTATGACAACAAATAATGATCGTATATGGTTCCAAACGGCATTATATGACCCCATGACGTATCCCATAGAATTTCAATACTTTTCGACACCAAGCCCCGAAACCTCCAAAATTTCTCAAAAAGCGTGGATAATATTCAATTTTGGATTTTTTTTGATTTTTTTTTCGCCCGAAAATAAAAATTGCCGAAATTTTTACCATGGACCCTAATATCCTCCGGGAGTCCAATTGGGTTGGTGAAACCATCCAATTTTTCCTGTAAACGGCCAATTTAACTATCGGTTTACAACTTGCCCGGATTTTATAAACTGAAGTCTACTACGAACATTTATGACAACATATAATGATCATATATGGTTCCAAATGACATTATATGACTACGAGATGTATCTCCTAAAATATTAATACTTTAATACACCAAGCCTCAAAACCTTCAAAATTTCTTAAAAGCGTGGATATTAGCCTTCAATTATGGAATTTTTTTATGTTTTATTTCCCGGAAATAAAAATTGCTGTAATGTTTACCATGGTCCCTAATACTCTCAGGAAGTCCAATTGGGTGGGTAGAAGCATCCAATTTGCCTTTAAACGACCAATTTACCGGTTTACAACTTGCACTAATTTCATTAATTCAAGCCTACAACGAACATTTATGACAACAAAAACGATCATATATGGTTCCAAACGGCATTATATGACCCCAAGACGTATGCCATATAATTTCAAGATTTTTCGACAACGGACCCGAAACCTCCAAAATTTCTCAAAAAGCGTGGATATTAGTCTTCAATTTTGGATTTTTTTGAATTTTTTTTGCCCGAAAATAAAAATTGCTGAAATGTTTACAATGGTCCATAATATCCTCCGTGAGTCCAGTTTGGTTGGTGGAACCATCCAATTTGCCTGTAAACGGTAAATTTAACTCCTGGTTTACAACTTGCACGGATTTTATTATCTCAAGTCTACTACAAAAATTTTTGACAACATATAATGATCATATATGGTTCCAAACGGCACTATATGACCCCGAGATGTATCTCCTAAAATATGAATAATTTTTTACACCAGGCCCTGAAACCTTCAAAATTTCTAAAAATGTGTGGTTATTAGCCTTCAATTTTGTAATTTTTTGATTTTTTTTCGCCCGCAAAATAAAAATTGTCGTAATGTTTACCATGATCCCTAATACTCTCCGGGAGTTCAATTGGGTGGGTGGAAACATCCAATTTTCCTTTAAACGACCAATTTACCGGTTTACAACTTGCATCGATTTCATTAATTCAAGCCTACCACGAACATTTATGAAAACAAAGAACGATCATATATGGTTCTAAACGGCATTATATGACCCCGAGACGTATCCTATAAATTCTTAAGACTTTTCGACACAGGGCCCCAAACCTCCGAAATTTCTCAAAAAGCGTGGATATTAGCCTTCAATTTTGGAACTTTTTTGCCATTTTTTCTAACGAAAATAAAAATTGCCGAAATGTTTACCATAGTCCCTAATATCTTCCGGGAGTCCAATTGGGTTGGTGAAACCATCCGATTTGCCTGTAAACGGCCAATTTAAATCTTGATTTACAACTTGCATAGATTTTATCAACTCAAGTCTAATTTGAACATTTATGACAACATATAATGATCATATATGGTTCCAAACGACACTATATGACCCAGAGATATATCTCCTAAAATATTAATACTTTTCTACACCGGGCCCCGAAACCTTTAAAATTTCTCAAAAAGCGTGTTAGCCTTCAATTTTGAAATTTTTTGATTTTTTTTCGCCCGCAAATAATAATTGTCGTAATGTTTACCATGATCACTAATACTCTCCGGGAGTCCATTTGGGTAGGTTGAAGCATCCAATTTGTCTTTAAACGACCAATTTACCGGTTTACAACTTGCACCGATTTCATTAATTCAACCCTACCATGAACATTTATGACAACAAATAATGATCATATATGGTTCCAAACGACATTAGATGACCTTGAGACGTGTCCCATAGAATTTCAAGACTTTTCGACACCAGGCCCCGAAATCTCCAAAAATTTCAAAAAGCGTGGATTTCAATTGGGTGTGGATTTCAAAAAATTTCAAAAAGCCCCGAAATCTTCAATTTTGGATTTTTTTGACTTTTTTCACCTGGAAATAAAAATTGCCGAAATGTTAGCCATGGTCCATAATATCCTTTGGGAATCCAATTGGGTGTGTGGAACCATTCAATTTGCTTTTAAACGGCCAATTTACTAGTTTACAACTTGCACCGATTTCATTAATTCAAGCCTACCAAGAACATTTATGACAACAAATAACGATCATATATGGTTACAAACGACATTATATGACCCGAGACATATCGCATAGAATTTTAAGACTTTTCGACATCGGGCTCCGAAACCTCCAAAATTTCTCAAAAAGCGTGAATATTAGCTTTTAATTTTGGATTTTTTTTTAACTTTTTTTCACCCGAAAATAAAAATTTCCGAAATAGTTACCATGGTCCCTAATATCCTCCCAGAGTCCAATTGGGTTGGTGGAACCATCTAATTTGCCTGTAAATGGCCAATTTAACTACTGGTTTATAACTTGTACAGATTTTATTAACTCAAGTTTACTACGAACATTTATGACAACATATAATGATCTTATATGGTTCCAAACGGCACTATATGACCCCGAGATGTATCTCCTAAAATATTAATACTTTTCTACACCGGGCCCTGAAGCCTTAAAAATTTCTCAAAAAGCGTGGATATTAGCCTTCAATTTTGAAATTTTTTGATTTTTTTTTCGCCCGCGAATAAAAATTTCTGTAATGTTTACCATGGTTATTAAAACTCTCCGAGAGTCCAATTGGGTGGGTGGAAGCATCCAATTTGCCTTTAAACGACCAATTTACCGGTTTACAACTTAGACCGGTTTCATTAATTCAAGCCTACCATGAACATTTATGACAACATATAAAGATCATATATGGTTCCAAACGGAATTATATGACCCCGGGATGTATCCCATTTAATTTTGAGACTTTTCGACACCGGGCTCCAAAACCTCCAAAATTTCTTAAAAAGTGTGGATAATTAGTCTTCTATTTTGGAATTTTTTGACTTTTTTCACCTGGAAATAAAAATTGCTGAAATATTTACCATGGTCCCTAATACCCTCCGGGAGTCCAATTGGGTGTGTGGAACCATTCAATTTGCTTTTAAACGGCCAATTTACTGGTTTACAACTTGCACCGATTTACCAGTTTACAACGGCCAATGTACCGAACCCGACTTGAACCGAAATTTACCTAATCCCGTTTTAACCCTTCGAATCCCGATTTTATCCCGACTTGTTACTAACCTGACCTGAATTCAACCTACCCGTTCCTAACCCGACCCGAATTTAACCCAACCTGTTACAAACCCAACCCGAAATCAACCCGACTTGTTATTGACCTGACCCAAATTCAACCCGACTTGCTATTGGCCCGACCCGAATTTTACCAGACCTATTACTAACCCGACCCAAAAATTCAACCCAGTTTGTTACTAACCCGACTCGAAATCAACCCGACTTGTTATTGACCCGACCTAAATTCAACCCAAATTGTTCCTAACCCGATTTCAAATCACCTTAAATGCAATTTAGACCATCTTATTATTGTTAATCAAAGCATTTTGTCTAGGGAGACCAAGTCGGTCCAGGCCAGCAAAAGATTGAAGCATCATCCTCAAATTTAAGAGTTAAATATAGTATAAATTTGGTGTATGGTCAAAGGAGATAATTATCTTTCAAATTATAAACAATAGTTCTCTAGTATATTTCCATATATATTATAGTCAACGGAAATAATTAGCTTGATAAAAATGATAACTATCTATTTATAGTTAGTTGAACCCGAATATGACTTGAGTTGGAAATGACCCGACGTGATTGTAACCTGCAAATTATTAACTTGAACATAACACGACTTGAACCCGAGAATGACCCGACTTGAAAATGACCCGACCTGATTATAATATACAAATTATTGACATGAATCGAACCCGACTCAAACCTGAGAATGACCCGACCTGATTCTAACCCGCAAATTTTGACTTGAACCGAACCCGACTCGAACTCGAGAATTACCCTTACCCGTTTTAACCCGTGAAAACCCGAATTAAACCCGACCTATTGTTCACCCGACCCGAATGTAACCCGAACTTTATTAACCCGACCCAACCGATAAGAAGTATGACCCGACGTGACCCGACTCAAGCATGACCCAACCCAAACTCGACCCGCATAATTATGAAATTAATCTGAATTGCCCCGACCCAAGTCAACCCGACCCACTCTTGCCCGACCTGTTTACCCAAATTGACAGCTCTATACCTTAGTTTATACTTAATCCAAAATTAATCCGGATCTTTGTTAGGGCGGGTAGGGGCCACCCTCTTACTCATTGGTTATAAGGGTTATAAACCCTATTAAGAACTTGTTATCTTTAGCTTAATTTCACTTCAGTTCAGTTCAGTTGAGATTTAATTAGTTCAGTTGAGATTTAATTAGTTCAATACTGGTCAATTCCTAATTTTTTTTCTCTCATAAAATATTCAGTTCAATTCCATTCAGCTCTAATCAATTCAGTTCAGTAAATCAGAACAGACTCTAAATATAAGTGGTGAATATTAAAGTATTGTTATTTTTAAGGAAAAATACACTTTAATCATCCCAACTATTGCCGATTTACCTACAACAATCCCAACTAAGGTTTATTTTTTAACAATCCTAACTATGCACCCAGTTTTCCTCCAACAGACCCATCCGGTCAACACCAAGTCAATGACTTGATGTAACAGGTAACCAATACACGTGTCAGCACGCGATTGGTCTAAATTAAAAAATAAAAATTAAAAAAAAAAAAACAAAAAATCCTCACAGCCACCACCCCTCCCTTACGCCACCACGAAACACTAGGGGCAACCCCCAGCCCGCCGGGAAATGGCCGACCATCCCCCTCGACCCTCGAAAATGGCCGGTCGGCCCTTCCCAACCACAAAAATCACCGTCGCCGGCCCATTCCCACCCCAAACCACCGAATTCGACCTCTAAAAACTCTCATTCCCAAACCACTGAAATCGACCCTTGAAAACAACATTCCCTCCATAAAAAAACGTCTGTCCTCCCTTCCCCAACCCCCGAATTCACCCCCCTAGGCGGTTTCGACTTTCGAGGGTGTAGGAAGGGAGGAGGAGCGACATTGATTTTTTTTTTTTTCCGACGAAAGGGGAGCGAAGGGAGGAGAATGGTTTAGGGGATGAGATGGTTCGAATGTGTGTTCTTGGGGGGTTGGGAGGGCCGGCCGACCATTTTAGAGGGGTTAGGGAGGTAGTCGGCCGGTGGCTGGTGGTTTTGAGGGTTGTCTTAGGGTTTCACGGTGGGTGAAGGGAGGAGGGGGTGGCTGCCTGGCTGGGTTGGTTGATTCGATTTTTTTTTTTTTTTGAAGCTGATTCGATTTTTTTTTTCTTTTGTTTTTTTTTTAAATTTTTTTAAAATTAAGCCAATCATGTGATGACATGTGGCATTTAAAAAACAAAAATTTACCCTTTTAGCAGGTAACCGATTTTTGGGACTGCTGGAGGAAAACTGGGTGCATAGTTAGGATTGTTAAAAAATATACTTTAGTTGGGATTGTTGTAAGTAAATTGACAATAGTTGGAATTATTAAAGTGTATTTTTCCTATTTTTAAAATAAGGTTCGAAATCAAACTTCAAAGTTCTCCAAAAGCGAGGTTATAAACAACTACCAAGCAGTTTGTACTAACTTTTCTTGTATTGAAGAAATAATTGAAAACAAGTAACCATAATTTTAAGCTTAATAGTTCAAAACAGAAAAAGTCGAAAATGGACAAATAGATAAACACCAAAAAAAAGTGTATAAATAATAAAGGCACCAATGCACCATGATTAGAGAAGAAAGCCAATATTTGCCTAGCAAACTTTCCTATATTACTCCATTTTCTCTCTCCATTTTCATAACTCAACCAAAATAAAAGTTGTGCAACAATGAAGTTTAACAACAAAAATAAGAGTATCCCATATTTCATTCATTCATTTCTATTTATCCTAATTATTATCCTCCAAAATAACCACATTCTTTTAATCCACGGTTCACCTATCAAAACCGTTGTTATTTTAGTTATGGAAAACCGGTCCTTCGACCACATGTTGGGTTGGATGAAAAAACTCAACCCGAAAATCGATGGCGTAAACGGGTCCGAGTCAAACCGGGTTTCACTCTCTGAACCGGGTTCTCCAATTATTCATTGCAATGACACGGCCCATTATGTGGTTGACCCGGACCCGGGCCAGTGGCGGAGCCAGGATTTGTAATCCGGGGGGACAATTTTTAGATGTTTAATAATCGACAATAATTATAAGAAAAAAGAAATTGATCACATAAATTGTTTAATATATATTTGAAATCGCTTATGAGATATGACAATTATTCTTATATGGTGAAAGAGGAGTTGTTAAAAAATTAATTGCATATTAAGAAATTTATTAACCAAAATTTTTTTTTTATGCTGGTAAACCCCAATTTTAAGGTATGTAATCCTTAATAATCGATAAATATGATTTATCAAATGATAAGCATTTACACAAATTGATAGTAGATGTAAAGGGATTTGGGTTACATTTTAAAAAAAAAAATAATAATAAATAAATAAACTTTCTTTGACTAAAAATAAAATTGGAAACTTAGTTCCAAACAAGCTATAAAAAAAATAGAATTTAGGCACACATAATTAGAGAGATAAAAAAATACGGAGACATGTGTTCATTACAAATAGTTTAATAACACATTAGTAATCACTATCAACAAGGCGATACTTGATTAAACAGTTAAATGAGAGTAATTAGAGGTTTGAAGACTTATAATACTTTGTATATATAAATTACATACTATATAATGAAATTTAAAAACCAGTAAAAAAAAAATGGCAAAATCCAAAAACAAGAAAAAGAAGTTAAATAGGAGCACTTTGTATAAACTATAAAATGAAATAAAAATAAAGTCCAAAAATAGCAAAAAGAAACAAAAAAAATGATCGGGTAAAGAATCGAACCTAGGATCAAAGAGAAATACAAGCTTTACTCAAGCCCATCAACCACCAGACCAAATGTTGTCTTTGTTATATAAGGTATACATGTAAGGTATTTATTCTTATTTACAGCATTTATTTAAGCTAACATAAATTAAATTTTTTTTTGGAAAAATGGGGGGACAACCGTCCCCCCTTGTTCCTACATGGCTCCGCCCCTGACCCGGGCCACTCATTTCAAGCAATGAGAGAACAGATTTTTGGGTCGGACCAAACCGGGTCTGAACCGGCCCCTATGAATGGGTTCGCTCAACAAGCGTACTAAGAGTATGGAAATGGCTACACATGTTATGAATGGGTATAGACCGGAAATGGTTCCGGTTTATCAAGCTTTGGTTCAAGAATTTGCCGTGTTCGACCGGTGGTTTGCTTCCGCTCCGACCTCGACCCAACCGAACCGGCTTTTTATTCACTCGGCTACTTCAGCTGGGGCTACTAGTAATATCCCGGCCTTACTCGCTAAAGGTAACTCCTAGTACGAAGTATTAATTTTTTTTACTACGTATACCTCTTGTCGTTCTTTTTTAATTGGCGTGTTTCCTTTTTCACTGTTATCGATATGTTAATTATAACTGAAATTTTTCTACTTACTTGAGCTTTTGCTCTCCACATATTCATTACTCCGTATTTTATAAACAATTACTCCGAAAAATTATTTATCCATAATTGTTAAATTTGAGTCCGCCTATTTTTACTCGTGTTAGAATTATAACATTAATCTTGTACTGTAGTATTTAAATGCATCGTTTGTGTGTGCACAAAGTTAGAAATTTTATTTCTTAGAGAACTTGGGCACTTGTTTAGTAGTTGATGCGAAAACATTTAAAATTACTAGTGTAAAAACATTGTGCAACGGAAGGAGTACGTGTTGCAAGTATTGATTTGTTGCATAACGATAATGATTAATGAGTAACACCTCACTTGATTATATTTGTTAAACAGGGCACCCTCAAAGGACAATATTTGAGAACTTGGATAGTGAAGGAAAATCTTTTGGAATTTACTACCAAAATATTCCAGCCACATTGTTCTACCGCAATCTAAGAAAACTTAAGTATGTCACAAAATTTTTACCCTATGGTACGTTTTTCAAAAGACATGCTAAAGAAGGGAAGCTCCCGAGCTACGTAGTCGTGGAGCAACGATACACGGACACTAAGGCTAACCCTGCCAACGACGATTACCCATCACACAACGTGTACCATGGTCAATTGTTCGTAAAGGAGGTGTATGAAACCCTAAGGGCTAGTCCACAATGGAATGAAACCCTCCTCTTGATCACATACGACAAGCATGGTGGATTTTACGATCATGTCCCTACCCCGGTTAGTGGGGTCCCTAGCCCAGATGGTATTGTGGGGCTAGAGCCTTTCTTATTTAAGTTTGATAGGTTGGGAGTTCGGGTCCCTACTATAGCAGTTTCACCTTGGATCGAGAAGGGTACTGGTAAGTATATAATCAACGTCGTGTTTATTTTAATTTAATCAACTTTTATTTGACTTTGGAGAAATTGATGAGAGAAAGTATCTAGATAATGCTTTTGACTAAATGGGTTGAGAGCTGGATTTTGTAATTGCATTATTGGTTTCATTGTGGCCAAGTGGAGTCCAAAGTAAAATTTTGATGATATTGGAGATTTATTTAATTAGCTAGAAATGCAAAATGTTATAATTGAAATAATGAAATCCAACTAAAGTTGAAGATAGAATTAGCTAGAAACCTAAAAAACATAGATGGCCAAATAATTATTATTTTTAACAAAAAGTTGTAATTGAATAGTTTGTTGACCTAAGTTGTACAATACTTCAAAGAGTTTCCACATTAGAAGGTAAACCTTTTGAAAGAGTTAGGTAAATTGACTTCCTACCACATCCATGTTTTCTCCATTTACAAGTTTTCTTTGTAGAAGATACAAATGATGTTTGATTTGCAATAATCGTAGTATTTTTAAAGTTTTATTTTGTTATTATGTATGTGCTCAATTCATATACGATATATCTTTTGTACGATTTTTCGTGCATTAATGAATAGTTTAAAAGTAATATAGTTATTTACCAAAAAATAAAATTTCTAAATTTCTAAACAATTTAAACATTGATTAATTGATGATTATATGTATATGATGGTTCAGTAAACATAGAGTTTAGAACTAATATCCGACCTTAGCTCAGTTGGTAGAGCGGAGGACTGTAGTTGTTCAAATAGACATCCTTAGGTCGCTGGTTCGATTCCGGCAGGTCGGATTTTTTTTTATTATTCCATTTTTGGTTGGAAAATTAATTTCTTATTCCACAAGTGTTTATAGAATGCTCAACTTGTTCATATGTGACACAATTTTGCAGTTGTTCATAAGGCTAAAGGACCATATCCAACATCAGAGTACGAGCACTCGTGGATTGCAGCTACTGTCAAGAAACTCTTCAACCTGTCTAGTCCTTTCCTAACTAAAAGAGATGCTTGGGCTGGCACCTTTGAGGGCATTGTACAAACCCGAACTCAACCTAGAACAGATTGTCCTGGTTAGTTCACACTTTTCTTAAACTACACCAGTACAACATAATGTCTTCGTGTATTACTTGAAAACTCATTCTTCATATAAATAATTATGTTTGTATATATGGTATTATGGTTATAGTGCAACTGCCAATGCCGGTGAGGATGAGGCAGGGGGAGGCAGATGAAAACAGGCAGCTGAGTGAGTTTCAGCAAGAGCTGATGCATCTTGCAGCAGTGATGAAAGGCGACGACATACTGTCAAGTTATCCTGAGAGTATAGCTAAAGGAATGACAGTAAAGCAAGGGAAGGAGTACATGGAGGATGCAGTAAAGCGATTCTTCGAGGCAGCAAGACTTGCCAAGAAGTTAGGAGTTCATGAAGAACAGATTGTCAAAATGAGGCCTTCTCTCACTTCAAGACCTTTAAAATCTGACACCCAACAACACCCTTAAGGCCCTATATAGTCAGTGTATCAGTATAGGTAGATTAGATCATCTAATCCGAAAAATGTACCAAAGTTTCAGGTAGTTAGTTTTGTTGTAATATGGAGTGTAACATTACATAAATATGGGAAATATAATTAACACTGATCACAAATTTCAGAACCCACACATTTCTATAAGAATGCAGTTATGCACCGCGAATGGATTGTCTGACTGTCACTCCTGTATCGCGTTTTTTTATCTTCTCTGTTCATATATCTTCTGCACCACTGCAACACTTCATATGTAACTTTGCTCCTTAACAAAATCTCAATAGTAGTCCTATGCTTTATATAAGAATTTCCATGAATGTATGCTATCCTCAAAGAATGTGTTATAATGTAATTACAGATTTTCCCAACCAGGTATATTGGCTGTGGCTTCGTTCACCATATTTATTAATCTTACCTGCAGCAAGAGTAGCCATCCACAATACTCAAATGTGATTTCGAGTTACTTAAAGAAGCTCAATGAAGTCATGCAATGTCGATTATGACTAATAATGTAAATTTGCAGCATTATTTAGACTTGACAGACACACTCGTGTAATTAAATTAGAGGCTTACCACAGTCTCAGGAGCTCCAGGAGGAGGCAGTGTAAGATTCTTAGGTGGAGGACCGTCTTGAAACGATCTCTTGTCGAAATGCCAATCAGTGATCTGTCCATAAGTAAGCTCTCCCTGCATAGTTGTGACTATCAGACCAAAGAAATAGCTAGATGCTTTGTTACAACGAAAATTGCACATGAAATTTTCTAGCATGGTTCATTCTGATTATAGTTAAGGATGTACTAGCAGTTGGTTCCTAGAGAATGAAAAGGCGGTATATGCCAATAGTATTGGCTTGTTTTAATCACAACCATAAGTATAATGGATGATGTAGAAACAATGGTTAATATGTACCTTCTTGTTATAATCACAACCATAAGTATAATGGATGATGTAACTATTTCCAATATTCCAGTCTCTTGGAGGCTGAAATAAATACAGAGGAGTTAACATTAATACTATCAAAGTAAATATACACATTGCTAAAATACAAATTATGCAAATATAGCCATAATTTTAGTACCTGCAACATGAGATGTTCATGAAGATTGTGCTTCACCCCATGTAATGCTGAAGCTATGGCATATGCATACCTTCACACAAGCACATTTCGACCTTAATCTCAAGACAAATATAGTCACGTACATCTATAATATTATTTGAACTAATAATGTGACGACTGAATCCAAAAGTAGATTGTAAAATTTGAACTCACATTTCTTGCACCCAATCAAAGGTACTATCCGCCTCTGGATCACTTTTTATTCGCAAAGATATATTCATCCAAGTAGGCGCGATTTCTTTTAGCAATGACTAACAAGTTGTAGAGTGTACCATTATTAGTCTATGAGAACATAAAAAAATAAATGAGGTAACTAGGACAAAATTTCATTGCTTTCTTATTTACTTTGTACCTTTGCTATTATAACTGGTGAGCTTCCAATAGGATCCACATTCGATATGGATCCTACCGGGTAAAACTTTCGAATGATCTTCTCGTTTTCTTCAGGTTTGATGTAGAAAAACGGATACGCTGCCGGGTTTTTTCCTTGTGCCAAATTAGGCAAGGGCTTCACAAATAGATGGTCTGGTTCACCCATCAAAATATATCTACATCAAGATTTTATGCGTAATTTTGTTTGATAATGTCACTTAGCTTGTTACAAAATAAATACTTCTTCATAAGAGGAATTAAGCAAGGAAATCACTTTTTTTTTTTTGAAAATAAGCAAGGAAATCACTTACTCTTCCTCGATTGTTGCCTTTTCCAACCATTGAACAAAAGCCCATGGTCTGTTTAACACAATGTATCCCTATACAAAATGTTATCAAATTTAGAACAAGCCTTTATTAATTTTTGAGAATTTTTGGTCAATAAAGTTTGAACCCAAAATACATATACTAATTCAAAAGAATATACATTTCATATTTTCATCTTTCGTATAACTCAAAACAAGAGCAAGTGTTGTTATTTTGACTTGATGCACCATGAGCACTGTACACCCGGGTCCACCAAGTAAGTGCCAGTACTTTTTTGTATTTGGAAAGACAGAGAGGATGGCTTTATTATTTGATTATAGGAGGAAAATTAGAAGAGATTACTATTTTGAGTCTATTAATCATACTTCATACCTCAAAGATTAATTAATTTATCACAATGGTACTCACCTGATCTACACCCTCAGGAAGAGGATCCACCACAAAGGAAGGGATCTCCTCCATCAAACTATCGGGTTGACCCGAATGCAAAACCCGGGTAAACCCACCCATATCGGACCCGGGCAAATCTTTAACTCTCTTGTACCAATAGTACATTATCCTGCACTGCCATTTGCTATAGAGTGAATCTGTAGCTGTTACTGCTACATGAAACTTCAGCCGGTTTAAGCCCACGCCCTGATCCGGGTCCGTGGGCACGTTGATAACCGGTTCAACACGTCGATCCGGCCCGTAACTACTTAACACTCTTGGTTGACTTCTTATCAACAATAGAGTAGAGAAGTTACACAAGGCTATACAAAACCCAATAGCTAGTCCCACAAACAAAAACATAGCTCCCCTGCTCATTCTAGTTCTCCTATTCATTTTTGTACAAGTATGGTTTATCACATGAAAAAATATTGAAACTTTAGAAAGATTTTACAAGAAAAATGAATGTAAACCAAATTACAATTACAGAATTGTAGAAGAGGAGGTTGGATAAAAAATATGAAGCTTAACAAATGAAATTGTTTGTATTTTACAAGTAGTTCATAAAATAAAGGCAGACAAGATAAGTTGTTGCAAGAAATTATTGATTATATATGATAATTGGTGTTTAGTATATGGATAAATGAACACTAGCCCATTTTTTATTATATGAAATGATCAACCAACCAACCAAAATTCAATTGACTTGTGTAGTTGTGTATAATTAATTCTACTAATAATTGATTCGAAACTACACTGGTCTGACCACCAATGCAAGTCTAAAATGGCGGTGGTAGTATCGACCTGTAATTGAAACCAACCATTGCAAGGATAAGACTTACATGTACCATGATCATACAAGCAGTACCTAATGCTCACTTTGAAACCAAGGAGGGCGGCGTAAATCTTTTTATTATCTTCCATAATTGAATTCAAGCATCTACTTCTGTGTTGAGGTAAAACTGTTAAAAGTATAACATAATTTGTATGTCATTAGGAAGGAGACTCCCCTCTCTACAAAATACACTGTAGTTTTTTTTCTCTGTTTGTCAAAATATGGAGTATTTCGGTACATTTTCTGTATATTCATCCCATCAAAAACTAAACAGACCTATGCTTTGTATAAGAATTTCTTTGTAGATGCTATGTTCATAACATACTGCGTTCGATTACAGGGTTTACCAACCAGGAATATTGGCTGTAGCTTCATTTACCATCTTTACTAGTCTTACCTGCACCCAAATATCAGCATAGACACATCATTACAAAAGCGATTTAAACTGTTGCAATGTTAATGAACAAAAAATGGTTATGTCATGTGGAAGTTTTCACTAATAATGAACATTAGAACAACGCGTCATGTTGTTTAAATAACCATGTGGTGTCTGGTGTGTATAACCTGATATATGATGTATTCAGTAAGTGGCTATCTAAGTCAGAGACATACCACGGTCTCAGGAACGCCAGGAGGAGGCAGGGTAAGATTTTTCGGGGGAGGACTGTTTATATACAATCTCTTGTCAAAGCGCCATTCACCAATTTTTCCATAAGTTAGGATTCCCTGCATATATAAATTTGTAATTCAGAGCAAAGTGACTGAAAATAATGTACTAATGTAGGCATGACTAATAGTACCTTCATGGTATAATCGCAACCATAAGTAAAATGTATGATGTAACTTTTCCCAATATACACGTCCCATGGAGGCTGTACCATGAAATTTTTGTGAAGAATATGCTTCACACTGTGCAATGCAGAAGCTATGGCATACGCGTACCTTCATACAACCACATTAACATTAATATCAAGCAAGCGCGAGTTGAATATAGTGGATCAAGGTGATAAAAAACTGTTACTTGTATCAGCAAACTCACATTTCTTGCACCCAACCAAAAGTGCGGTCTGCTTCAGGATTATACTTTATTTGCAATGATACATTCAACCAAGTAGGTGCGATTTCCTTCAGCAAGGACTATGACAGGAAAAAATTCATACCAAATTAAGGAAACTACTAGTTCAACTTTGACAAAGTGACACAATTCATTGCTGATGTACCTTGGTTATTATGACAGGAGAGTTTCCAATAGGATCCACATTTGATATGGAGCCTTTCGGATAGAACTTCCTGATAAGCTTCTCGTTTTCAGCTGGTCTGATGTAGAAAAATGGGAATGCAGCCGGGAATTTTCCGTGTGCTAGGTTAGGCAAGGGTTTAAGAAATATATGGTCTGGTTCAGCCATCAAGACATATCTACATTAACATTGGTAAAATGTCACTTACCACAAAATAAAGCAGTCAAGGAAGTTTTTACTCCATACTTACTGAATCCCGAATTAGTTGTTTATCTCAAAATCTTATAATTAAGGATATGTGAACAGGCCCTAAGTATTTACACGGGTGTGAAATATTCAATCACGAACCACTACTATTTTCATAAAGGCGACAACTTTTATAGACGGAGCAAGTATCAAAGATTTGGAGAAGTCTTAAGTTTTGATGCAATTACTCACTCTTCCTCAATTGTTGCCTTTTCCAACCATTGCACAAATGCCCAAGGTCTATTCAGCACAACATATCCCTAAATAAAATAAAAATCTCCACTTTAGAACAAGCAAATATAAGAAATTTTTATGTCAGATTACATACATTTAAATATGTTAATAGAATAGTAGAAAGTAGTTCTCAAATCAAACAAGTAACCTATTATTTATACCAATTATCTGCAATGAATATTGTCAATGATGAAAGATGTACATCTGATTTTGAAACCTTGACCAGAACAGGTACCAGAGAAGCAATTATGCACCTAACCATATAATTATTTGACCTTGATTTCATGAAACATGAACTAAAAGCAAAGTAAACTATACTATATTCTGCTAGACTAGATAACCACATCACCATACAATAAATTAACAAAATTGCCAAAAGCCCAACCAATAATAATTTAACAAGTACAAATATAATTAGATTAAAAAAAAAAGATTAGATTAATAACTTGTATGTGCATTATAACTTAGAGTTCTACTTACCCAAGCGAGTTATGTAAGCAAGTGAGCAACTTCCCCTATT
This sequence comes from Chenopodium quinoa, assembly GCF_001683475.1. Lineage (NCBI taxonomy): Eukaryota > Viridiplantae > Streptophyta > Magnoliopsida > Caryophyllales > Amaranthaceae > Chenopodium > Chenopodium quinoa. The sequence goes on along the minus strand of NW_018744633.1, from coordinate 2,740,976 downwards.
TTGTGGTGAGTAGAATTCAAAAGTTCCACTTCCAATGCTTCAATGCATATGCCAACGAAACAACTTTTCAATTTTTTATATCCTATGAATTTGAACATTCTATAAATTTAGATGTCAATCAAACAACTACGTAATCTAGTAAAGAACGGAATTTTTTATTGAACTACCTAGTCTAAGAAAAATTATAATGAGGTTTTGAGGTTGCAAATTTCTTAAATTTTGAAAATCTTTCTTTGAGAGGATCCTCACACTACATGACTACAATCACCCTCTACTAAAAGTTCTTTTTCTTTTTTTTTTTTTTTTTTTTTTTGAATACCAAAAGTTTAGTTTGGTTGGTTGCTGTATATTTTCATGTGCATAAAGTGAAATGACACAAAATACCAATCCAAACAAAAAAATAAACCAAAAGACAAACTTGAAACGAAAGCAAAGCAAACTAGACTAAACTAAACTAAACTAAAGCACAATCATTCAAACAAAAAACTAAAACTAAAACTAAAACTCACCTGGTCAAGGCCATGAGGGAGAGGATCCACAACAAAAGAAGGGATCTCCCCCATCAAATTATCGGGCCGGCCCGAATGCAAAACCCGAGTAAACCCGCCCATATCCGACCCGGGCAAATCCTTAACCCTCTTATACCAATAGTACATTATCCTACATTGCCATTTGCTATAAGGTGTGTCTGTAGCCGTGACTGCTACATGAAACCTCGGTTTCGGGCCTTCGGCTTCTTTCCGTTCTTTAGGCATTTCAACAACCGGGTCAGCCCGGCCCGGATCATTATAACCCACTCTTTTAGGTTGATTTTTTAACCACATTAAAGTGACAAAACAAACCCCAATTGTTAATGCCACCCATAAAAACAGAGTTCCCCTGTTTATTATGCTTTTTCTCCCATTCATTTTCCCTCAATCATTCAACAAATTCTGCACATAAAAATGATTTTAACAAAATGGGTATGAATAAATTTTGAAAAAAATTGAAACCCCAGATGAAATTCTCAATTTTTATTGAAATTGATTAAAACAAATGTTAGTAAAAATGGTGAGTTAAAAGAGGGTACCTGAAATTCTGGAATTGATGATGCAGAGGAGTAATTGAAAAGGGTGGGAAATTGGAGGAGAGAGAAAACAGAGGAGAGAAAATAAAAGGGGTGGAGTAAGAGTTAAAATCACATGGAAAGTGAGAAGTGGGACAATATTGATGGAAGAAGAATGTGAGAGGGAAGGAGAAAATTCTCCCCGTCTCAAACGTTACTCAACTTGACAACTGGGGTTTTTGTTTTACGGACTGACTCGCTATTCATTAAGGTTGCAGAAATAAACAGTTGACTTTCTTTTGTCACGCATATGCTAGGAATTAGACTTGGGCACGGTCTGCTTCCCGCAGGCTTTTTTTATAGAGAGAGAGAGAGTAAGAGGGGCGGTACGCTCCGTCAATCCGCTGTTCATTGATAGACGAAGCTCTCTTTATCATCTCGTGCCAGATGCAACAAAGGATGAGTCCTTTTCTCTTCTCGCGAACCACGAGAGCGCCTAGTGCCCAGAAGAGCAAAGCTCATTTTCCTTTTAGGGTAAAGCGGCGCGTCAAAAATAACTGGCCCGTCAAAAGGCCGGGTCCTTTAAGCTTAAGTGTCATGTCAGCGTGTTTTGTACTTAAACAAATTGTGTTCGATCCCCCGCAATAACAATCGGGAGGGGACTGGAAGCTAACCACCCAGAACTGATTCCCGAATCCGGATTACTCATGGAACACCAAAAAAAAAAAAAAAAAAAAAAAATTGTGTTTGTAGCGGAGTGACAAAACTTTTGCTAAGTAGGACTTGTGTTGATTTTATTATATAGGACCTCATGTTTCATGTTTCATGTGTCAAGTTGTGCAACTCGTGTTGTGACAATATTTTTTAAATAGTTTAAAAAATATATTAATAAATAAACAAGCGAGCGAGCTAATACATGGATTAACGTTTTAAGCTTATGACATATTTTAAAAATAATTGACCCTACAGTGTATTTCTAGTACCATGACGGAATTGTTTTGAGTCAAGCTTTTTTCGTGTCATGCCTTATCGACCCATGCTTATTTCTAATTAGATTAGTCTTAGACTCAATACACCTATAGGGTTTTGTTGCAAATAGAAAATTAATGTTTGTGTCAGTAAACCACCCTGTAATTTCAAAAAATGTTCTTCACATCTCAATAATTCCATACTCCATAGTACAAGCCATTATAAACATTCAACTATATATACACGTCAAGAAGTTTTTTTCATGTATCACAGTCACAATTGTTTAAAATCTTATCATAAAATTTAAACTTTTGTGAGTTCATTTATCATTATGTAAGAGTAATAGATGGTCACATTTTTATAATAAACACATGAGATTATAACACTACAATCGTTCTCCTTTTTAGACTTCCCAACCTCAAACGTAGTTCTGATTTTTTTTTTTTTTTTTTTTTTGAAACAACGTAGTTCTGAACTTCTGATAAACTTTGTTCATTCCAAAAACAAAAATTAACCCAAAAAATTACAAACTTTGCGTTTTTAATTCATCATACCTTCTTTTAGTAAAACTCAAATGTAAGTAACATTTTGTAATAAGTAATTGGAAGTTCTAATAAAATTGATTATGATATAACGTGAAAATTATGAATACTTTTTTAGAATTTTAGGGTGTGCTGTCTTTGTTTCTGTAGAAAAATCTTTGTTTAAAAATTCAATGTAAATAAAATCATAGATTATAAGAAACAAAAAATAAAGTGAATTGTAATTAGCCAAAAAAATATATCCGTGATATTGGATCGGGGGTTTTGAACCCGACGTGAATCGAACACGCAACCTTCTGATCTGGAGTCAGACGCGCTACCATTGCGCCACGGATCCATTTGTTAATCATTTTTATGACAATTTATATTAGAACATTAAACCAACAAAAGTATGCAATTATTCAAATACATTACATAAAATCAATGAGTTTGTACATGAAATTGAACTACAAGATTGTTGTTGCAGCTCTTCGTGCTAATATAATCCAACAAATAACGCGATACACGATGAAAAACCCGATCATAATCCCAACATTTTCCCATCTAATATCTCTATCAAGACCTCTATTCCTCAAAACATCACCTCCATTCATCAAACAATTACTAGTAGTATGGTTTTTATTGTTTGCCCAAGAAAAACAATCATTTCTCATACCCCAATATTCGTTAACAATCAATGAGTCCAAAGGGTACCTATATAATGAAACATAGTACATAAAAATCCAATACTTTGGTATGATCTCTTTTGGTATGAAGTAGCCAGAGAACAAGAAGAATGCTCCAAGAACGGTGCAAATGAGCGAGTTTCCGGCTATAAAGTCCGGGGATATTGAGCTTAGGAACATGACTAATGAGCTAGCCATGGAGATTATTAGCCATACCGCGAAAACAAAGAAGGAGAATGCTTGGATTGAAGGGTTTAACCCTACAATCCAATACACAGGAACAGAGAAAAGAAGGGCTATTACAAGTAAAAATGGGAGGAATATTAGGGTATTGGCTATCATATAAGAAGACATTCTATATGCTTTTCTTGAGGATTCTTTCATGATTACCTTTCTTTCTTGGAGGTATATAGGTAATGCTTCAACTGTCGACGAAAGGAGGAAGCTTAGACTGAATGCAAATAGGCCTAATCTTTCTCCAACACCGGTTTCGTTTTTTCCTAGCTTCACATACACACTTCCTAGACCTAATCCTCCTACAAGAGCTTGCATTGTTCTTGCAAGAAATAGTTGCTTTGTTCTATAAATCACTTTCCAAAATCTAGAACAAAGGATCATTATTTCAAGACCCCAATTGTAGAAATACCCTTTAATTCCTTCATCAGTTGTTGATGAGCTTGATTCGTGGAAGTCGAATTTCTCATCCTTGTTCCAAATTGTTGTGTTAGGAGAGGTATTAGGTTGCTCGATTTGTGAAATTGTCGATTTTTTATCTTCGAGTTTGGAAATTATCTCCATAGCAAACTCTAAGGCATTTAATTGTAAGGGAATTTGGTAACCAAGATGGGAGATCCTTCCCTCAAGCGATTCGAGGCTTCCACTGTGAGCCACCCACCCATGGGATAAGATCAAGAAGTGAGAAATACGCTTAAACATTCGATAACTCGGTTGGTGTATCGAGAAGATAACACTCTTTTGTGTCGATTTCGACATCAATGAAGAAAGCAATTCAATGACTTGAAGTGCTGAGGAGCTATCTAACCCTGAAGTTGGCTCATCTAGGAGCAAGATTGGAGGGTCATGGATCAATTCGACACCAATCGATACACGTTTTCGCTCTCCCCCGGAAATTCCCCTGTTTTCTTCATCACCCACAAAGCTATTTGCAACTTGGAGTAACCCAAGTTCTTGCAACAAACTCTCAACTCTGTTTTTCCTCTCCTCTGAGGTTAACTGCCTTAACCGAAATTTGGCGCGAAACATTAAAGTTTCTTTAACAGTTAACAAAGGGAGTAAATCATCTTCTTGGGCCACAAACCCACATAAAGCTCTTAATTGGGCTGGGCTTTTTATTGGGTACCCATTTAAAGAGATTGAATTTGGGTCAAACTCTTTCTCTTTTACTCTCCCTGAAATGACCCTTAAAAGGGTGGACTTTCCTGTCCCACTTGGGCCCACAATAGCTAGCATTTGGCAACTTTGGGCTGTGAAAGAAACTGATTTTAGGATCTCAATGTTGGGCTTGGGCTTATGAAATGGGCCCCCATTTTGTTTGAGGGTGTAGGAAAGGTTTTTGACACTTAACTTGTAAACCGTTGTGGATGGTGGTGGTGAGTGGTGGCGCGAGGAGGAGGAAGAGGAGGAGCAACCGGATAATTCTTCGTTCGAGTCTGAGGTCGAAAAAAGAATTATCGCGTCATCTTCCGTGGCGGGTAGTTTAAAGCATTTTGCCATGGTTTTGTTTGGGGGTTATATGCTTAGGTTTGGAACTAATATATGGCAAAGTATTTTATAGTAAGGGAGTTTATGTATTTTTGGAGGTTGGAGGTTGGAAGTTGTAACTACCAAAGTTTGCTTGATGGTGTGGAATTTCTTGTGTTTGGTTATCTAAGAAATATTATGTACTCAAGTTGACTCTAAACTAAAGACTTGGGTTGGGTATGAATGGAAATAATGGAATAATGGTTTTTTAGTTTATTTTGGTTAACCAGCATAAACTTAGGTTAAATTAGGTTTGAAAGTAATTTGTAGTTCCCTATTTTGGAGATTACTTTTCCCCTGAGTTTCTCATGGTAACGGTAACGTATGGACATTTGATTACTTTCCTTGATTTTATGATATCTTTTTAATAAATCACCACATTAATTAATTTGTTTTTGTTTTTTAACTATCAATTTTATTTTTATTTTTATTTAAAAAAAAATCCACACCTTCTTTTTGTTTCAAAAAAATTTGAAATTGTCACTCTCCAAAAAAAAATTAAAATGATCATTTTCCTCGTTTCTTTATTTCTTGAGATGGTCACTTAGGCTTTTTTCCTTGTTTTCTAATGGTCACTTTCCTTATTTTGTTTTCTTCCTCTTTTGCTCTTTCTTTTCTGTTTTTTTTTTTAAAAAAAAATCACTTTCCTGGTTAGTTTATTCTTTACATTTTTTAAAAAAATGTTCACTTCTTAATTTTATTAATTTTTTCTTTTTTTTACAATGATTACTTTCATTAATTTGTTTATTTTTTGAATTAATTTAAATGATCACTCAATTTGTTTATTTTTTCCTTATATTGGATCACTTTCATTAATTCATTTATTATTTTTCTTTGAAATGATCTCTTTCCTCAACTCATTTAAATTTTACCTCTTTTAAAATAACATTTTCGTTACTTCTTTTGCTCATTTTTGTTATGACATATAAAATCACTTTCTAAATTAGGTTGTTTACCAAACCAGACCAAAGACCAGCATTTTCAATTTCAATAATAGGTAATCGCCCTGTTCGGACCGGTTAAGCTGTGAAATTTCCTCATTTAGAACATTATTACATGTTAGCTAATAATGATTGAAAAACTTTTACTGAATGTTTTGTTTCTTGCATTAGTTTATGTAAAATTGCCATAAATTATCACCTTAATAGATATTTTTTAAAAAACAGGAGTAAAACTTTAAACAACTAGTAAAAAATAATTCATTTTTGACCAAAATGAAATGGGGATAGAATTTCAATCCAAATAACCATATGAATACATCAAGCTGAAACAGAATTTACACATAGGTAAATACCAATAATGCAATTAGTTTACATAAATTCCTAAATTGTCACTATCTTTTAGTCCCAAAGTAAATCATCAATTAGCTCAAACAGAACTTATAAAGTAGATTTGTAGGCTTATGTTAGTTTCAAACAACATTTAAACTCATTTAAGACTTTCAAATAACTTTTCAATCTCTAAGAAGCTAAAAGTTTTCATCAACATACATATACAAAATCCTATATGTTGTCAACCAGACAACCACACCATTAGTTGTTGGGGTGGCAAATACATACACATACAAGGAGTAAATTAAGTAATGAATTTTACGTCGATGTTCATATAGGGAATAAGGGGTTACTCTAATGGAAAAATGAGGCAAGTGGATTTATACTAACGAATAATGGATAAACGATTACTCTTATAAACAAATGTGGTCCGTCCATAATCAATACTTACTTCTTATTCAAGTAAAATTTTAGAACCATATATACTTCATATAAATTAAACATACAATTTATGGAATATATTTTCCATAATTCACTTGCCCAAATTTTTGTTTTAAGTTGAAAATAGCAACTAACACCTTACCAGAATTGTTTTTTGTTTGTTTGTTTTTTTTTTTTTTTTTTTTTTTTTTTTCAAAAAAAAATATTTTTTTAAAAAAATATATTCCCTCCTTTACACGATTGCTAAAATTAAATGTAGTCGTCAAGAAGGAAATCTCAAATTGGAAAGCAATGGTTTATCCAAATAATTCAACTGAAATAAATTATAACAAATAAATAAAAATTTATAGGGAGCAAAAAACTCAGAGTTGTCATAGACATATCTCCAACCTAGTGGCATGTGATAGCTTAAAAAGATACAGTTGAATAAGACACTTCACATATAAAGTCAAGGGTACTTCTGACATTATTATGCGTTGATTCAAGACTAGGACGATTTGTTGATCAATGTTCAATGTCTGTGTACAATTTTATTACCATTAATATTTTAATTAAGTTTAATCTACCATGGTCAAACCCATTTATAGAAGCTAAATCATTTGTTGAACAAGTTTTAGTAACTTTTTTGTTTGTTTTCAAGAGATATATTGGTGATCTTTGCTTTTGTTTCAGTTTTGGATTAGGTTTTCATGGGTTGGGATTTGGGTTTGTTTTCATCTCCGAATTGATACATCATATAATCGTCTTTTTTCATAAAGTAGTTCTATCATGAGTTAATTACTTGGAATTAAAATTAAAAGTTAGGGCATGTTCTTTTCAGCTTAATTTCACTTCAGTTCAACTCCTAATTTCGGGTCTATTCTGATTGACTGAACTTGACTTATTAGAGTTGAACTGAACTGAATTGAATATTTTATTAGAGAAGAAATTAAGAATTGAACTGAACTAAACTAAACTGAACTTATTGGAACTGAACTGAACTAAAAATAATCTGAAGAGAACAAATCCTTCCTTCTCTCATAAACAATTCATTCCAGTTCAGTTTAGTTCAGTTCAACTCAGTTTAGTAAATCAGTTTAGACCCTTATTATGAGACTATGAAGAGATTTCATATATAATACGTTTGGTTTCATCATTAATAATATTGACATACTATATTAGAGTCATTGTAATAATTAATTTAATTCAAAAAATAGATGATTCAAGTTTTCCTTTAATAATACATAGTACTCCGTAATATGTATACAGAGTACGAGATAAATATAAATAAATTGTAAGAATTTGTTGAAAATTAAGGGTGAGGATCGAAAGTTTATTGGACACGAAGTATATTTTATACAATCTTATTTTAATGATAACAGAAATGTGGTTTTCATCAATTGACTCTTATTTTGACGTGTAGGTATAATTTGATGAGCATCAACTAATTAAACTAACGTTATTTCACTGCAAATTTGTATTATTATCGTTGAGGTAGAAAAAAAAAATGAAAATTTTTAGAGTTTAGCACCCTTTCACATCTTGATTCTAAAATCAATTCCAAAATAATTACGATCGTAGTGCCAAGAATATGAGATACATATCAAAAAGATAAGATTCTACGTAAACATAGAGGGGTGTGAATAAACCTTGATAAGTTCAATTAGAATAAAGTACTAATTAAAATAATTAGATTAAGATCTCCAAGGTTATGTTCTTGACAGTAATCAAGATTATACTACTAAGTTTGCTTACAAATTCCCGACTTTTATGCATCGTTAGAATCGAAGTCAATTTTATAAATAAAATGATCTTTTGTTGACCTTTAATATGTGAACTAAGGGGAGTACTACAATACTCGTACTTATCATTATGTACGACATACGTATGTTGCGGCATGTCCATGGTATAATGAAGTTGCAAGTCTTGTAACAACATAGAGCTAGGGTTAGATAAATGGCTACATCAAATATGATTGAGAGAAGGGGCCACACTAATTATTATTATTAATAATTAATATGATTAATGATATTTTGACATTACTAGAGTGTATGGTATAATAGAGCTTATGTTGTCAAAAAGGGAATAAAAGGAAATATTTCCTAGAATAAGTTAAACATCAGATAGTCCATTTCATCTTAATCATAGTTATTTTCGATAATCTTTTTTTAAAAAAAGTGATAAGTTTCCGACTGCGTTTCTATCTACAAATCTATTGAAGTCTCAAAGAGTATTAATTAGTTTTAGTTCTGATGCCATTAGGATAAAAAATAAAAAGGATTAAGAAAAATCAAGCTCGAAAAATCATGTAGGATCTCTTAATGTAATTATGTAAACATGTGAAGGAAATACCCGTTTAATTAATTACTACCTCCGTTACGGGTTATGTGCAACGACTTGACATAAAGCAGAGAAGGAAAATGTCTAATCATTGCACATAACATGTAACGGAAGTAGTATAACACTATACAAGATCTTACAACTGTCATTGCACTTGCTCTCAGCTGACGAATGATATATACCATGAATTTTCTTTAATGGAAATATCAGTTCAATTAAATATAACACTACACGGGATCTTACAACTGTCATTTCACTCGCTCTTAGCTGACGAATGATATATACCATGACTTTTTCTTTAATGGAAATATTAGTTCAATTAATTATAACACTATACAAAATCTTACAACTGTCATTTCACTCGTTCTCAGCTGACGAATGATATATACCCTGACTTTTTCTTTAATGGAAATATCAGTTCAATTAATTATAACACTATACAAAATCTTACAACTGTCATTTCACTCGCTCTTAATTGACGAATGATATATACCATGACTTTTTCTTTAATGGAAATATCAGTTCAATCAATTATAGCACTATACAAAATCTTACAACTGTCATTTCACTCGCTCTCAGCTGACGAATGATATATACCATGACTTTTTTTTTTAACAGAAATATCAGTTCAATCAATTATAACACTACACATGATCTTACAAGTGTCATTTCACTAGCTCTCAGCTGATGAATGATATATACCATGACTTTTTCTTTAGTAAAAGTATCAGTTCAATTAATTATACCACCATATACAAGATCTTACAACTGTCAGTTCACTCGCTCTCACAAATGCATGCAACCATTGCGTGTTAATTCTCCTCTTTCAAAAGTGTCATCCAATAGCTTATGATCTTATAAGTTACGCTAACAAAATTGTTCTTGACACATGTTAAAATTGGATGTCTTTTAATTGATTAATTGTCATATAATAACGCGTAATCCTGTAATTGAAGTTTTACTCCCTTATCAATGTCGCAATTAAGTCTTAATACTGAAACTATGGGATTGCATGCCTTTTTCTCTAGAGTTATTTTGTAAGCCTAAAATCTGAAATGATTCATAATAGACATAGGAAGAAATCAAAAGAATATTCCTTGTTGCTTGTTTCTAAACCATTTAAAACCTTCACATGTACTTGTATGATCAACCTTCTAGAAAAAAATATCTCACATTAACAATTCAATCGCGCTACATAAATATTTACAACAACTAACAGTAAAAAAAAACCTAGTTCAACAACTACACACGTGACAAAATAGCAAACTAACCCCATCAATCCTTCACTACGCGTCGATAATTAACACTGCTTAGAGTAAATCTAGTTCAGTATTAAGTAAAAATCAGGTAAATAGAAAGAGATTGTGACCAAAAAAGGTAATACTCCTATAGAGAAAGTACCAAACATGATACTATATCCAAATCAATATGTAAAACTGTAATCCAACGGATTTTATAAGCGCGTAAAAAGCATCCACATTGATTTTCCACCTCTTATTTAAACCAACTCTTTCATACAAACTACTCACACTTTACTAGTGTTATAAAAAATAAAACACTTTCTCTCTCTTCATTTTCTCTCTCCACCACAAAAACCGTCGCGAAAATGTCTCGACATCGCCGTCAAGCGTCAAGAGTTATTCCGCCGGAAATCATGGCATTCGATTCTCCACCGTCTGATCCTTGCTTTCTGATTGATCAGATCACAGTCGTTGATGGTAATAATCAGAAGAATCCTAACCGTCAATCAACTGCTACTGCTGTTCCTGCTACTACTGATCATCAGCAAAATGTGGGACCACAGAATGTTGGTGGTGCTCCGCCGTCAGATGGCAAGACTCCTGCTAAATCAACGACTTAAAATTTAGGATTAAAATTGGCCCAATATTAATAATAATAATAATAATAATTTCTCTTTTTTTTTCTTTTTTTTTTGTGGGTTCAATTTTAGTGGTTTGATTGTAATGCTCAATCTTATGATGAAATAGAAAGTTGGATTTTATCCTTTGAAAATAATTTTGATTTTGTTGCTTCCTTCTAATTTTATTATCATGTTCATTTATTTTTCATTGTTGTTAATTTTTAATACAGTAAAAAAAATAAAAATTAATATGATTAATTGAAATTTTGTTGAAGTGGGATGATGTAATTAATTACAATTGTTCATCCACTTTTTTAAAAAGAAAATTAATTTATTGGCCAAAATTTTATGATAAGAGCTACATTAACTTCACATTTTGTGATTGACCACTATTTTATCAAAAACTCAATTTCAAGGTCGATCAGCCACTTAGTAACATGAATTTTGTTTGCATAAAAAAACATGAATTTTGTAAAACTAACATTTATGAATTGAAGAATTTTTTTGAGGCACTTGAACAATAATGATAATAGAGTAAATATTTTTATGTGAAGTCATCTTTTTAGATTCATTTGGTGAATTTTTCTATACTCTGAAATTTATGAATTGAAGTATTTTTGAAGGAAATTGATTAATAGTGACCCCTTGACCAATATTCCTTCTGTTTATTTTCATGTTTACACTTTAATTTTCACGGTCTCTATACACATTTTCACAATCTTTAATTTTCACATTCAATATAATTTGAGTAATAATTCCAAAAAAATTGATATTTTATAAAAATATTCATTTTAAGATGAATTTTTTATCAACATCATCTCACATGAATATAATTTTGTTCATTATAATACGGGTTTTTTATTTTTTTATTTTTACTACTCGTGTAGTCAAAGTTTTTAAACAGTAATCACCATAGTCAAAATGTAATAATAGAAAAGATATTGATAGAGTAATGCAGTATTAATAATCAAATATACACATTTAAACTTGCATAATTGCAAGTAAATAAGTTATAAGAAATGAGGACAACACTTCATAGCATTAAATACATACATATATCAATTATTTTAGAATTTGACTGAAAAAGTCAAAGTAGAAAGAATTAATGGACTCATAATAGGTATTTAAGGTGCATAATTAAAGCATCAATAAAAGTTTAATTATAATCAACAGTGAAAAGTTTGTAACATATAGTTATGAATTATATATGACTCTTATGAAGTCTAGCATGTAGCAAACAAAATCATCATGTTAATGTGATTTGCTTGTACTTGATTTTATCTTATTACCACTTTTTAAAAACATCAAATTTTGCGCCTTGGATTCGTTACAAGATTAAAGAGATTCAAGACAAGCTAAGTTTGACTACACATTTTATGTCTAAATTTTGTGTTAAAACTTGATTAGACACTATATCAACTTGATTAATAAAATGAAGGCAAAATTTCAAAAGTAAACAAGGCTTTCTATACATTCAAGTATTAAGTAAACCTAATTATTCTATACATCTCACAATGTATTTAATAGATTCTAGAGATTATTTTGTGCAATTCTGTTTGGAAAATAATCGACATAAAAACTACCTTTAATCCCAATGAATCTGTCTAGATACGCTGCTTGTTTTCCACAAATTATATTAACGTCTCCTTTTAAAATGGTGTCATATCTCATGTTTAAATTATTTTAATATTCAATATAGTACAATCATCGTAACTAAGCAAGTGTAACTGTGTTGACGTACAAGACATAATCCACGGCCATAGTTGCTGTGTAACAATGGATAAAATGACATTTGGATGGTTTAGAGACGTCCTACATAACATAAGTAACTACCATATGGATGAAGTGCATTATTCTTGTCCAAAATGTCCTATTCTATTGAGATTTTAGACCCTAACACCATAAATGAGTTTATTGTCCTTTATAAAAAACTTGTAATTGCAGATGATTTTCAATGGGTCCTAGTTTACAAGTCTTTATCTTTATACTTTAGGATATTTTTCTTTCATTTATAAATCAATTATATGATGTTTGTTCGTATTATACGACTATATTATAGTATGGTCTTATATATGGACATGCTTCTTTAATAGGGGACCATGACATATGTTGTGGGCAATTTTATCATGTGATATATTATTATGATAGATATATTTCATGGCTGAGACACAAGATTCGGATTCCGATCCGTACTCCTTGAAGTTGTGTGAACATTATTTCTTCAATGTCTAAATGATGAGAAGACGATACACGTCTAATACAAAGTATCTTGAGATGAAAAGGTCTAGATTATATAACAGAAAGGGAATTGATTAGTTTTTTATATTTATTTATTATTATTTTTTTAAAACATGATTAGTATTATAAATCAAATTTTCATTTTATTTTAGACACGTTTGAACTATAAAATCATCGAAGTATTGGACATGTGACATCACAAAATTTGCTCATGATATGGAAGTCTTTATTCTTATCGGTGAAGACTGAAGGCGGTATAGTGTTTCATTTAACTAAGCACATGATTAGTATTAGGCATTAGATATTAGTGGCACAAGAATTTAATTAATGTTATTTATTAGGTTTGTGGATAGAGTTTCCTAAGTGCTTTTACTTGCTGTATTAAGAGTAAGGGGCGGTTACATAAATACACATATGATGAAATATATATATATATGGTGAGTTAAGTTAATTACCTTGATTGATCTACTTTGAATCAATTTAGAATCGAAAGATGGGCAAAATAAAAAGGATTTCTTTCCATCATAGGGCGTGGACGCGCGGATAGAATAATTATGTACATTATATATATGAAGAACATTTTTCCAAATAAAATAAAGCCATGTTAATGAAAAAATGCATTGTTCAAAATTATAGGTTGCTTATTCACAGACCAACTCTATTGTAAATGAAGCAAAATCTTTTAAAATAGTGCTAAAAATATCTCATTAAAATGAACCTCTTCTAATGTTTATCTACTTGTTTTTGCTAAAAGTGCTAACACACAAAAAAGACAACATGTGACTATATGTCTATTTGACTATATAAGTAGCTGAATGGAAGCATAAACTTGAGACGTATAAACACATTACATTCTAAAAATTGTGGCTTCAAAACTTGGACATGAATGCTTTATGTTTCTATGAGTTAGTTTTTGCCTCACTTTTATCTTTATTCCTCAATTTTATTGCTTTAGATATACAGTAATTCATTGACCAACTAAAGTAACTAACCAATTAAACACAGTTGCTCACTTGCTCAACCACTCCATTGGAATTACTGGTTTCAAAGCATTGACCACCGTCTTTCACTGTTAAGGTAAAAATACTTGTGCTATTTGTGCATGAAGAATCATAAAGAGTACTCCTCCCGAAAGATGTAAACATGGATATGGCCGTGTCGGGCCATGGCTTATGTGAGCCCAAGTGCTTTGGTGTTAACTAGACCAAACCCACTAGTTATATGTCGTGTCGAACACAACTCAAACCTATGTGATATCATGTGAAATTTACGTGTATTCAAATTTTACTAATTTTGCGTGCATTGTTGGGCCGGGTCGAGTCGTGTTGAGCTTTCTTGTGCTTCTCTCAAATAAAGATGGCCCATGATTTCGTCAACAAAAAAAAAGATGGTCCATGGTACGACACAAACAGTAACACGTCGTTCTATGTTTTATCGTGCAAAGTTATACTGTGCCTTGAGCCAACCTGATCTAGTGCCATTTTTATTCATTTGTACATTAAAACACATTTCATCTTTATTTTCACTTTCATGAAAAACTCTCAATACTAAATTAAGTAAAGATAAGGTGTGAAGACCATGCTAACTAAAATAGTATTATAAAGGAACAATTATTTAATGTCAAAATTTATACCATCAAATCATGCTTTGTTACGGAGTATAAGATATCTTGAAAAAAGTAAAGCCATGGTTTTTGTAGTAAAAATCAGAGTAGCATTCAACAATACTATTAATCTTTAAAATTTGATGCAGTAACTTTACAACCCCATTTCCTTTTATTTTTTTTTTTTTATTTTGTTTTATTTTTTTTTATTAATTTCATATCATTTCCCTGATTGCTGTTATACTTCAAAATTCAACAAATATCAAATGTTGAATTTTAAGACCTTGCTTGAGTTTTCTTAGCGAAAAGTTAATAAGAATTAAACATAATCTAACTTTGCCACACACTATAAGTGTTTCCCTAAGAGTTTTATTACTAGTATTTCCTTAAGTTTATTGTAAATAAAAAAGTACAAGTACAAAATAGATAAAATCAAGCCTCACTAACAGTAACAATTTAGCCCAAAATGCTGGCCCAGGAAATATAAAGCTTACTTCTCCCGTAGCCCAATGCATGGCCCAACTTCAGCAACATAGCCCATCAGCAGTTCAGCATTATAGCCACAAGTCCCACAACACATTGGCTAATTGGTATACACTAGACCCTAGTGTAGGTACCACATCCTACACCTCCCCTCTAAACGATGTGTTTAACAATCTCCCTCATATACCCACTTTCTGCAATTGTACAGTAAAAATCAAACCACCATTTATCTTTTTTCACTTTCTCTCTCCTCACCCATTTTCTGCATTTTCTCTCTCTACACCCATTTTCAGCATTTTCTAATCCAAAATTTTCAACAAACTTTGCGACAAATTATCCAAAAAAGTTGTTCAACTACTACATACTTCAACAAATCAAGGTCGAAATTCAAAGGAGTAAGTGATTTTGTTCATATTTAATTTGAAAAAGAGTATAAACCCTAATTTTTATAATTTATTGTTGCAATTATGTTACAGGAACATTTACTATTTTTAGTTTTAAAACTAGTAATTTGAACAAGTACATTTTGAATTTTGAGTATGAAGTATTTCATTTTTTTATTGCAGTATGAAGGAAATAGCTTCGGAGAAGAACATCAAAAAAAATCTGGAGAAAAGTAAGTATTAATTAAATTAGTTCGTAGTGGTTTTTTTTAAAAAAAAAAAATTTATAAATGTTCATTTTCATTTTGATAAATGTTCATTTATATATTAGTATACAATCATTCACATGTTAATAAATGATTAATACAAATATTTATTTATATATTACTACATAATCATTGTAAAAATCTCCTATTGTAGATCAAGAACTTTTAAAAGATATTAAAACTTATGGTATAGATGTTAACATTTCTACAATTCCGAGGTAATATATGAACATATACTGAATTATAAATGTTCATTTGTATATTTTGAATCTATTTGAGTTTATATTTGACTTTATATGCCAAAATAAAAAATGTTCATTTTTATGATACGTTATGCACATTTATGAAATGCAAAAATATTCATTCATGTGAGTTGAGAAACTGACTTATGCATACTATGAAATCTTTTGATCATATATGAAATTCATAATGTTCATTTACATATATAGTAATGTAAATCAATGTAAGTATTATACTATAATCTTAGCAATTTTTATTGAAGAACTAATAAATTATATCCGTACATTCTTCAGTTTTGTTGTAGAGCGAAGGAAACCGTTTCAAAGAAGAGAAACAAAGATTATAGTTCGCAGTTATTTTTATCATTATTATTATTTCTTTTTTTTTTATTTTTATAAATGTTCATTTTCATTTTGTTAAATGTTCATTTATATGTTAGTATAACGTCATTCACATTTTAATAGATGATAAATGTTAATTTACGTATTGATAAATGTTCATTTTCGTTCTTATTCATGATCAACAAGTAAATGCATTAATTTTAAAATGAATATGTGCATATACTTAAAAGTTCATTTTTATACTACTAATTAAAGCACCCAATTATATCATGAATTAGTTATTTTAACAAATTTAATAAGGAATTTCAATAAGAGTGTGTGCTATGTTGTAATTTTCATGGAAATGATTCTTACAATTACAATAAGGAGTGAGTGCTACCTTCAAAAAATTTCAATAACAAGTACAAAATTATAAATTTTATACATTTTTCATCTATAATAATGTTCCTTAATTAAATGTTCAATTATAAATAATTGTATGTTCATTTACAACTATTAATAAAATATGTTCAGTTTTGAAATATTATATGTGCAAAATGACGTCACTTGGAGAGGGGGGGGTGTAGGTAGCAGAAGCTACACCGGGGTGTAGTGTAAAATTTTCATTGGCACCCAGGTGCAAGCCATGCAACTAGAGCTGTCAAAAGTTGACCCGACCCGAAATACCAACTCGAACCCGATTATTAACCGACCCATATAAACCCGAAAAAATAATGATCCAAAACCGACTTGACCTGACCTGAAACCAACCCTATACCCGAGTTCACCCGAGTATGTGAGACCCAAACCCGAACATAAACTGACCTGGAGATAACCCGACCTGAATGTAACCCGAAAATTATTGACCTAAACCGAACCCGACTTGAACCGAAATTGACCCAAACCCATTTTAACCCGTCAAAACCTAAATATAACCCGACTTGTTACTAACCTCACCTGAATTCAACCCGACCCGTTCCTAACCTGACCCGAATTTAACCCAACATGTTACAAACCCGACCTGAAATCAACCCGACTTGTTATTGACCTGACCCAAATTCAAACCGACTTGTTATTGACCCGACCCGAATTTTACCAGACCTATTACTAACCAAACCCAAAATTCAACCCGATCTGTTACTAACCCGACTGAAATCAACACGACTTGTTATTGACCCGACCTAAATTCAACCCAAATTGTTCCTGACCCGATTTCAAATCCAGACCAACAAAAGAAAGGAGCATCATCCTCAAATTTAAGAGTTAAATATAGTATATATATTTGTTGTATGGTCAAAGGAGATAATTATCTTCCTAAATTATAAACTATAGTTCCCTAGTATATTTCCATATATATTATTGTCAAAGGAAATAATTAGCTTGATAAAAATGATAGTTATCTATTTATCATTAGTTGAACCCGAAATCTCGAATATGACCTGACTTGGAAATGACCCGAACTAATTGTAACTTGCAAATTATTGACTTGAACATAAGGAAATGACCCAACCTGATTATATACCGCAAATTATTGACTTGAACCGAACCCGACTTGAATCCGAGAATGACCCGACTTGATTATCACCCGCAAATTATTGATTATGACTTGAATCGAACCCGACTCAAACTCGATAATGACCCGACCTGATTCTAACCCGCAAATTATTGACTTGAACCGAACCCGAGTATTACCCTAACCCATTTTAACCCGTGAAAACCAGATTTAAACCCGACCTATTGTTCACCCGACCCGAATGTAACCTGACCTGTTATTAACCCGACCAAAACCCGATAAGAAGTATGACCCGACGCGATCCGGCTCAAGCATGACCCAACCCAAACCCGACTCGCATAGGTTATGAAATAAATCCGAATTGACCCGACTCGAGTTGACCCGATCCAAGCCCGACCCGTTTACCCGAATTGACAGCTCTACCCAAAACCTCCAAAGTTTCTCAAAGAGCGTGGATATTAGCCTTTAATTTTGGAATTTTTTGACTTTTTTTCACCTGAAAATAAAAATTGCCGAAATGTTTACTATAGTTCCTAACACCCTTCGGTAATCTAATTAGGTGGGTGGAACTATCCAATTTGCATTTAAACGACCAATATACTAGTTTACAACTTGCACTGATTTCATTAACTCAAGCCTACCAACGAACATTTATGACAACATATAATGGTCATTTATGGTTTCAAACGTCATTATATGACCCCGAGATGTATCTAATAAAATCTCATTTTTATTCGACACCTGTCCCCGAAACTTTCGAATTTTCACAAAAGGCGTGGATAATTAACCTTCAATTTAGGAATTTTTTGACTTTTTTTTTTTGCTTGAAAATAAAAATTACCGAAATGTTTACCATGGTCCATAATATCCTCCGAGGTCCAATTGGGTGGGTGGAACCATCCAATTTGCCTTTAAACGACTAATTTACCGGTTTACAACTTGTACATATTTCAATAATTCAAGCCTACAACGAGCATTAATGACATCAAATAATGATCACATATGGTTTTAAATGACATTATATGAAACCGAGATGTATTTCCTAGAATTTTGAGACTTTTTGACACCGGGCCCCGAAGACTCCAAAATTTCTCAAAAGCGTGGATATTAGCCTTCAATTTTTGAATTTTTTACTATTTTTTCGCCCGTAAATAAAAATATCCGAAATGTTTACCATGGTCCCTAATACCCTCCGGAAGTCCAATTGTGTGGGTGGAACCATCCAATTTGACTTTAAACGGCCTATTTACCGGTTTACAATTTGCACCGATTTCATTAACTCAAACTTACCACGAACATTTATGACAACATATAATGATCATATATGGTTCTAAACGTCATTATATGACCCTGAGATATAATCCTTAAATTTTAAGAATTTTTCGACACCAGGCATCTAAATCTCCAAAATTTCTCAACAAGCATGGATCTTAGACTTTCATTTTGGATTTTTTTAACCAATTTACCGATTTATAAACTTGCAGCGATTTCGTTAACTCGAGCCTATCACGAACATTTATGACAACATATAATGATCATATATGGTTCCAAACAACATTATATGACCAAGAGATATATTCCCTAAAATCTCAAGGTTTTTCGACACCGTACCCAACCTCAAAAAAATTTCAAAAAGTGTGTATATAAGTTTTCAATTTTGGAATTTTTTGACTTTTTTCGCCCGAATATAAAAATTGTAGAAATTTTTTTTATGGTCCCTAATACCCTCCGGGAGTACAATTAGGTGGGTGTATCTATCATATTTGCCTTTAAACGGCCAATTTACCGGTTTACATTTTGCACCGATTTCATTAAATCAAGCCTACCACGAACATTTATGACAACATATATATAATGATCATAAATTGTTCCAAACGACATTATATAGCCCCGAGATATATCCCATAACATTTCAAGGCTTTTCGACACCGGGTCTCGAAACCTCCAAATTTTCTCAAAAACCATGGATCTTAGCCTTCAATTTTGGAATTTTTGACTTTTTTTGCTCGAAAATAAAAATCGTCGAAATATTTACCATGGTCCCTAATACCCTCCGGGAGTCTAACAGGGTGGGAGGAACCATCCAATTTGCCTTTAAACGGACAATTTACCGGTTTACAACTTGCACCTATTTCAATAACTCAAGCCTACCACCAACATCCATGACAACCTATAATGATCATATATGGTTCCAAACGGCATTATATGATCCAGATATGTATTCCCTAAAATCTCAAGGCTTTTCGACCCTGGGCTCCGAAACCTTTAAAATTTCTCAAAAAGTGTGGACAATAGTCTTTAATTTTTGAAAATTTTCACTTTTTTCGCCAAAAAATAAAAATTGTAGAAATGTTTACCATGGTCCCTAATACCCTCCAGTAGTCCAATATGGGGTAGAAGTGTACAACCACCCAATTTGCCTTTAAACGACCAATTTATCGGTTTACAACTCGCACGGATTTCATTAACTCAAGCCTACCACGAATATTTATGACAACAAATAGTGATCATATATGGTTCCAAACGACATTATATGACCCCCGAGATGTATTCCCTAGAATCTCAAAACTTTTCGATACCAAGCCTCTAAACTTCTAAAATTTCTCAAAAAGCGTGGATATTAGCCTTTAATTTTGGAATTTTTAGACTTTTTTTTTTCCCGGAAATAATAATCGCCAAAATGTTTACCATGGTCTCTAATACCCTACGAGAGTCCAATTGGGTGGGTGGAAAATCGAATTTGCCTTTAAACGACCTATTTACCGGTTTATAACTTACACCGATTTCAATAACTCAAGCATACTACGAACATTTATGACAACATATAATGATCATATATGGATCCAAAATGACATTAAATGACTCCAAGATGTATCCCCTAAAATTTCAATGCTTTTGACACCATGCCCCGAAACATTCGAAATTTCTCAAAAAGCTTGGATATTAGCCTTCAATTTTGGAATTTTTTGACTTTTTTCGCCCGGGTAAAAAATTGCCGAAATGTTTATCATTGTCCCAAATACCCTCCGGGAGTCTAATTGGGTGGGTGGAACCGTCCAATTTTCCTTTTAAACGACCAATTTACCGGTTCACAACTTACACCGATTCCATTTATTCAAGCCAACCACGAACATTTATGACAACAAATAATAGTCATATATGGTTCCAACGGCATTATATGACCCCGAGATATAACATAGAATTTCTAGACTTTTCGACACCGGACCCCAAAACCTCCAAAATTTCTCAAAAAGCGTGGATATTAGACTTCAATTTTGGAATTTTTGACTTTTTTTTTCGCCCGAATATAAAAATTGCCAAATTTTGTTTACCACGTTCCCTAATACACTTCGGGAGTCCAATTGGGGGGAGGGGGGTGGAATAATCCAATTTGCCTTTAAACGACCTATTTAATGATTTACAACTTGCATCGATTTCATTAACTCAAGCCTACCACGAACATTTATTACAACAAATAATGATCATATATGGTTCCAAACGGCACTAAATGACCCCAAGATTTATCCCCTAGAATTTCAAGACTTTTCGACACCGGACCCCGAAACCTCCAAAATTTCTCACAAAGCGTGGATATTAGCCTTCAATTTTTAAAATTTTGACTTTTTTTTCCGCCCGAAAAAAAAACTTGCCGACATGTTTACCGTGGTCCCTATTACCGTTCGGGAGTCCCATTGGGTGGGTGGAACCATCCAATTTTCCTTTAAACGACCAATTAACCGGTTTACAAATTGCACCAATTTCATTAACTCAAGCCTACCACGAACATTTTTGACAACAAATAATGATCATATATGGTTCCAAACAGCATTATATGACCCCGAGATGTAACCCCTAAAATGTATAGACTTTTCGACACCACAGCCCAGAAACCTCCAAAATTTCTCAATAAGCGTGGATAGTTTTCAATTTTGGAATTTTTTGAATTTTTTTCGCCCGGAAATAAAAATTGTCGAAATGTTTAATTACTGGTTTACAACTTGCACGAGTTTTATTAACTCAAGCATACTACGAACATTTATGTCAACATATAATAATCATATATGGTTCCAAATGGCATTATATGACCACGAGATGTATACCCTAAAATATTAATACTGTTCTACATCGGGCCCCGAAACCTCCAAAATTTCTCAAAAAGCGTGGATATTAGCCTTCAATTTTGAAATTTTTTGATTTTTTTTGCCCGTAAATAAAAATTGCCGAAATGTTTTCCGTGGTCCCTAATACTCTCTGGGAGTCCAATTGGGTGGGTGAAATCATCCAATTTGCCTTTAAACGACCAATTTATCGGTTTACAACTTGTATTGATTTCATTAATTCAAGCCTACCACGAACATTTATGACAACAAATAATGATCACATATGGTTCCAAACAACATTATATGACCCCGAGATGTATCCCATAGAATTTTAGACACCGGGCCCCGAAACCTCCAAAATTTCTCAAAAAGCGTGGACTTCAATTTTAAAAATTTTTGACTTTTTTTTCTCATGGAAATAAAAATTACCAAAATGTTAACCATGGTCCCTAATACCCTCCGGGAGTCCGATTAGGTGTGTGGAACCATTTAATTTACTTTAAAACTGCCAATTTATCGGTTTACAACTTGCACCGATTTACTGGTTTACAACTTGGATCGATTTACCGTTTACAATGGCCAATTTAATTAACTTGCACCGAACCCGACTTGAACTGAAATTGACCCAAAACCGTTTTAACCTGTCAAAACGCGAATTTAACCGACTTGTTACTAACCTGACCTGAATTCAACCCGACCCGTTCCTAACCCGACCTATTACAGCCCTTACCCAAAATCAACCCGACTTATAATTGACCTGACCCAAATTTAACCCGACTTGTTATTGACCCGGCCCGAATTTTACCATACCTATTACTTACCCAACCCAAAAATTCAACTCGATCTGTTACTAAACCGACTCGAAATTAAAACGGCTTGTTATTAACCCGATCTAAATTCAACCCAAATTGTTCCTGACCTGGTTGCAAATCATCTCTAATGCAATTTAGACCACCTTATTATTGTTGATCAAAGCATTGTCTTGGGAGACTAAGTCGGTCCAGGCCAGCAAAAGAAAGGAGCATCATCCTCAAATTTAAGCGTTAAATATAGTATATATTTGTTGTTTGGTCAAAGGATATAATTATCTTCCTAAATTATAGAGTATAGTTCCCTAGTATATTTCCATATATATTATAGTCAAAGGAAATAGTTAGCTTGATAAAAATGATAATTATCTATTTATAGTTAGTTGAACCCGAATATGACCTGACTTTGAAATGATCCGACCTGATTGTAACTGCAAATTATTGACTTCAACATAACCCGACTTGAATCTGAGAATGACCCGACTTGGAAATGACCCAACCTGATTATAACCCGCAAATTATTGACTTGAACCGAACTCGACTTGAAGCCGAGAATAACCTAACTTGAAAATGACCCGACCTAATTATAATCCGCAAATTATTTACTTGAACCGAACCCGACTCAAACCCGAGAATGACCCGACCTGATTCTAACCCGCAAATTATTGACTTGAATCGAACCCGACTAGAACCCGAGAATTACCCTAACTAGTTTTAACCCGTGAAAAACCGAATTAAACCCGACCTATTATTTACCCAACCCGAATGTTACCCGACCTGTTATTAAGTCGACCTAAACCCGACCCAAACCGATAAGAAGTATGACCCGACGTGACCCGACTCAAGCATGACTTAACCCAAACCTGACTCGCATAGGTTATGGAATTAATCTGTATTGACCCTATCCGAGTTGATCCGACCCACTCTTACTCGACCCAAACCTGACCCGTTTATCCGAATTGACAGCTCTACGTGCAACAGTGCAAGGTGCATCCAAGCTTTTTTTTGTGAAACGCTAAACATCGCCCGCAAATTACCATATAAAGCCCACAAATATGATTTGGTGTGACCATTATGCCCATTTTCTAAAATTGAAATAATCTCGGTTTAAAAAATGTGGAGCCGTACTGGCTCGCCGGGGGAGACCGGAGGGCAGGCCGGAGATGCGGGGGACGCCGGAGGTACGTCGTCGTCGACGGAAAACGAGGTAAGTCACCGTTAAAATTCACGGTTTACCGTCGGAGTGGCTCCGGCGCCTAGGATGGACGCCCAATCCGTAGCCTGGACGTCCAAGCCAGACGCCAGAACCACCAGAGTGGCGTCCAGCCCAGACGCCCAGACCACCAGACTGGCGTCCTGGCCAGGCGCCACTCTACTGGCTGAGGCGGCCCTGCCAGGCGCCAGTCCAGCGGCTGTGGCAGCCATGGCAGACGCCACCCTTATAATTTTTTTTTTCTTTTTTGATTTTGTTGTTGTTTTTTATTTATTTATTTTTTTTTTAAAAAAAATCGAAAATGATTTTTTAAAAAAATTCGAAATGGTTTTTTTTTAAATTAATTTTGAAAATTCGAAATAGGTTTTTTTAAAATTAAGTTTGAAAATTCGAAATGGTTAATTTTTAAATTTAGTTTGAAAATTCGAATTGGGTTTTTATAAAAATTAAGTTTGATTATATATAATTATGCTTTTTTTTTGTGTTAATTCTGTGTAAATATAGAAATTAAATGTATTATCCGTTAAATGTATTTATTGTAATATATAATTGATGCAGGAATATGGTGGAGACGGAAATGATTACAGTGGGATATTTGGACATGATGGTCCATTCGAAGAAGCTCAACAGGCGATTGATTGGGCAAAACAGGTTGCAATTGCAGCTGGATTTTGCTTGGTAGTAGTAACTCATAAATCTCAACGGGATGGTAGAATGGATCGCATTTTGAGATGTGACCGTTATCGCAAAAGAGAAGAAAGAGATTTTCGTACAGCCACTCGGTTTGATACAAAGCGGAAAGGTTGTGGGTGTGAGTTCAGAGTAAAGGTTCGACAACTACAGAGTCGTGACGGTTGGGAAGTGATTGGTTACTCTAAATGGGGGTATCACAACCATGAGATGATAGTATATGAAGAGGGTCATCGACAACTGAGCGGCTTAAGTCCTGCTGCGAAACTAGTTGTGAAAGAAATGAGTGATGCTCAAGTCAAGCCTGCTAAAATATTAGCATCTGTGTTAGAGAAATTTCCAGAAGACCATCCAAACCGAAGACACATCTACAACGTCAGACAACAACTCAGGTTTGAACGGTCAGAGGGAAGGAACCCTATACAGCAGCTGTTACACCAGGCACAATCACGTGGTTACCTGTTCTGGTTTGATTCTGATGAAGATACAGCGGAGGTGACTCATCTTTTCCTTGTGCATCCTGATTGTGCTTATATGATCAAGTCTTGGCCATTTGTGATTTTGATCGACTCAACGTACAAGACAACCAAGTACAAGTTCCCACTGGTCGTGACGGCAGGAACGTGATTCACCCCAGTGCCCTCCAGTCGCTCGAACATCTCGCTCTCCGCCGGCCAAGCCTCAGCCCATGTACGCAAAAAGCTACAAGTCTTTTCCCGGGTATGACATTTCAACAACCCCGTAACTGAAGGCCTCTCCTGGTCCTCCCAAATACGGGCAGCTATGTGTCCTAGAAAGCTAGGAATCACACTCCCGTCAACAGGCCCACCGGGCACCTCACTCCTAACAACCCAAGAATCATTACCGGGCCTCGACCGTTTCCTGCTTGCCCCAGATACAGTGGACGCAGATGATGTGCCAGATCTACTAACAAACCTACCACCCCTACCCTTACGCACCTCCACCATATGTGTCTCGTACATGTCATCAACCCTCTGACTGAATGGACCGTAATCATCATACGGTCCACTGCCATCGTCCACATCCTCATCCTCATCTGCGCCCTCCTCCTGCTCCTCCTCCTGGTCACCCTCCTTAGCATCATCATCGTCATCGTCATCCTCATCCCGACGGTGGATCCGTTCTCTACGAGCTGAGGCCGAAATACCACGGGATCTGACATGTCTATGCCCCGACCTCTCCACTGAATAGCTTCTACTAAGAAGCTCTACATTCTTCCCCGCACCATGACGACCCAGTGAATTCTACACAAAATTTTAAAATATATAAACATACAAAAATTTATACGAAAAATAGCTACCACTCTCAAATCAAATAAACTAAAAACATACAAATAATTGTAAACAAAATATAAACATAGAAAAAATACAACAAAATTGAAAAAATTTATAAAAATAAACAACAAAATATAAAAACAATTCAAAAATATATTACACAAAATAAAAAAACAATATTTTAAAACAAATATAAAAAAAAAGGGGGGGGGCGCCTTGGCTGGACGCCCAGCCAGCGGTGGTGGCGCTAGCTGCAGACGCCGCCACCAGTGGGCTGGCGCCTGGGCTGGACGCCACAGCCACGGCTGCGGCGCCTTGAATAAACGCCACAACCGTGGCTATGGCGTCCAGCCCAGGCGCCAGCCTACTGGTGGCGGCGTCTGCAGCTGGCGCCACCACCGCTTGCTGGGCGTCCAGCCAGGGCGCCCCACCTCCGTCACGGCGGTTTTTCCTTTTTTTTTTTTTTTTATACAAATTGTACCTTGCCTCCTTGGGACCTCCTTCCCTCCGCCGCCGCCGCCAATTCCTTGCCTTGCCGCCTCGACATTGCTGTTGTTTGAATTTTTTATTTTTTTTAGAGAGGTTGAAAGAAGATGAGCGATGAGAGTGTGAGTGATGAGAGTGTGAGTGTTTTTTTTAGGTCAAGGTCAATATTGTCAAACCAAGTGAATTTTGTGGGCTTTATGTAGTAATTTGTGGGCGATGTTTAACAAATCCCCTTTTTTTTCGGCTAATTTACTATGTTTTTATTTATTTTAAAAAAAATATATAAGTAAGCAGAAAATAGCTTTGGGGTGCATCTACTTCTATGTACATCCGAGTATAAAAGCTTTTGGCAAACCAGAATACAATGATATTACCTTTTCACTATTTATTTGCATCACTTTGACTAAGTGTGTTAGTGCTTTATACATAGATCAAGCATAATCATGTATCTACTTGCTAGAATTATGTCAATATATTTTATATTGTTCATAAATATTTAGGTGAGTAATAATCCAATAAAGGTAAGTATCAAGTCGATTATTGACTTGATATACTAATATCTTAACTAGTCCAAATGCAATTGTGAGAGCTCGGTGATCACTAACTTTGTATAAACAGACAAATGTAAGGTTTTGTTTCTCCAAACCAAACCTTCAAATATATGTAGATTTCGAGTAGCTTTAAGCCTTCGAGGCTTCAAGGCTTTTAGCACCCATAAGTACGTAATTAGGAATGTCTACATTATTGTCTTTTGTGACTTGCTGTCTCTTCCTTTTATAATGTCTGACTCTTAATTATAGTACGCAAATATATACCTCAAATTCCCAATCTCATTTCTCTTGACAATCAATTTGCTTTTTATCCCACTACCTTGGCACAATAATGAACTTGAAAAAAGTAAATCTACAAAAATCACAAAAAGCCAGACTTCGTTTGTCTTTCCGTTATCATTCTTAATGATTAACCCACATTACATAAGTGTCAATCAATTCATAATCCAAAACATAGATTTTAGTAACCCACATTATATGTAAACAAATTCACTCTTGAAAACCAGTCAAATATCTTTGGAACACTACTCTTTAGTACCAAGCTTGAAATCTATTCTCATAGAACGAACGATGAAATCAAATGGATTGCCGAAAGAGAAACTAGTTTTGACACCAAGTACTTGTTTAGGTTTACAAGTCGAAAAAGTTTTATACTTCGTACTGGCAATCTAACCTATTTACGGAATAGAAAAAAAGTTGCATCTTCGGAGTACCATTTATTCAGTAAATTTTTAACACTAATGACATTTAAAAAGGTCACGTTGTACGTGAGTTAAGCTTGGACCAAAACATTACGATTACATATATGCATTTGTTTTAGAGTGAATCCGAGCATAACCTTTTTTTGTTTTTACATCGAGGAATAGAAGTGCTCGTAAACCATCTCACTAACTTATAGCAACAAACACAAACTCCATTTTTAACTAGATTAGAGTATCTTTTAAACACTAATCTTGTTACCTTAAACCATTTACGAAATATTGAAGAACTTTATGCCATTTCAAAAAAAAGCCCGGCTACCATAGAACACTCTTGAACCATCCTTCTTCTTGTTCTCAACATCCAAATCATTGTTTCTTTCCATAATCCGAATCACATTCCCGGGTGTTTTACTATCCGTGCTCGAATCGAGTTCCATGGGGAGCTTCATATTTGCTAAGGACTCAGTAAATTGCTGCATGCTCTTCATATACATATCCACAATTTGCTGCTGCATTGCTGCTTGCTCCACCTCAAGGCCTGCATTCCTTACTCGATTCGGAAAAACCCGACTTGTATTCCCATAACCTGAACTTTCACCTGTACAATCTTCAATTTCATTGGTTTTCTCTCTTTGATCACCATCTACCTTACTCTGGCTCTCCCCTGTTTCGGGTTGTGTTGGTGTTGGTGTTTGTTGATCACTGGCTGAATTTGAATCAGCCGTGTTTCGGTCATCACTTAGACTTGTTGTGGAGCTTAGAATCCCGGAATTTCGATTACTCTCATTCCGAGAATTCTCGTTCTCATTCTCAGTCTCTTCTGAAGAATTTCCTGCCATTTCATAATCATACTCGGCTTTTAAAGCCGAGCCTAGATGAAGAAATGAGCCTAAAGAACAGGTATTGGAATTAAAAAACTCAGAGATCATCACTTGATCTTCTGTTGCTGCATTAATATCAGGGAATTCAACTCTTGAATAATCATTTGGATCAAGCAAAACTACTTCAGAAGAAATAGATGAATTCCCTGAGAAATTGCGAAACGGGTTGTTTGCAGAGGAATTCAGAGGTGAAACAGAGGATAAGTTTGTTGAAAGTGAAAGACTCAATTGAACAGTTCCAGCAGGTGAGTGAAAAAGATCAGTAGAAGAAAGACTGAAATTTTGACAGCTTATTTTACCTCCTTGGCTAACAATCTGAGGAATTGGGACTAAAGCAAACCCCAAAAGCTGATCTTCAAGCAAGTTTCTAGCTCTACTTAGCATCCATATCTCACATTTGAGAACAGCATCTATTTGCTTCACATTCAACTCCAACTTCTCTTCAAATTCAGGGTTCTTACCTCCTCCTACGACAACCCGAGTCGAAACCATTTCATCCGGGTTGTAGGTAAGGGAGAATTTAGAATAAACATCTTGGTTGTCATAGATGCATATGTTGTGTATGTTCCTAGCATGATGTATAAAGATTTCTAGTTTCCCTGAGAATTCGACTCCGTTTTCAGGATCATCAGAATGGTAACAGAATCTGGATGATTGATTCAAGGACTCCATGAAGAAAAGAGCATGAATAATGGTCAAATATGTATAGATAGGATAACAAATGAAAAGACTAGAAAGGGAAGAATTGTAAAAGAAAAGTCATCTATTTATAGAGAAAGGTGATGTATAGTTTTCTAAATAGTTGTTGATGAAGAAGCTAGAAAAATAGTGTATTTAAGTCTTCTAAGACAGTTAGTGATTCTTAAAGTATGAAGAACATAACAACTTCAAGTAAACTCAAGACAAAGCAGAAAAAAAATCAGTAGAAAAAGACATACAACAATTAGGATACATTGGAATGGAAGGAATTTGAGCAAGTTGAGGTGGGTGAAAGTAGTAGGTAGAATGGGAGAAAATGAATGTAGATAATGATGTTATAGGAATATAGTGTCACTCTTCTCTTTTCACCTTCCTTTTTATAGACCTATATTCTTTTTCCCATCTTTTTTAGTGTTATTATCAAAATAGCTCTGTTTCTAATTCAAAGATGCACAAAAAAATCCAAATTTAACAGTTTTTCGTTCCAAATTAACTCCTATCTTATACTTGTATGAATAATCCTAAATAACCTATACATATCAGGAATATAAATACCGTTCATTGAAATGGTTATATGAGAGGGTATGTTATTTGTACTATACTTCGTATATATTAAAAAAAAAAAATTAAAAAAAAATAAATAAAACAAAAACTAACATAAATAGAGATATTTAAAGTAGAGGAAGAGAGAGAGAAAGACCTTTGCTTTGCTTGACAATGCAGCTTCCACTTCATAAGTGATGAGGCCTTCCTCCACTGAAATGTAAATGGGGATGTCCCACTTATTGACCTTTACTAGGGTTTTGATTACATCTCCATCCACAATTCACAAAGTTACTACACTTTCCTGAGCTGCAAGGCAAGCAAATGGTCCAATTCACTCACCAAGAGTGTCAATACTAACAAAAATGTCTGTTTCAAAGAAGAGAAAAAAAATGTGATAAAAGTTATGCTTTAGGAACTAATGATCTTCATTCACATAAATCATTTCGATTAGTTACATATCTACTGCCATGCACAGACATTTGACTATCAAATTATGCTGGAATATGATGGGGCAACAACCAGCACCAAACTCCAGTCATTAACACAGGTTGAAAATGTCCCGTGTGAACGGAATCTCACCCACAGATAGTCAAAAATGGAGCACGGAGAGACTAGTCATATCACAAGCATTGTCGTAGCAGCTGTATGTACGTGACTACGTATGCATGTAAATCATATCTATTCAAATGGAATACTATTCAAACACATAATTCCCCTGAGAAAATTCGCAGACAAGTAAAAGGGTAAGAGGAGAAAGAAGAGGACAATGGAAGAATCCAAGATATACACTAAATGCACTTCTTAAATGTGTCAGCTGAAAGAATTATTTACAAGAACAAATCCAAAGAATTCACAAGAACCAAGTTTAAAGGTTATTGCAATATCTTTCTTTAAGAAGTTCCAGCCCAGAAATAATGGGATGATAACTAAGGTACTACTTGCAGAGTATATGATTAAAGAGACCAGTCAGCTATGGTGTCATTATTTTACATAGCGGAAATTAAGAGACGGAAGGTACAGTACAAGGGATGCTGGTGGTGAGTTGACACAGAAAGCCGCTGGCTTGCAAGGTACTTTTCACAACACCCCCTTATCAGCTACTCCTACCTAACCTAGCCAAATGCTGTTGATGTTTTGCCGCAGCTGCCTTGTCAGCAGCTTCGCGCTTCAGTGCCCTCTTGGCACGTCGCCCCATCAGATCTTTTCCAGCCTCTTTCTTCTTGGATGTATCAGAAGAGCTGGCATCTAAATCCTTATCCACCTCTTTCTGTTTGCGCTGACGGGACGAACTAGCGCCTGAGTTCTGAGAATTTGATCTAGGGACGGGTCTTGCCTCCTGGCGACCTGCCCTTATGTAACCATTATCTCCCCACCTCCGGTTGCCAATGCGAAGACTTGGTGAGCTATGAAAATAAGCATCCTCAAGATCCTCATCATTGAGATCTTCATATTCATATTGATATTGGTATTGATAATAGAAAATATCATCCAGCTCGTCATAAAAGTCATCTCGATGATCCACAACTAAAGGTTTAAACCATGAGGCTCTCACAAGCAAGCACACGCTTTCTTCAAGCATGTAGTCATGCAAGCTGCAAGATGAAGAGCAGCAGAACATAAGCAAACTGCACATGCATGATGCATCATGCATCCAGGAAAAAAGCGTGTAACTCTGATCCTATCTCAACAGCATAGCAGTGTATAACAAGTGAAACCAACACCCTTATGCCTTATCTCTGCCTACCAATGTGAGAGGGGAAAAAAAATCATAAGATAGCTAACATAAGATACAGGAAAAACTACAAAGTGAGTACCTTCCCTGCAATATTTAAATTCTTATATATTCTGTACCTTCTAAAAGGGGACGGGGCAGAGGTCGGAAGGAAATTACTAATGTGTTAAGAGTTCAATACCTTCCATCAAGCGCACGATGAACACTGAGGGATTCAAATGGATTTTTGCACTTCGGACATTTTGGATTCTCATGATATGTTGCCCATTGCAGAATACAGTTGACACTGAAAATGCAGAAAATCACCCAAAAAAACATCAATAAACTTCCTGAGTTACTTAGGTAAATAAAGTTAAATCACAGGATAATTTAAAATTTTCATGATCACAATAAAATAAGATGACAGTTTGCTTCAAAGGACAATGGAATCCAACACCAGTTTGAACGATTCCAGAAGAAGTTTTCCATGTAGTTTAATGTTAATAAATATAATGGACCTTTTAATATAATGTGCATACTGGCCAAAAGAAAATTTTCCCTTTAGCTTCTACTAAAAGCCCTAGTTTCAGGTGGCATAAAAATGTGTCAGAACATCTTTTGGCTGTGCTTAACAACCTTTATGACAAAGACATACTACTCATACACTAACATAATAGAATCAGAAAAGAATGAGAACAACTACGGGATGGCCTGGATCCCCTTAAGTACTCCGAATGCTCATAATCATACTAAGCACTAAAATAATTACTACTTATTATTAAAGTATTAAACAACAAATGAGCATGCCCCATTTTATCCCACATCTCCCAGGTGAAGCCTACAAATATAACAAGCTTTCCTTCCATAATAGTTCAAGTGTATACTTAACAAAGAAAAAGATTCCATGCTCCAATAGCCAAGTGCACAAGTAACAATATCTTCCTTTTACAGCAGTCAAAGAATAGATTTTCGTAACAAATACCTAGTCGTAACAAATACCAGATGTTCACCAACAGTTTATAATTTCATCACAATTACACAACAACACGGTATGTTGACATTATTAATTAAACAAACTCGTAAATACAAGATCAATTCTACCCCTTCTACTTAATACAAAATCAATATTTCAACTTCCTAACAATTCAATGGCGAGAGCTGTACTTCATTGTCCATTCATATATTGTACAAAAAACAGAGCATGATTCGTGAAAGTTATAAGGATTTGTAATTCTTAATATTGGTATATACGATCACAACCATCTGAATAAATCCAATCAGTTACACCTGATGAGATAATCACATATACTGGCCATATATTACGCTCTTCTGTGGGCAGTTGTCGTCTCAAAATCAATATATACTTGTACAAATACAATGGCACAAATTCTGCCAAAATGCACAAGTTTCATATAGAAGATCAACATAACAACACATTGCAAATCAATCATATTCATATAAAACCAAATATCCAAAAGATCAATATAAACACACAAAATTCAATCAAATGCAGAGAAAACAAAATGTGAATGAAAAAACGTGGAAAAAAAAATAAGAAAGGAGACAAACCAGTAAACATGCTCGCAACCTTTAACAAGGGCAGTTTCTTGAAGCTCAATGTCATCCAAACAAATGGCGCAGACACCATCATTAACCACCACAGCCACAGCAGAAACCTCACCCCCTTCACTTCCTTCTCTCTCTTCCTCCTCCTCCATTTTCTTCTGTTCCACACAATAACCCAGGAAAATGATCAATAAATTTGATCAAATAATCCCTAATCCCCAAATCTAGATCAGCTCGGATTAAAAAAATACCCTAATTAATCAATAACCCAGATGCTAAAACCAATCAAATAACCTAAAATCTCCGAATTGGAATCAATTTAAGCTAGAACCCTAATCAAATCGATCGCCCAGAAGCCAAAATCAATAAACAACCTCACTTTCCCAAATTGGGATCAGTTACAGAAAGAAAACCCTAACTTATCAATTACCCAGAAGCTAAAATCAAACAAACAATCTCAAATCCACAAATTGATATCAATTTTTGACAAAAATACCTAATTAATCAATGACCCAGAAATTAAAATCAAACAAAGAGCTTAACTTTGTTTACCTGATCTAGAATGACAAGCTGGTTGTTGAGATCGGTAGTAAAGGTTTCGTCAACAAAGGCGGTGAGTGAAGTCATAGTTTTAAAAAAATGGAGGATAAAAATAGAAGAGGAGAGAGAAAAGGGGGGTAAATAAAGGGAAGGAGATAGAATCTAAGAGGGTATAATTCTTATACTTTTTCCAGATTCCTGCAAGTAAAAAGAAGGAAAAAAGTACAGAGAAATTGGAGAAGAAGGGAGAAGAGGAAAAAGTCCCCCTTTTTTTTTTCTTTTTTTTTTTTTGAGTGGATAAAAATTGGAAATGTAGCGGTTGATATTAATTTATACCAGTCAATTTTCTGGGTTTTAATTTTTTTTCACCTTTGAAAATGAATTATTTAATGATTAATTGATTATTGTTCCAAAATAATTGGGGGTCATTTGGATTTTTTTGTGGATGTGGTGCAAAATTCAGCTTGGAATGTGCCTTCGATGCCTTAGGGCTCCAATCTGCTTCCTATGGAGGTAATGTAGAATGGTTGTCCACTTGTCTTTAATATATTTACTATAATCCTTTTCAATTGTAACTTTGATCATTGTTTCTTGTAACAATATCTGGAATAAGATTGTAAGAGTGTGAACATTAAAATGTGAGATCTTGTTGTAATCGTCTAACGATAATAAATATTAACAAGTGTAAACATTTTAAGCATCTAAAAATTGGTTACACTTTTAATATTAGGTGAGAAGTATGATAGTAGGTGAGAAGTAACCATTAGCCATTTTAATTACTCAATGATCAATAAAACAAGCCACAAGTAGGGGTTGAAAGAATTTCTTCAATTTGAATTTTGGCTCGAGTTCTATGAAATTCAAAGTAGAAACTGGTTTAAAATATTAGGTCCAATTCATTGAGAAACCTAACAAGGTTCCCTCAAATCCAATTCAATCCATAAATAGGTAGTTTGGACCCAATTCAAAGACACACATCAATAAAAAAAAAAAAAAAAAACACATCCATATTCTTTTCATACCACACAAGAATATACGATGTAAAAGTTTACACTAATAAACCCTCTCTTATACATTATGCCTATGCAAAACTTTGACCAATAATATATTTAATTATAAAAAAAAAATCATCCAGAAACATGACAAAACTAAACCCTCACGTTCTTAATAAACCAAACATCCCTACCTCCAAATACTCTCTTAGGATACGAACCTTAGATCTCTTATTCAAGATAAGTTTCTTATGACTCTTACCAAGTGAGCTTTTTTTTTTTTTAGGTGTTTCACCCGATTTACCCTTTTGGCTAATCCGGTAAGGAACACAGGTCCTCCCTACCACATTTAGTCTCAATCACCACTGCACCTACAATCAATTGATAATTGAGCCAATACTCCGTTGGTAGAACCGTAGAAGTATTTGGTAGTTGTTTTGTCTTGGCTAAAATTGTGTTGGGCTAAGAGCTGGATTATACAAGGCCCATTGTTTGATTGAGGCAAATGTGCACAAAAAGTTTAGGCAAAGTCCAGTGTAAAAAAGAACAAACTTAGAACTCACCCAAAACCTCTTCTTTTTATCTCCTCTTCTTCTTTAAAAAAGATGGGCGTCGACGAAACTCCGGCGACTGAGATTTCACCGGAGATGGTGGAGCAAATTGAAGCCTTACTTGAGGTAATTATTTACTTAGACTGTAAACTATCTTATATTATTTCTTAATTATTTGCTTAAATTCCTTTAATTAAGCAATTAATCATCCCCTGTTTTCAATGCTATTCATCATCATACTATGATTATTTGATTCATGTTGAAAACATATGAATTTGATACCCAATTTGGAATTTTATTGTACCCTTTATAATTTTACTGTATACTTGTATAAATGAAGAATCTTGCTAATTAATTTTTGTTTTTTAGGTTATATGAGTGAAATATTAATATTTGTGTTGATTAAAGTAATTGGTGTCTTCATGCTTATGTTTGATGAGTTTATTATCAGGAGAGCTTATAGATGGATTAGTATGTTGCCTAATTTATTTGTTTTTGGTTACCCATAATTAGTAACACTATCAAAATTGAATAAATTAAGTGATATTAAAATACATACAAGTAGTTGAATTAGGCATCTAATTGCACAAAATTTTGACATGGTACTTCTAATTAGTTGTATAAATGACATAGGGAGAGTATAGGTGTTAGTATGGCTTAGTGCTAGCAAGAAGTCTGGAACATGTATAGCAGTTTCTGGTTCATGGAACTAATGGGGGAACATAATTTGTTTAGTTAATCCACTAGGCACTCGTGCACCTGTGTTCGGGTTCACTCGTTCTAGACGTGGTGCCATGGTTCTTTGGGGTTTGGGTGGGCGTTCACTATTTTGATTCATGTACCCACTTAATCTATTACTAGCGTGGGCACATTTTTAGGGTAGGGGAGGTGGCACTTGGATTTTAATCCCTTTTTTGTGCACATTGTTGGCCTAAATCCGCGATGTCGTATCAAAGAATTTCATTAAATGGATGGTATTTTCTTATTCCCACTACGGAAATTGATGGGTTGCATTACGTGACAATCTTTATTTCCATTTCCTAGGCGGCTAGATATGATGATCTTGATGACCTGAAAGAGTTAGAATCTGCTGGAGTCTCTCTTAATGCCAAGGATTCTCAAGGCCGAACAGGTTTGATTGCCTTTATCTCAGTTTTCCTGCTTTTTATACTTGCATTATTGAATCATTGTGATTTGGCATGATATCATGCATCAATTTATTCGTGTCTAGACTGGAGTTTTTGCAATCCAATTCATTTCTGTATTGCTGCTTTGTTGCAACAAGCCAATGTTGGATATTGTCCTCCTACAACTTACAGAGTTACTTAGCAAAGAGCTGATTTGGGTTTCACATAGTACTGCTTGGTTGCTCTGTTGCCTATTCTCGTTTGATCTTGCATTTCTATTAACCATGTAGTTACACAACAAAGTTGTATATTCTGTGGCTGCTGTCCATAGTGTGAATATGGTACCAGAAAACTGCCATTTATTTGTGATAGGTTGATGAGGACCTTGTAGTCTTTTAGCTTCTCTAGTCCTTCTACAATATTATTCCATATCTAGTTTGAAAGATAAGGGAGGGCTATAACTGAAGGTGAAAGTTATTGGCCGTTTGTGTTTTCCGTTTTTTTGGTTTTCATGTGACTAAATGTGTCAGTTCTGCCATTTACAGGCAAAGACATGTACGTTACTCTGTAAATAATGTTATCGAATTGGGCCTCATGCCCAGACTACATTGATTGTTTGTGAGGACCAAATCATGAACTTACCATCCCATTGCTTTCAAAATTGTTAATTTTTGCTTACATGGCAGTAAAATTATCTTATTTGTTGATTTAAAGCCCTTTGTACCCTTAGTGTACCTGCTAATATATCCTTGTGCTTTTTTACATATCCTCTATGATTATTCCACCAATCCACCCTGACATTGCAATTTTGCCTCATTGTTTTACCATATGCATTTGGCAAATAAACATGTGTGTGGCCAGCTTCAAGCTTGAGAAAAAGCATGATTGTGATTAGTGACTTAGTATTGTCAATTAAGTGATTGGCAGTGGACTACTAGACTCTATGTTCTGCCAAAGCTCTTGTCGTACTAAGATTAATGTCTGCATCACTTTTATCTTCGCATGTCAGTCTTTCGTTTCATCGTCTTTATTATTATTCAATGCAGCTCTTCATATGGCAGCGGCCAATGGTCACCATGGCATTGTCGAATACCTTATAAGTAAAGGTGTGGTAAGTAGATTTAATCCTTCCATAATTTACATTATTCCTAGTAGTGATTAGTGAGTGTGCTTGATCATTCAATAGAATTTTAATAACACCTAAATACTAGTCAATTTTGTGGTGTGTTCTATTAGAGAATATATAAAATGTTGCTACTTCGTCTTCCTGATTAGGCCCTGACGCCCTGTTCATTTCACCTTATTTTTTTTCGAACTAAAATCATTTTTGTTGATGAAATTAATTTTGCTGAACTCAAATTATTTTTACTGAACTTAAATAAGTTTTACCGAACTTTGAACTGAACTTATTTTTACTAAATTAAAATATTTGTATTGAATATTATTTTATTAGTGAAGAGAACTGGCCTTGCTCCCAACTTCTCACTTAGCACTGTGAGTGCTACATATCAAGATACTAATGATGGTGCGTAGACAAAGTGATGATCCATCGTAGTTAAATGGTGAAAAAGAGATCTTCAATTCATACTCAATCATGGTTTATTGAATAATCAATCATGCGTATTCTATCATAGTTTAGTGATGAATTCTGGTAGATTTTAGCACCCACTGTAGACTGATGAAGTTGTCTCTCATAGGCTTATAAATCTTAGTATTAACACTTAAAAGGACCAAAAAATCATGCACCGAACCATGTTTGATGATTTTCATAGTCATAATCTGTTGCCATTCACTTTGGGCACTTTGGTCTGGATAACTCACTTAGTTTGGCTGTTTGTGCACATCATCATGGTTTTATACATGGCACCACTCATTCCATTAGTCGTAATAGGGCTAGGCACTTGAAGCAATTTGTTGTTATAGATAATGGTCCTGTAAGCTGTATCTTTCTATGCAAGAACCTATTTGCTAAGATATTCCATATTCAAGCTTGTTTTGCTGAGAGTTGTTTTGGGATGGAGGTGACCTTTTAGGAAATTTCCCTGGGCACACACAAGTGAGAGTATAATTTGTTGGAAGGACATCTTAGTCTGTGGTGCTTGTTGTTAAACCTGGAAGCAGCCTTTTTGTATCTATTAATGGTCCGGGAGACCAGGAGGTGGTCAGGGTGTTACGGTTCTTGTGCAAATCTCAGCTTATTTATATTTATATGTATTGTTCCAGAAACATCTATTTATCTTAGTCATTCTTCCATGTAAAACAGGATCTAAATTCTTTGAATGAAGAAAAGAACACACCTCTTCATTGGGCTTGTCTGAATGACCGCATTGAGGTACTAATTAATTACGGAGTTCATACACTGTATTACGTGTCATATTCATGAAACATTCACTGCTGATTAACTGCTCTGATCTAGGTGGTTAAAACTTTAATTTTGGCTGGAGCAAATGTCGCGATCCTTAACAGGTACGACTATCTTCTAATTCTCTTTATTGGTCCGATTTGAAATGTTCAAGCATTACATTGTAAACATTGTATCCTTGTGCTAGAAAGTTGGGAAGCATACCATACTTTAGGTGCAAATGAAAACTCAGTTAAAATTTCTTTAAAGTCCAGTGAAACTGCGTAATGAGTTTAATCCATGGTTTGAATATTTAGCCATGAGCGCACACCAATAGACGAAGCTTTAAGTAAGGGGAAGATGGACGTGCTCGATGCCATCAATTCAGCTGTGGCTCAGGTGGAGCTCAGTGGAGCAAGCGTCTCATAACAAGAAACATTTTAAGTCACCAAAGTTCCATATAGAGCTTAGACCTCTCTTAGGGTTTCGAGCGGAAGTTATTTGGGAGCATTGTATCTACAAAAAAATCCAAATTCTCACTCTTGTTTGAGCATCGATCATTTAATATGATTCGACCCTAATGTTTTATTTGGCCCTCTAGCAACTACTGTGAAATTGTCTTTATGTAATCCTTGGCTATATGTGTTTTGGCCTTTAGGGATCAAATACACTGTGAAAACTGAATCAGAGGAATGGCATAAAATGGAGGTATCGCTGAATTTGTAGTAAGACAGTCTAAAGTTGTTAGTTGTTTGTTAAATTTTCTTTACTGTTAAAAGCTCATGACAGGTTTTTGTCTGTTGGCTTCCTAGGTCTAGTTACTATATACTTGTATATGCAAACTAAACAGTGCCAGTTTTCTAACAAGACAATCTAAAGAAACTCTGTAAACATGTTTGATGGCATGATATTAGTGGCATGTTATCTCACTACTAAAATTCTGGTAATGAACAAGGAGTGAATGATCTTAACATCTTTTAGCAGCGAGCTTAATATAATTTTACATTAGCCAAAGTAAATTAGATGAATCCAGCAAAAAATCAAAACGTGTCATTTAAAAAAATATATGGAATTACAATTATGCATATTCTTAAATTTTTTATTTTTTTTTTGAATGAATGAATGAAATGATTAATTATTAAATTTTATTAATGTACTCTCAAATTTTCACCGATACATAATAATACCCCAATTCTCTTTTAATGTGAAAGATGAGATAACTATCAAGTATCGACTGAGCTACCTCATTAAAGAAGAAACTATTGAGGTACACTAAATGTAAGTACGTGTATCCATGTCCACTTAATAAAAAGCGAAAACAACATTCTTTTTAAGAATGATATTTATTTCAAGTTCTCCACTATTATTGATTTTTATCCTTCGTATAATCATCATTCATCTCCACTACTAAGAGAAAGGTAGAAAACTATTCCTCAAAGTCATCCCTTTTCACCAACAATAGTAATAGTAATTAACACAAAAGCAAGCAAACACACATTAGGAAGATGCTAAGTTTCTATTTCCTTATATATTTAACCACATTCTCTAGCACTTAGAGTTAGGCTAATAATTAAGCAACTTTCTATTTTAGGAATGTAAAACAAAACACCTTCTTTTAGACTCTAGAATGTTTATATTTATGTAGCCTCTTGGGTTTCAAAGGGACAAGCAATTTCATATGCTTTATCAACTTTTTTATAAAGTTTGAATTTCATATGTTATTCCCTTTTACATTAGCTTTTTTTATGCTATTATGCCGTGTACGCTATAATCTTTTACTATTAACAACATAATATATAGTCTTTGAACCGCCGAATGTCATTGACAAAATATAAAGATGTCTGTATTAGAAAAATTAATTATATTAAAAAGGGGACATGGAGGAATCAATTAGGGAAAAAGGTGGAATAAAGAGGGAGATAAAAAAAAACGGGAATGAAGAAGATTTCTTTCAGAATTATTTATCTAATGCATAGAAAAGAAATTAGCAATTAGAAAAAAAGGGAAAGAAGAGAGATATATTGGTAGATGAAGGGGGAATGTCAAGGTAAAGAGAGTCAAATGATTCATCCGTAAAAAAAGTTAAAATAACAGCGAATATAATTTTTTTTTATAACATCTATAGAGTTTGGTTATACCTTATATCACTATACTAAATTTGACATGACTAAATTTATTATTTGAATGTCCTCGAAAGATTTAAGAAAAACGAGCGTTTATCTCCTTAATCTCTAGCATTACTACTTGTTTGTTACAAAATGGGCTTAACTAGATCTTCTTGATCATCATCAAATTCATAATCAATCAGAAAACGACAACACAACATTAGTCAATTACACCATTTCATACACTAATAACATCACTAAGTTGAGGTTAATTTCAAACCCTTGATAATTAACATAATTATTGATTATAAAAAAAATAATGCAAAGGAAGAATAATTCTCGTACCAAAGCACATGGTGTTCCCAAAATGGGTAACAATAGAGTGTATAAAATAAGAAGCTTTAATTTACTACTTGGAGTATAAGCCGCTTACCAACTTGACTTATCTTTCGGCTTCACATGCTTACCACCTACGTAATCCTAATCATATAAACCTACTTTTATAACCATTTTTCAAAATATTATTAATTATATGTTATTGTTAATACTTTTAATTAGGGTTAGCTGATTAATTATAGTAAATTTAATTTGCATTTTCGGTTTGAAGTTAAATGAGCTTAGTAGATCTTCTATAGGCTATAGCTAGGATCGATAAAGTTGTAAATAATACGAGGTTGTGAGTTGTGACACGGTATAACATAAACTTTACACGAAACTACCGATCTCTAAATGGCTTCGCTAATCGAAAGTGATTATCTTGAGAAATAGCTGAACTGGTCTTTTGATTTTAAATGACATTGATTTATACGAGTAAGTCATAAACTATAGTTTAAAGAACATGAGATTTGAATATTACAAGGTCATTAGTTCAAGGTCAAGATAAAGGTCAACAGTTGGATATGATTAATATTTGTCTCTGATCCCATTACCTAAAAATACAAAACATAGAAAATTACATTCCTAGGAATCTTTTATTATTTTAAGTATACACAAATACATAAGTTAAGACTTGATAGCATAAGTCAACCAATTTCCACAATTGGTGACCAACAAAATTAAAATCAGCAATATTATCAGGACATACTGCCACTTTTACAGCAATAATGATAATTTCAAGGTATTCCCTAAAAATGATTCTAGAAAATTCACTTATTCTATTTCTAATGAAATGAAAGTGTATCCAAGGAATTATATAAACAAAAAAAATACATAAACTTGTAATTTTTTTTTGGAGATTCTTTATTTGCAAGGATGATCACCACCCTATAAACTACAAAAGGATTCGAATAATGTTCAGATATACACAATCTTATTCCTAACTGGTAAAACGTTAAAAAAAAAACTGATACTCAGCGGAACCTAGTAAATTGAAACAAAACCCTAATAGTAGTGTGGCAAATGAATGAATATAAAAGTGAGTGATTCCAGCTTCAAAAATGGGAGTGGCAAGAATATATACAAGGACCAATCATTTTCCCACTACAAGCTAGCACCACTTTTCCTTTCGGCCCCCCTTTCTGCCTACTTTCCGTTTTTTTCCTCTAAACAAGAATCAACATCTTAACC
The DNA here is from genome assembly GCF_001683475.1 of Chenopodium quinoa. NCBI lineage: Eukaryota > Viridiplantae > Streptophyta > Magnoliopsida > Caryophyllales > Amaranthaceae > Chenopodium > Chenopodium quinoa. The sequence goes on along the minus strand of NW_018744633.1, from coordinate 2,698,586 downwards.
TTCAAAGTATTGTTAATAATACTAAGGTACAATCTAAATTATATGCTTAATAAGATTCTTTGAGATTTGATTTTTAACCCTAAAGTTCACACAAAAGTCATAGATGATTGGAAGAAATTCCTTATTTAATTGGAATCTTGATTTACATACAAAATGACCCCACTTTTGTACGGATCCATCAAAGCATAAACTTATGAAACATGCAAAAATTAAAACATAGAGATTTTGCTGAGATTAGAGGCAGCATGCATGATTTCATTACATTATATGGACCTCGACCGTGAAACTATGGAAGAAATCGACTTAAGAGGTTCACATATACGCAACCTTAATTCTACCTAAGCTTATAATTATTGTCAAATATTTGTCTTTCTGGTCAGACACAAACCTTAGAAATGCAGCAAAGAATAAAAACAGGTACAAGTAAAAGAAACAAGTCCTGGAAAGTGTGTTTGATGTAGTGTACTACTGCTACTCTCTTTCAGGGCAAACAAGGACAATAGCTTTATCATACAAACAAAACCTAGAAATTTTGCGACATTTAACTATAAAAATAAGAGCTTCAACTAAAAATCATGCATCACATTTGTATAATCCCTCCGTTTAGAAATAATTGTGAATGTTATTTTTGTCGCTTACTTAATAATGGACATGACATGAATTTAAACTATATAACATTTTGTTTATATTGACTAAATGTCATTTATTAGTCTCGCAACAAAACACATAATTGGATGATCAACTGATCAAGGAGCATGACATGTTCCCTAATCCAAACTAAAGAGAAGACATACACCAAAGACAATAAACCAAATTAAACATGATAAATCAATCTTAACACAAAATAACATGTTTAAGCAATGCACATGTATATGTTCATGCCTTCAGCTAGATATAACCGATCTTCAAACATCGACGACTAACGGACTAATCATCTATCACTAGAGTTTAAAGGAAAAAACCGTAACAACATGAGATGTCGGATGATTAACGCTAACGAGCAGAACCTAGTTTTTACAGCATTCTCAGCTTCCCTAAGATATCAAGACCAGATAAGTTAGTTAGCTGATAACAAGAGCTCAAGGCTGAACAAACAGTCAATCAAAAAAGGGCAACAGGATTTCACTGATTAAAACTAGTCTTTGTTGAATTATCAGCACATACTTTCAATTTTGATCAATTCAGAATCATATTATAACGTTGTGAAACGTATATATATCAAGCCACATTAACACGATTCATCAAGTTCATACAAAAAAGGAAGTAATGACATACATTACCTCTTTACTGCAGCTGTTGCAAGAAAAAAGATGCAAATTAAACTGATATAAATGAATTTAGACTAGTTAGAGAATGCTTTAAATCTAAAACAGAAAGAGATGGCACAATAAGTCATAAACATTTAGAAAAATTACCTTCACATTCTTCGGCTTAAATTCTAGCTCTCCATTAGAAAAAAGAATTAGAAACCTTAGAATATCAATAACATTTTGTTATACAGTTGATTCTTAACAAGCTTTCCATAAAATTTTGTTTATTTAGAGGGTTTTAGCTAGTTAGATTTCATAGAAAGGGGAAAACTACCACACTTCAAGACCACTAGTCGCGCTACATATGGCCTTTCAAGTTCTAGGAAGTCAAAGAAGTGGTTAGGCTATGGGATGAAAGATGTATGTACATTCACAAAACAGAAACTCAGATTCATCTAACACATTGAATTGAATCACTCCAAGATAGGTAAAGGCTAGAGAGAATAAAGTCCAGAAGTTAGTTACGAAAATGCAGACATCCCAAGAGGAGTACCAAATAAGGGTAAGAACAAAACAAATCATTGAAGACAAACCCATATGATAATCCCCGTATTATTAAGTCAGCATTTGTGGGCATAAAAAACATATAATACCCAAACAAGAGACAGCTTAATGCATGCATAATCACAACTCTTATTATTAAAGAACAAACTAAGGATTAAACAATAACATGTGGAAGTATGTATATATATTAAACATAGAATCACATCAAGTGGGCACCATACTAATTAAGATTATTAACAAAAACTCGAAATCCCAAGCAAGGCGAATGAGATTAACACAACACTTATCTTAGGCTGATCTGATCTCATTAATCTTATATTATGAGAAGCACATGTAAATAAGCTAGATGCATCCAAATTAGACACAATGTTATGATTTATGAACAGACTATATATGCACAGTTTTCACAACAGTAACAAATTTATGCAAACCAGCAAAGATATATAATCATTAGAGGTAGAGGATTAGGAGATTAAAAACTCGAAAATGTGGTAGAAAAAGAAAGCAGTAATTTTCTCAAGTAATCAAAAAAGGGTAAAGAAACAAGTACATCAAGGCATTGATGAATGCATGCAGTAGCTATATTGTCCATACTATTTGAAAAAGAAATGTTAACATAATAATTAAGTAAGGGTGTTCTTGACAAGGACTCACTCGATCTATAGAACGTTATGCACAATGAACGATTATTGACTAGATCGATTTGGGGGGTTACAAATTAGTATAGGGTAAAAAAAAAAAAAAAAAAAAACTCCTTAAGATTGAACGATTTTGCTCATCTGCAAGAAGGGGGGTTACCATTTCTCGTAGTGGAATGCTCCCTTAAAAACAATTTTCTCCTATGGCAATAAATGATGGAGACTTTGCAACTACTACCCCAAATCTTTAAAGTCCACAGCAGGCCAAACTAATAATGGTGAAAGAGGTACATTCACATATCTAGTTCATCTGGAACTAAACTAACCAAACTGAACAAATAGGAAGTTAAGGAAAAAGTTTGGTAGAGCAGTAGTAGTCTCAGTACATAAAAACAACATTGAAACACTTACAGAATTAATCACAAATATATTATGATGTTTTTATCTGTGTCATAAAATACACCATATGAAAAATTTTAATATAAGGTTCACAAAATATAACAAAAAAAAAAAAAAAAAAAATAACAGCATAATATGAAGAATAATAATTTCTATCCATCAGAAAATAATGTAATTGCACAGGAGTCAAAATAGTGTTATCATAAGCAAGACAAAATGTAACACACAATAAAAGGTAAGTAATGTTTTCATACCATATACTATACTGTCTCCTGTGAAATGTGCAGTATTTTATTTTGGTCTGCCTGCAAAGAAAATCATTCATACCTTGCTATCTAATATTCCAATGGCAGAAGTTACAGAAGCAATAAACAATTAATTTAATATGAATATATATCAAACAGTTTCCTTGCATGCCAAGTTTCTAAACTTCAATGTACACACGAAGAAGAAATTGAAAAGACGCCAAACCAAGACTATTTTCTTGCGGATTAGAAAAGCTCATTCAAAATTGAAGAGATAATAAAATATAAGAATTAATAAGTAATTCCCCAATTGAAAACCCTATTCATTAATCAGAATAATCAGACCAATAAATAAAAATATAAAAAACAAGCTAATTATTGGGATACAAGAAGGCCGGATTAATTACTCACTACTAAGAAATATAGTAGTAGTAATTAATCACAACATTGATTAAAAATTTTGAATCTTTTGTAATTTCAACAACATTACAAAAGATTCAAAAGAAAATTTCATCAAATACTAAAGAGTATATATATAATTTTTTTTGTTCCTATTTTTTTTAAGGGTTGGGTTTTATTTAATTTTTTTTTTTTTTTCTCAATTTATAGTGTTACCATAGCTTGAACCTCCAAGCAAACCACCACCACCCGAAGCACCATAGACATCAGAAGGATCGAGAAGCGGCGACGACGAAGATGCTCCGCCATTTCTACCAGCACTACTACTAGCAGCAGCACCACCACCCAAATGTAACTCGGATAGATTAGGAAATCCATCTCTTGGTTCAAACCCTTGATCATATAGAAAGCCCTTAAAAACATGTCCACCAATTTTCACCACTGCTTGGTATGCAAACTCATCTTCCCCGTCATCGACTGCGGTCACCCTTACGCATTTGAACACTGCTGGCGCCTTCACTTGCCCCGGCAATGAGTCCTTGAAGCTCGCATCTACCTCACCACATCAAACAAACAAAACAATCAACACTTTGTTGTTTCATCGTATTACATATATATTTTCCGATATCTCATATCTTTAACAATCGTGTATATAATTGAAATAGGTATGTATGTAGTCGTACAAATGTAATTAGTTACCTTGGTGGCTGGAGCTAGTCTCAAAGCTACGAGGCGGGGTGTTGGAGGTGGAAGTGTGGGAGGTTGTAGCTGTATTTTGAGAGGAAATAAGGCGTGGTTTTTTCGCGCCGGAGGTGGAGCCAGAAGATGCCCCACCTCCTCCGCCTCCCACACTTCCACCGCCAGTTCCGTGGGTCCCTGCTGCTCCAGGGACTCCCATCATTTGCCGTTCTCTTCGTCTAGCAGCGGGGACCCACGTGCTCTTGACATGAGTAGAGCAATCAAAACCCCTACTCCTACAACAAGTCCTACACCTCCGATGGCTGCAGTCTTTCTTAGCTTGGTTTCCGCAATCCTGACAAGTGAGGGCCCCACTTCCGCCACCGCAGCCCATTGCAGAAGAAGATGAATGGAGTAAATTCGGGCCAGTCGGGTCGAAATTAATACTCTTCCTCGGGTAATTCGGGCTTCCTCCTCCTCCTCCTCCCATTTGTTGTTGAGTTTGCCAGAGTTGGATTGCACCCGCTCTATGATTACGACTCATGAAAGAATCATTTCCATCCAATGTATTATTATTATTATTATTATTATTACTACTACCACCCGTCTCTCCAGCGCCGGCCACGTTAAGACACGGGCCGGCGTTGAAGAGGGGTATAACGCCGACTCCCACCCCAACTCCAAGAGCGGTAGCGGCGTTATTCCCACCATTCATCCCACCACCACCACCACCCCCATGATGGTGGTGGTGGTGGTGGTGATGATCCAGCATCAAGCTGGACTCGTGCTGATGGAACGATGTAGCGGGGGCGACAACAAACATCCCCATCTCGGGAGAGATTCCGTACCTAGACGAAGCAGGCCATAAAGTGCCAGCAGCAGCAGCCGCAGACGCGGATGCTGCTGCAGGGCCAGCATTGAATCCTAAAGAAAGATCGTTACTCTTATCAGCTGCTGCGTTGCTTGCTGATGACGCCACCCAATCCGCAAACGCTCCTGAATCCGACGCTAATCTCCTTGTAGTAGCCACCACCGCTAATCTATCTTCAGTACTTTCTCCTTATCTTATTATAATTAACAGAATCAAAAAAATGGGGTAAATTTGTTGTGAATATAATTTAATAAAAAAAATGGAGGTTGTTATTTGTTGTAATAATCTTGGATGTTCTTCTTCTTCTACAAAAACTGCAGAAGAGACAGAGAGAAAAAATGTGGCAGTTTTTAAAGCAGTAAGACAGTAGAGAGCAGAAGAAGATCAGTGTGAAAATAAACAGAAACAAAGGGTAATAACGACTTTTTTTTTTTAATCTTTTTGATAGTAGTAGAATTTTACTCTTCTTCTTCTGATTTCTGAACTTTCTCTCTCTTACAATATCTCATTATATTTGCTTCTAAATTCTATCAACAACTTTTATTTTTAGAAATTAATGTTTTTTTATAAAAAAAAAAGTGAAGGGGGTGAAAGTATTATTGTTGGTACTTGGTAATACTAGAAAGTGAAACTCCAATAATCAGAATTTATGGTAAAATAGAAAAAGTGACAAAGTGTATTGTGTGTTTTTTTAGAGAGAGAAAGAGGGGTTTTTTTTAATTTAATTTGGTTTTGGTTAGAGAGAGAAAGGGTATTTGTTGGGTAGCATTTGTAAGTTAGCTGGGTTCAAAAAGTCACATGACACCCTCTCTCTATATTTATCTATCTATTTAAAAATTTAAAAAATAAATAAAAAGAAATTCTCTCTCTATATCTCTTTCACTCACTACTTGTACAAACTTCACTTTCTCTCTCTAGAATTTAGTTCTTCCCCTCCATCCATTGGTGGGTCCCCCTTTTGTGGGGGATTCATTTGGGCATTTGTGGTTTTCTTTTTATCCCCCTCAACTTGTGCAAACCCTTTACAACAAGTTTAATTTTTAACTTAATCTTATTTGAGTTAAATTAGGTTTTTTGTTTGGTTCATCTTATTTTGTTTAAATTTCTCTAAACCTCATTTATTTGAGTTAACTAAGCATTAACTTATAATAGGTTGAGACAAACTGATTCTTAATTAGTGTAGAGTAGTTTACAACGAAGTTAATGTTGTTATGAATATATTATTTATACAAAGTGGTTTTATTAAAATTTCACGAGTTATACTTTAAATTCTGATTGGTATGTCATTACTTATTTACCAATTAATTGAAGTTAAAGAAAATGAAGTGATGAATAGAAAAAAGTTAATGATTGGAATATAATACCCCTTTTGTAATTAGTTAAAATTGAGTAGTTAAAACTTTGCTATTTCAAATACCAATGTGTAGTTAAAATATGTTCAATGTGACTAGTAATTTTGTCTAAATTTAGCCAAAAAATAATTGATCTAAACTTATAAAATCTGAACTTATATGATATTTTTTCACATGAAATTAATCAAAATAAGTTGAACAAAATTCGCTTGGGCCTTAGTCCACTTGCATAACGATGTAATAAGATTAATATACTTTAGATCATATCGAATTAAAAACTCGGTGGATGAAAATGATGTGAATAAATTTCCGATGGTACCATAGTGGTACCGCCTATAATTCGAAAAAGAGAGCCAAAAATACATATACATAATTGTCCTCAAAAAGCTAGGTGTGAAGTAGTATGAAAGGAGGATAGTAGGGGTCACCCAATACAAAAACACAAAGGAAACTAAAAAGTCCTTTGAATTCATAGTGATGTTCAAGTCTTTAAAGCCATTCTAAAAGAGAAGTTAAGCGTGTTAATTCAAAGTAGTCCCCTTTGTTATTCCTAAGCATGTTTTTGAAGTGACTTTATATAATTTCTCTTTTTTATTACCTTAATATCCCCCACCAATCTGATCTTTTGTAGTCATGTTTCTGGAAAATTCAGCTAGCAAATGAGAATAGATTCTGCTAAGATTAATATCATACACTGTTTGTAATTTGTTGTTTTTGTGACATTCTCATTACATTGCATAGTTATATGTACTGCCTATCATGCTCAATATGTCCAATCATCATGCATTGTTTAAGCTCACATCCAATCCAATAATTCTACTGATACACTGATCAAATGAATAGGAGTTCTAATTATTTGATAGTTTGGAATAAAGTTTTACCGCGGTACTCACAATTGTTAAGTATCTCGGTTTTACAGTTTTTATGTATGGTAGTCTTAGGATCACATATTCGAATTATATATTACACTGTGAATACTGAGAACAGATCAAAACTCAGTATACTTAAATGACGTTCTAAGCTTAGAAAATCTTGTAACGTGAAGCTTAATGGACCAAAAGATCCGATCATAACAAAAACACACCACAAGTCAAAGACAATTAGCTAGGTAGATAAACCTATACATCAATTACAAAACATTAATCAAGGGTCTATTAATTAATTAGATAGGACCTATAAATATACAATAGCCCTAGAATTTACACCAAAGTGACAAAATTTAGTAAAATTGATTGGAAATAATATTCCTCAATTAGCCACTAGCTCCAAAGATGTTGCACACCATAAGTGTACCAATAAGTGAACTTGAATTTCAAGTCCACCAACCATCAACCCTAGCATTTTACAAGGCAACAGCAGTCCACAAATTACCTTTTTTTTGGTCAATTACTAGCAATAATATTCTAACTTCCGTAGTGATTTTATTAGCATAGCTTTCCACACCAAGTAAATATAAATTACTACTATATTCATACTCAACTGCCTCACATCAATTCAAATTTATAAACCAAGGGCGACTATATATACTATACGGAGTACTTAATTACTACCACGCTTATTTAGAGGTGATTAAAAAATTCAAGTCAGATCAAACCTTAATTATTTTTAATACCTCATATATGAGGTATTATTACCACTTAGACATTATTCGCTTTGTAATTGTAATTCCTTTTTACCCTCTTTCAATTTTGAACTTGGATTTGACATTATTAATTTACTGACCTAGAGGTACGAAATGTGTATAATCTTTAGTTGAACTCAAGAAATTATAATTAGTTGAATATGACCTATGTAGTATAAGCTTCATTCTGGCTGAGAGCTAGGCACTACTAGACCGACAAATGTACCAAATTTTTAACTGTAGTTTCTGTGAATATAAGATATAATTTCTCCATCATTATACCATCAAGGTAATCATTTTTTATCCAACTATGTATGACTTCCATCATTATCAAAAATTTATGCTTATGCCTAAAGTTTCTTCTCTTCAACTGTACAAAATACAAGTTGCATCAAGCCATCAAGTAACGCAAGTGCCCTTTTATTTTAAGGTGCGCGCATATGATATGAGCGAGTAATCTCTTTGTTCCTTTTTTTAAAGTAACTCATTCTTACCTGTTTTAGAATTTTGATGAAGTAAAGTATTATTGTCTTAGGGTTTGTTCTAATTTACTGAATTGGACTAAAATTGTTTATGAGCTGAATAAGGAAATTAGGAACTGAACTGAACTGAAATTTAGTTCAAATTTATCTTGGTATAAATATACATAAAAGAGAAGCTAAGTGTAAACATTAAAATGAGACAGTTGAAATAATATGCATGAGTACATCCTTGTTACGTACTACGGTGTTTATTTTGCATATTTTACGGATTTGGAACCATAAAGACACGAAATGAAGACAAAATTTGATCTCAAATCACTAGTTCCATCCGAAAACCCTGTTGTTAATACTGGTCGTTGTAATAATTGTTACAGTTACATAAATAGGAGGGATATGTTTTCCCTTTCTGTCCCCTATTGCACATTTGTTGTTGTTATCAGTTGATCCTTAAGAGAGAATTGAAGGTTTGTCCAATAAATGCTTGGCAGAAGGAGTTTCTTGTGGATGGAAGGGGTAGAAGCATTATGGCTCAGAGTAACCACCACCCTTGTTATAGCAAACCTAGTCTGTCTTAGGTTTCCATTTTTAAACACATAAATTATACCCCCAAACATTTGCTCTAAATGTGACTTATCATGGTCACTACTTTTAATATCATTTGATGCAAAAATTCACCCTCTTTGTACCAATGTTATTATTATATCTATTAATGATCGATAATCTCGATCTTGTTAATACACTATTCAGTATAAACACCTTTAAAATCACTTTTTCATACGTAGTTGATTGAAGTTTTTTTTGGTGTTCCACCAGTTCCCCATTTGAGCTAATTCGAAGATCAGTTTTAGGTGGTTAGGTTTCAATTCCTGGTTGAAGTCTTTTTAAGACGTGAAACAATAATTGTGGGTTAAAAACGGGAAAAAATGACTTTATAATGATTATGGAAACGAAAGATATGGAAGGATGATGATGATGATCCACACTGAATGAATCTTATCCGAATTTTCTTTAGGTTTATCATTATCATTTTCAAACCATACATACTCCAGCCAACATGTAAGAGATCATGAGAGAATTGAATTGGGATTTTGTTCTTTTTATTTGTCATGAAAAAGAAAGTAAAGTAAATAGTGAATGTATGTGTGATTGTGAAGCTGGATCCCCGTTTGGAGGGAAAGGAAAAAAAGAACACAGCAATCTGACACAATTGACTCAAAGAGAAAAATAATGAGGAGCTAACCTACCTTTAATTTGTAATCAAACAAACAATTTCCAGGGGGAGTCACATCAAATGTTAAGTCAACTTGTGAAACCCCATAATATTAAAATTAACAAACATCATCTAAGATGGCATTGAGTCGGGTCGAATTTATAGCACATTGAATATGTAAAATGACACATATATACATTAAGGCTTGAGCACAAAATAGGCACAATAATTACTGCTTGCAAGGCCTAAATCCACCCCCCCCCCCCTTATAAGAAGCATGACACGATATAATATAGCACGACAAAACACGTTAGTTTAAGTAGAATTCAATTTAAGCGTATATACCAATACAACATGTAGTGAGTGGCACAACCATATGTAAGGCTTCTCAAGGCCTAGAATACACAAGTTTGACTCAACCCACAACTATCTTTATCTTGCATGATCTTAATTATAACCGCCTAATATAATCCGATAGTCAACCAAGCAACACTTGTACGTAATACCTAGTAAATGCAATAACCTTAAATGATGATTCCATGTTCGTATTACATATCTATAACATGTTAGTCATTTAGCCTTACCCGTAACTCAGTAAACCATAAAGCTGACTTTGATTCTCCCCCACAAACATTTGTTCATCACCATTCAATATTGTGTTCCCGTTGACCATCACACAGTAGTAGTAGCAGTACTATCTCCTAGCAACTCCCCATTACCAAAGAGATCAGATAAAAAGTAAGCTAAGAATTCAGAAATTGTTTTCCCTTCATTATTTTTTTTTTCTTTATACGAAAATAATTAAGAGAGATTCTCAAATTCTGAGTCCTTTAGCTTTCAGCTTTAACTTGATATCATATCATCTCCTTCCCTTGAGATCTGCGTTTTAATTGCTTTTGTTTTACCATCACCTAGCTTATAGCTTATAGCTTATAGCTGATAGTACTATACTACAGTAGTAGTTGTAAGAAATACGGAGTAGCTTATTCAGAATTCAGAAAACTGAATGTGCTTTGGGTTGAGTGCAGTTTCTTACATGCTACTACTAAGAGTAACATTGTAGTATAATATAGAGTAGTACATTTTTAGCATAAAAGCTGGTCCATTTATGAATTTGTTTCCTAAATACTTACGCAGCTAATGTGGACAAAAACTCTATCGCATTCTTACTTAATTACACTCTCTTTTCGATCTTTTGTACATTCGTAACTATAAACCGACTCTAGTTTGTTTCATTTAAGACGCGCACATAAGTAAGTTTGTGTACGGCTAGTTTTTAAAGATCTCGTTCCTTTAAATTTAAGCATTGTTCACATTTACTGAAATAAGTTGAGCTGAATTGAATATAAGTGAAATTAATATTTTATCAGAGAGGAAAGTAGGAGCTGAACTGAACTAAAATTAAGCTGAAATAAACATACCCTTATTTTAATTGCGTTGGACTAAATTATTGAAATACATGCAGTGTAAAGCTGAACTGAAAAGATTTGAACTGCACTTCACTAAAATAAATTAAAATGTATTGATCTAAAAATAAGTCCAAAAGATTATGGCCTTCATCGCCTAACTTTTATACATAGACGATATTTTCCAAACCGACTCGGATTAAAAGGTACATTTTATCTATGTTAATTTATTTTAACCATCAAACATCGCTTAATGTAGGAACGACACAAAGTAATTAACTTATCGTGTCAACAAACTTCTTAAAAATTACGAAGTATCAATCTTGGTGTCCATGATATTTGAATGCCTTGAAATTAGGGTTTATGTACAAATTTCATTCCATTCAAAATCATTTTGTTAGGAGTAGATTTAGTAGTGCTGATTACTAAATTAAACTCAGTATATTAACTTCATATCAAGTTTAAAATCTGGTATGTTCCAAAATGTCTAATCCACGAACGAATGAAATTGCTATGATGGATGTTGTGAATTTTTTCTCACGCACATTCACAAACCACAAAATTAAAATTACAATAATAAGGTGATATTTGATTTATATAAATGTTGACGTAACACTTGTATTTTATGACGACATTGGAATATATGCGCAATGAAAATCACTTAAGTATGACAGCCAATTTAGGTCCCCACTAATTAATCATGCTATGATTATCATTTCACCACTAAATATTTGCATTAAGGTTTAAGGTTATCCAATAATCTTCATACTGATTTGTGACTAAAAAGAAAAAATAGACACAGATATATTTGAGGGATTGAAATGATAGAAAATTGATGTAGACTTTACACATTTTTTTTATGTGATGAATGACACCTTAATACATTAGTTTTTTTTTAATTGTTATTTTTAATTAGCAATATAAATTTTATGAATTGATTTCTCTTATTAATCTATTTTGATCTGAAATAAAATAACTGAAATTCAAACAAATGAACCCGATATAAGAAATAATATATATTATTAATAAATATTACTACAAAGTATGAAGTATAATATTGATTAACAATTGGTGGATACTTTTGCCATAAATTCCAACTTAAAATTCCTATGAGTAGCTTATTTTTACTTGAATTAAACAAGCTATATACTTATATGATTGTATGACAATATTAGGGTTTATTAAGACTAGTTAAAACTTAAGATTACATTACTTTTCTAGAATAAGTTAATGAAGGTAGGAATAATACTAAGTAAAAACTAAATCGATTAAGCCAATGGGTATTATGAAGTACTTACCAAATTTACAATCATTTGCAACCATAAAAAGCTTTATCTTATTCAAATTAAGACGACAACAGATTATTAAACCTTATTTGAACTTATTGCTCACTATCTTATACGGAGCACTTTGTATATACAATTGTACATAGTATATTGAATTTCGATAGCCGTTATCTAAGCTTATGTATTAGACTATCCATTTAGCTTAGTACGGTTAATTAGTGGGCAGATGATGTAAAGAAATATTCTCTCTTTTTCAAAGTACAAACACTCGCATGACACAAAATGGAAGGTAAATATAATTGTTTGTGGATTAATTTGTATGGAGACCCTCACCCTATTATAACCTACATACCTAACCTAACCCTAACCCTAGCTAGCTAGCTTGCTAAATTCGAGCTAATGGCTAGGGCACTATAGCTTATACAAAGTACAAGTACTTTAATTGTATTTTACTTGTATATTTGATGTAATGGTCATATTTGTATTAATTCTTTTTTCATAAAAAATAGGGAACATAATTCTGACATAAATTATATGTAGAAGTTAATTATTTAGCTTAAAGTATGCAAATTTTTATTCCCATATGGAGTATATGGTTTAATTACTATAGTGGAATTTTATGTCACTATGACTTTCTGTGCTAGTTTAGGTCGACACTTACTAGCAAGTAACATTCGTTATTTGCTTCTTGATATTTGCTTAATTACTTGCATTCTCTTTAACTTGGATCAATGATCAACTTATGGTAAAACATTGATAAATCAATCATAATATTACAAGCATTATTATGGCCATGTTTGGTAATTGGCTTTTTAATGGCTTTTTGGTTAGCTTTTGGCTTTTTAAGGTGGTCAAACAGCCAAAAAATATGTTTGGTAATTGCCTTTTTAGTCAGCGAAAAAGTTGGCTTTTAAGCCAAAATGAAAAAACTGCTTTGAGTAGCTTTTTTGTTGGCTTTTGGCTTGTTGGCCCACAAATTATCTAATAAACAGCCAACAACCACCAATTAATTTACCAAACACTTTTGTAAACAACCAACTTAAACAGCCAATTTCAAAAGCCATTATAAACAACCAAACATTCCAGTTGGTCAAACAAGTCAAGTGAACCAGTCAACAGCCAACCGCCAACAACCATTCGCCAAACAAGGCCTATCTCTAAATTAAATTAAATGTATAACGAACTTTGATTATTAATATCTTTAGTTATCTAATGATAAAATTATGTATGTAAAGTTAATTTTTTGTTGAAAATTACATTTTGAGATAAATCTAGAAAATCTTAATTACGGTAGAATTTGTTTTTATATATGTATATGTACTTAAAATAAAAAACGATTAAATTAAGAAATTAAATAGTATATGAGTCAAATTGTTGTAATTAATTTAAAACGAACAAAAATATAGTAGTGACATGTTAATGATGAAGTTAAGAACGATGTTCATACAGCTATCGAAAAATATAATAACACTCGTTCTGAATTCTTAATTTTTGGCACAAACAGCAATATCTTTCCACGTTGTTTAAATAAATTAGCTTAACTTTTAGGGAGAAATTGAAATATCGAAAACAAAGGTAAAGATTCATATCTTTTGGAAAATATATAGATTAAGCTCATCTTTTTTGTACTCCTTTTTAAGTTGGATGACTATATCGAACATGAATGATCAGCAGCAAAGGGACCTAATCGATGTTGCCAACATTTTTTTTAATACTACGTATCATTTTATTTTACTAAAACAAAAACATGTTTAATTGTTTTGCACATTTGTAGTTATGGCTTATTCTCATACGTTTATTTTCAGTTCAGTTCAGCTTCTAATTTCCTTCTCTTATAAAAAATTCATTTCAGATCACTTCAGCTGAATTCAGTCAATGAGAACAGACCCTTAGTAATAATCATATTGAAGGAGATTAGTAAGATAGAGTTTTAATTAGCTTATTCATCTAGTAATGTTCAATAATACGATCCATGTTACCGAAATACAATGCATTAGTTAGGATAAGTAAACGCAATTGTATGTATATATCACATGCACTTTTTTTGAAGGAATATATCACATGCACTTTGTACGTATAATATACTCTGTAACATATGTAACTCTATTGAATTGCTTGAAATTAAAGAAGAGTTTGTCAAAAAAATTAAAGAAGAGAGCAAAGATGGATTAAGTAAACTATGTCTTATAAAAAAAAATGATACACGCTCGATGAATGATGACTTAATTAGTTGACTTTTAATTTCATTAGATGTTGGTTTTTCTACATCTTTTACGTATTAAATAAATTTACTTTAGTCTTTACTTCTTTACCAAAACTCCCTCTCTAATCTCTATCACAATTTTATATATATATTAAAAAAAAAAAAAAAAAAAAAAAAAGAAGTAATACGGAGTAGTAATTTCTTGGATTTGGGTTAAGATGAGCATAAAAAATGGATCTACTTGCTAAAAGGGGACATACCACCATGTAGGGTACCAAAACCACCAAAATATAAATACACTAAAATAAAATTACTGATGAATAATCAAGGTTAATATAAGTAGATCATTTTTCTAATTTTAATTGCAAAATTATTACAGAAAATTAAAGGCTAAAAAAAAAAAATAGAAAGTGGGACAGCAGTTACTGTAGGGCGGAATTGCGGACAGCACGCCCACTCCGCAAAATATGGCTCGCTTTGTCTACAAATAATGGCCCCCTCCCTCCCCTTACTCGCCTTCTTGAGCACCGTGTCCTTCCCAAGTGTTTTTTACTCCCTCCGTTTCATAATCATCGTAATATTAGAAAGAGACTAAAATTTTTAAGAAAACTTTAGACTGAGGCTAAAGGAGAATATAGAATAATGTTTCAAATTTGCAAATAAAAGTAGCCGAAGGTAGTATAAAGTATAGTTAATAACTAGGATATAATTTAGATATAATTATATGGATAGAGGTGGCAAAAATTCAATAAGTGTTACAACTAGTCAATTCAAAATGATTTAGTGGCTATTGGTTAAGAATTTCATCCTATTTATGAATTTAACGAATTGTTTAAACACTCAAATCCACACACCACACTCATTTATTAGCGCTTAGGGTTAGTTGAACAGGGGTTTATCTTTTAAAACTGAAAATAGCACAATAAATGGTTAATACAAATTAAAGTAATAGTGTATTAGAATGACTTGTAATAACTTTAAGGCCAATTTGATCTTTATACTCCATAACAATTTGAAATTAATTTGTTAGATGATTAATTAAATTATCATATTGTAAGCAGAATGTTTTTTATAAATACTCGTAGCTTAGTTTTTTATAAATACTTTAATTCTCTTATCTAACGCTTCGGGGTGTTTATTAGCTTTTGCCTTAAAATAAATAAAAAGATGATTGAGTCACCTGCATGGATTATTTAGGTTGATGATAAGGTAAGATTTAAGAACCATTGCTTTGATTAATAAAATCACCGACCATGAAATAAATGTCTCATCCACGTCACATTAAATCAAACTTTTAATAATCTATTTTAAATTCTCACCCCTACAATTTGATGAATACTGTAATTATCATGATTATAAACCTAGCCATCCAAATCCATCTTCATTTTTTGCCTTACTTTTTTGAAACCATCTTAATGTGGGACCCACTTTGTCACCTTTTTAGTGGAGGTAATTACAGTAGTCATTATTATTAATTACTGTTTATTTCTTAATAATAAGTGGGCTTCTTCTTTTACTGTTGAGAAACAATTACTGTTTAAACTGTACATTATTATTTTTAATAATAACACTCTTAATACTCTATCGATTAATTACTTTAACATAGTGTTTGTTACTGTAGCATTAATAATAATTGTAAAACTTAACACTGTATAATTATTAGTGTGCTGAAAATTACAAAATAGGAGGGGTAGTGTCAATGATTTCATATATGCCTAATCATTTGAAAAAGCAACAAATAAAGTTAATTAGTGTTAGATTATGATTTTGCACGTATGCTTCATTGCCTAACATGTCGCTTATTTACTTGCATAATTAGCTATAATTAGGTTCTTTAGCATCTTTAATTTCCTAGTCCATTATTGCGGGAAATAAGAGTTGATCATGTAAGTGTCTGTTTTGATTTACTAAACTGATTGAAGCTAAACTGAAATTAAGCTGAAGAGAATATGCTCTAATTAACTAATTTATTTCAATCATGAAAGGTCAAATTGTGATTATATTCAAACTCGATTGTTATACAGCGAGTGATACAAAGTACGGAGTATGTACAACTTCTTTGAGCTAATTTTACTAGGGGTAATCCATTTTGTGTGTTGAAGCATTATTACTTGTATAATAATAATACTCCACTAAGATTGATGTTCATTTCTTTCCATGTGAACTCATGAATAATATTTGTCTTTATTAATTTGTGTCACATTATTGTTTTACTTTGATGAAATAATAACACTGTTTTGAAGCATTACACTATAGAAAGCGCGCAAAATGATTTGTACTCATTAATTTTATTTTTTATTTTTAGTTACACGTACTATTTTTTTTTTAATGACAATCCTTATAGATTCATATAACATCCTACTGAGTACTGACCTTAGTGATGCAATGTACATTTTAAAATGGGTCCATTTCCACACAACCATACTTGTTTATCCATATGGCAATTTTCAATATTTGGAGTAGCTAGGGTTGAGAAAAAGAAAAAAAATTGTCTGCATGACTTAATAATTTTAAATCGCCAAGATTTTAATTGTAATAATCACCAATAAAAACAAATCGACAATAATATCGGATTGAGATGATTCCGTTGCAATTTATAGTTCAAATTATTTCTTAGATAAATCACAAAATTGACCATATAATTTCATATTAGACACGCGAAATAAAAAGTAGGTCTAATATTACTAATATGTCATAACTACTGTGCAAAACTAATTATAAACCTTCGCAATCAGTTATACCCGTTTAAAATTAATTGAAATGATTCCTAATGTTACCGGTTTTAATTTCGATTATGACGAAAAATTATGTTGATCTATTCCATTTGGGACCATTGGTGTAAATGTTCCCAACTTGATTACCCACATGGGTGAAATATGTTCACGGATAACCTTTAAAAACTTTAATCAACATTGAACCAATAATAGAGTTTTTTTGCCTCAATTTTGTGCAACAAACTTGTCCTCTTAAACAAAAGGAAAAAATAAGACCAAGGGACAAAAAATGAAAAAAGTCTTTGAAAACAATTGAGGAAAATCAATGGATCAATCGACCGAGTACTATAAATTTGCTCTCATTTTCTTAACACCTTGAATAAATATATTACGAGTACTATTTCTTATAATTATAAAATAAAAATCACGATAAAATTTAATAATTGGAATCATGTAATATTATTATTATGTTTCATGAAAAAATGACATACCAAAATCTAGCTTTAATTTACTGTTGTTAGTGACAATGAATGTGTTCATAGAGCCGCACGTTTGGGTGGTTGATCACAAGGATGACGTTAATTTTGCCGGTTTAATTAGCTAACATAATCATTTTTATTAAATTATTAATGTCGGCTATTTTCTAATCTTAGGAAAGAGATGTGTCTTCTGATTTGAAACTTAATTGTCATTTAGCTCAAACATGATTATTAAGCCAAATGTTGGTTTATTAGCTTCTTTGATTTGGAACGTGTTAACTCCTAAATTATTTTTTAAAATTTTTAAATAATAATATTATTCGTATATTTGATTCCAAAGAATTTATATTTATATTTTGTAGATTAAGAATTGAGTAATTTAATGTTTAATTTGTGTGCTGTTCTAATGCCATGAACATTTCCAAATTCCAATTGATTACTTCATACGTAGTAATTCATGCATTAATTCAACAGATGCAGCTTAATAACAAGCCTTCAAGAGTTTAAGACCAATATTATCAACTCTTGGAGACATTTTGTTAGCTAATTATAATCCAATAATTCGCAATATATTCATGTTTTTTTTTTAAGGGTGATAATTTATTGACTATTTGAGTAAAATTTATAGAGCAAATAAAATAAAGCACAATGTCCCTTGCTAGAAGGCCTAGATGGTTCAATGACAATGGTTCTAAATTTATAATACTACCTCCGTTAAATGTTATGTGCAACTTTAGAGTAATATTTGTGAGATATATATATTTTTTTTGAGGAAAAATATTTGTGAGATATAAAATATTCTAAAGTTGCACATAACATTTAACGGAACTAAGAGATGATAATAAATTGGCTAAACAGTTATTGGCACATTTAAAGAATGTTGTCTCTCGAGTTATGTATTGCAAAGGAAATTATACAACAAATTACGTTGAATGACAAAATTAAAAGGAGTAAAGTTGTTAGAAACATCATAACAATGACTTTTACATAACTAACTTTCTTAGTTTTTGTTTTTTTGGGGACAAATTAGGGTTAGTGAAAACCATTTATGGAGTGACTCTATTTTACCTTTCCTGTTCAAAAAAAGAAAAAAAAAAGGATAATAAAAATTTTAAAATAGAAAATTGAAGTGTGATTGAGGTAAAGCCAAATACATGGGAAATAGCAGCCGAAAACAGTAAAAGCTCAGCACATTAAAAGGATCAACATTCCAAATTATACACGGCAAATATTTTTCTTTTCTATAAATATTTTTCTTTTCTATAAATATTAATAAACCCAAAGTTTTTTTGGCTAAAAGAATGCGGCGGCATGCCTTTAAAAAATTAAATACTGTAATAAATTAATTATACACAATTTATATATTTTTGAAAAAAAAAAACTTTTCTGTCTCAAAGCCTTGATTTTCTCCTTCCACTTTTCAGCAATTGAATGACTACCGTGGATTTATTCTCTTCAGATTATTTTCAGTTTAATTCAGCTCAATTTTTTATTTTATTCTCTCATAAAATATTCAGTTTTGTTTAGTTCAGCTCAGTTAAATCAATCAGAACATAGCCTATATAAAGAAAGAGTAAATTAAAATACTTTAAAATATTTGGCAATCGGATAAATTATTTGCTCTTAAGTCTTTACCATCTACTTGCATTAGTAAAATTGTACAACGTGACTATCACAAGTGGATTTATATAATAGGGGAATTATATTAACAAGATGATGCATTATTAATGTTGCTAATTGGGATTAGGGAATTATATTGTATAATTATTTAAATGCTGTTTGAATTGCATGATTCTAGCTGGAACTACAGTACTAGATTTGTAAACAAGAGTCAAACTTGGTTTGGTCTAAGATTATTAACTTGGTAAGGTACTACTAATTGTCATTTTTTTATTTATTTTTTGAAAACTAATTGTCAATTTCATGCAAACTCATTTTATTATTGTTATAAATAAATCATGTGAGTGGCTTTTAAAAAATAAAATAACAACGAGTTATATGCCACCCAAAATCCTTACCACTTCAACAAATATAGTGAAACGACAAGTTTAGTGAAATATACATAATACACTAATGATGAGTTTGACAAGTGACAACCTTAGAAGAATTTCTTTTGTGGCAGTTCACCCTTTTGGCTAATTCGGATTCAAAACTCGGTTTTAGATAATTAGCTTTCAATCCTCTTTTAGTTTACTCGTATAAGAGATTGAACGCATGGTACCACTAATCAAATACTCCCTCCGTTTTTAAATACTTGCTTCACTTTCCTTTTTCGGTTGTTTTTAAATACTTGCTCCATTTCCTTATTTGGAAAATTTTTACGATATTAAATTAATTTATCTTACCTGGTGAACCCAACATATATTCTCTCTCCTCCAATTCTCTCCACTATTTTTAATTTATACTTCCTCCGTTCTATTAATATTGCAACAATGGACTTTTTGCACTATTCATCGCTCTTGTTTGACTATATAATATGAGTTATACATTAACCAAAATATAGTCAAGTGGGATCTTGTTGGATTCGTCTCATTTAATACTTTCACAATATCAACTTTTTATAATTTTAACTCGTACATAATTATAGATATTTAGCATATAAAATGTGTTTTGGGATGCGTAATTTTCTCCTTGTTGCAATATTAACAGAACGGAGGAAGTATAATTTTTTATTCTTCTATCCACCCCACTACCTTTATATTTTATTACTTTCTCCAATTTCTCCTAAAACTCCGCGCAAAGAGAAATAAAACAAGTATTTAAAAACGGAGGAATACAGTCTCAATTACCACTGCAACAACAATCAATTGATATTTTTTTGTTATATCTGACGCAAGATTAAATTAATCTATGAAATAATTTTACAGTCCTAAAAAAAAATGAAATAATTTTACAAATTAATTTAAAGGAAAAAAAAAAAAGGGAAAGAAAGGTAGGAGCAAGAGCAGAGGATTGGAAAATGCAGGCATGTTTTAAGGAGGAGAGAGAAAGAGGTGAATAACATCGAGCCCTGTGTTTGTTAATCAAGAAGCAGACCAATACTCTGCCAATTACTTTTTCTCCACCCAACCTTGGATTATAAACTCTCTTGGTAATTTCATTTTTTTCTTTTTTTTTTTTTGTTTCTTACACAATCTAATCTCTTACACATATCTATTGTCCTCTTTTACTCTATCATGCACCTCACCCCCTTTTTCATCTTTTTTGTCAGTCACCAAACCCTTATTCTAATATTCTTACATTTTTAACCTATGTTTTTTCCCCCTTTAATTATTTGTACGAGTATAGTCATATGATACGGAGTATTAAAATGAGTTAAAATATCCGTATTTAATAAATAATTTTTTTTTTTATTTTTTTCACTAATTATTACGGTAACTTACTTTAACTAATATTTGTGATTTATACATAAGAATAATTAAAATCTTAAGAGTAAATTGGAATCGGCACAATCAATAATTTATTAATATTTAGTTGTTACGGAGTATAATTTTTGCTTGATGATAATTAAAAATATTATCAGTCAAAGTATTACATTAGCATACGCGCATTTTAAACATAGATGTAATTTTTACTTAATATTTTGAATTTTTTTTACTATTCATCCGTGTTTTAATAAATGTTATACTATGACCATTACATAGTGTTAGGCAATTTAATTGATTTAAAAAATAAGAAGTGAGTGGGTTAATAAAAAAATAAATAAATAAAAAGTAGTACTTGTAATATGGTTGGGTGGGATATTAAAAGAGAAATATATAATATTAAAATGTAGTTTTTCGTTAAAAAAAATATATCACACCTATCAAAATACGAAGGGAGTAAACCAGCTTCCCTTGTGGACTAGTGGTCAGAGAATGAAACCTCTGAAGGGTATGTTCTCTTACGTTGAAATTCAGTTCAGTTCAATTCAATTCAATTCAATTCAGTTCAGTTCAGTTCAGCTCTTAATTTCCTTCTCTTATAAAATATTCATTTCAGTTCAGTTTAGCTAATTTCAGTTCAGTTCAGCTCAGTTCAGTTAATGAGAACAAGCCCGAAGTCTAGATCCAGGGTTCAAGCATTGGTACCACCTCTCTTTCTCTCTTATCTCTAAAAATATACGAAGGGAGTAATACCAAAAAAAAAAACGTCAAAATTATGATAAAACTAAAAGCGTTTTAATTATTACTGATATGAAATAAAGGAAATGTATTAGCCTTGTATAATTGTATTCATCCTGTCTAATAAGGGCCTTATAACCTTGGCCCAAATTCGGTACCATGGGACTAATTTACCCAATAAAGTCTGAAAATTTTACACTACACCCCGGTGTAGCTTCGGGATTTGTTAAACATCGCCCGCGTTTTTCTACATAAAGCCCACATTTTTTAAAAATGTTGACATTATTGCCCTTGTTTTAATTTTTACCGAAAATAAAATTTTTCAGTCATAAAAAATGTGGAGCAGGACTGGATCGCCGAGTGAAACCGAAGAGCCCTCAACGTCGGGTAGATGCACCGGAGAGACGCCGTTGACGCCGGAAAAGGAGGTACGATGCCATCTAAAACCACGAATTGGCGGCTGGCGTCCTGCCGGGACGCCGTGACCGTAGTGGTGGCGCCTAGCCAGGACGCCGCCACCGTAACTCTGGCGCCTGGCCAGGACGCCGCCACCGTAACCGTGGCGTCTGGCCAAGAAGCCGCCGCCACGGTGGCGGCGTCCTGGCCAGGCGCCACCGCCACGGTGGCGGCGTCCTGGCTAGACGCCACCGCCACGGTGGCGGCGTCCTGGCTAGGCGCCACCACTATTTTTTTTTTTTTTTTTTTAATTTAATTTAAAATTTGTTTATTTTTTTTTTTTTGTGTTACAATTTTTTTCTTTTTTTTTTGTTTTTTTTTTTGTTTTGTTTTTAATTGTTTTAATTTGTTTTTGTTTTTAATTTATTTATTTTTTATTTTTTTTTTTACAATTTTTTTCGTTTTATGTTTTTTTTTGTTTTTTTTTTTGGTTTATTTTTATTTATTTAATCTAAAGTTTTGTTTATGTTTTTTATTTTTGTGTTTTGTTTTTTTTTTTTTTTTTGAATACTTTTTGTTTATTTCTTTGTTTGTTGTTTATAATTTATTATTGTTTTTGCTTTTGTGCTAATGTTGTGTCAAATGTATTAATTTAATCTACTCTTATGTGATTATATTTATATGTTATTGTTGCAGGATTATGGTGGAGACGGAAATGATTATAGTGGGATTTTTGTACACGATGGTCTGTTCGAAGATGCTCAACAAGCGGTTGATTGGGCGAAACAGGTTGCAATTAGATCAGGTTTTTGTTTAGTAGTAGCAACTCATAAATCTCAACGGGATGGTAGAATGGATCGCATTTTGAGATGCGACCGTTATCGCAAAAGGGAGGAACGAGATTTCAGTCAAGCGATTCGGTTTGATACAAAGCGGAAAGGTTGTGGGTGTCAGTTCAGAGTAAAGGTTCGACAACAGCAAAGGGGTGACGGTTGGGAAGTGAAGAGTTACGGTAAATGGGGGTATCACAACCATGAGATGATCGCATATGAAGTGGGTCATCGACAGTTAAGTGGCCTAAGTCCTGCTGCGAAACTAATTGTAAAAGAAATGAGTGATGCTCAAGTGAAGCCTGCTAAAATATTAGCATCTGTGTTGGAGAAATTTCCTGAAGACCAGCCAAACCGAAGACACATCTACAACGTCAGACATAAATTGAGGTTTGAACGGTCGGAGGGAAGGAACCCTATACAGCAGCTTCTACACCAGGCACAAGCACGTGGTTACCTGTACTGGTTTGAATCTGATGAAGACACATCGGAGGTGACTCATTTGTTCCTTGTGCATCCTGATTGTGCTGATATGATTTCGTCTTGGCCATCTGTGATTCTGATCGATTCAACGTACAAGACAAACAAGTATAAGTTTCCACTGGTTGAGATGGTTGGGATGACTCCAACGAACCAGAACTTTTTGATTGGTTATGCAGTTATGAAGGATGAGACGGTTGCGAGTTACCGTTGGGTGTTGGAGAAGTTGAGAAATTACATCGGCCCAAGTGTTCAGCCATCGGCCATCGTCAGCGATTGTGAGGGAGGTCTCTTTGCCCCTATAGCGGAGCTGTTTCCGGAGTCGAGCCATTTACTGTGCACATGGCACATCAACAAATGCGTGAAAGTCAAAGCCTACAACCTTTTCAACAAGAACTTAGATTCAGCAGAGAGATTGGTAAATGGTAAGTGGCGGAAGATCCTGCAAGCTACCACGGAGGCAGAGTACGACCGAGCCTTGGATAACTTCAAGGATGCATACCAATGGTGCCCGGCAATCGTAGACTATGTGATGCAGCAGTGGGTGCCTCAGAGGGAAAAGTTTGTCAAATATTGGACAAACCAAGTTCTTCATTTTGGAAACACTACTACATGTAGAGTTGAGAGCGCTCATAGAGCTCTGAAGGACTGGATTGATTCTTCCACCTCTGCTCTGGATACACTGTTCGAGAGAATAAACAAGGCTATTGATACTCAGAGGAACGGCATCAAGAACTCTCTCGAGGACTTAAAATAATAATTATAAGAACAGATAATGTTAACTTTTACAAACAACTAGGAAAATGTTTTATAAATGCACTGCCGACATATCAATAATCTCTCTGTGACGCCCACTGCCACTGCTCAAGGGCCCGTTCCAGTTCATCAATAACAGCTCTGCCTGTTGCAGTCGTCATGTTGTCCCTCTCCTCAAAAAGTCTGTGTCCCAACTGCGTCATCTTTCCCATCCACTACACATAACAAAACACATAAAATTCAATAACGACGTATTATGAGACATATTATATGAAAAAAACACAACTACAAATGTTTTATGAGACGTACCGCATCCACGGCAGTGGGCGGTGGCACATCATCATCATCGGCGTCGTCGCCGTGGTGGACGTCTCTGATCAACCTCGGGTGCGAGTGCCGGTTGTACCACTCCATGTAGTGCTGGTCACACATGGCAGCCACCCCAGTTGGCGGCCGCTGCAACTGCTCAATCCATATGCGGGCAACCATCGGAAACTGCTCCCACGTGCCAATCATGCTTGCCGGCCATTGGACGACGTACTCCTTCAACGACGCAGATCGGACGGCCTTACTGGGCCATGCTGGTGGAGGAGGAACAACTTGGACATATCCAAGCTGGCGAAGACAGCGCTGCGGCATGTACGCCTCTACGATCTCACGATACTGAATCAGTCCCGTGTAGAGGGTCCTGGGTACCCTATTACTAGGGTTCTGGCCGAAAGGCATCCAGTTCACCTGCACATTTTTTAAAATTAGTAAGATTCGTACAATAAACACATCAAACTATAAAAGTAGAAATAATTTAAACACTTTACCTCTAATGGGGACATCCTGTCAAGCAATAACCGTATCGATCGCAGGCGGTCAATGGACTTCTTCTCGACACGCGGACTCCACGCACAGGCACGTGGCTGGCCATCCCCAATAGGAACCGGGTCGCGGTGTGGTCGAAACGCCGGGAAATACTCGTATATCCACGTCTGTAACAACGTCATACATCCAGTGATACCTGCCGCATCAGCCCGGCTCGAGAATCCTAACTGGCGATACATGTACGCTAATGTAGCCGACCCCCAAGAAAACTGGCCTACTCTGTCGGGCTCACACGCGTCAACTATGTCGCGTGGCCTGAGCTTGTTTCCGCTCTTATCCGGAAACAAGGTACACCCGAGAAGAAGAAAAACATATGCAGCCAGCTGTGTGTCCTGCGTCCTACGTGAAGTGGGGTGCAAACATCGCTGCAAAACTGCTGCGATCTTAACACCGCCGTGATCCCACACACCAAGTGCCGCTGTGTACAGCGCAGCCCTATCCACCGCCAACAGCTCCGCCAATAAATCTGCCTGATCCGCATCTGTGACAACAGATGCTCGGTTTCCCTCTACGGGAATCCCAAGGATGGCCTCGACGTCATGCAACATGATCGTCATCTCACCGAACGGAAGGTGGAAAGAGTTCGTGTCCGGCTGCCATCGCTCAACGAAAGCCGTGATCAGCGTCGAGTCAATCCTCTCATGCATGGTGGCAGGAAGGTGGCTCACTCTAGTGGCCCTCAATCGGCCGACCATCTCGCTCTCCTCCGGCCAAGCCTCAGCCCAACTACACAAGAAGTTACAAGTCCTCTCCCGGGTTTGGCATTTCAAAATGCCGCTATCCAAAGCCCGCTCTTGGTCCTCCCAAATACGGGTAGCGATGTGTCCTAGAAAGCTAGGAATCACACTCCCGTCTATAGGTCCCCCAGCCACCTCGCCCCTCACCACCCAAGAATCATTAACGGCCCTCGACCGTTTTCTGCTAACCGCAGACACAGTGGACGCAGATGATGTGCCAGATCTACTAACAAATCTACCATCTCTACCCTTACGCACGTCTACCCTACGCGTCTCATACACATCATCAAGCCTATGACTGAATGGACCGTAATCATCATATGGTCCACTCTGATCGTCCACATCCTCATCTGCATCCTCCTCCTCCTCCTCCTCATCACCATCATCATCTTCATCATCCTCAGAATAGTGCACCCGTTCTCTACGAGCCGAGGCCGAAATACCACGGGATCTAACGTGTCTGGGCCCCGAGCTCTCCATTGAGTTCATCGTACTTCTCATAATGTCCATACTCTTCCCAGCCCCAGAACGAAAATACGATGCCTAACACAAAATAACAACACATGTAATATGCAATATAAACATGTAATATAAACATAAAAAAAGTAATTAAAATAAATAAATAAAACAATATACATATGATGGAAAATAAATTAAAAACATTACAAAATATTAACAACCTAAAAATAAAAAAATTAATAACCTAATAAATAAATAAATAAAAAATTGGAAAAAACAAAGCAAAAAAAAAAATTACCCAAAAAAAACAAATTGGAAAAAACAAAGTGAAAAATATAAAATTATAAAAACTTAAAAAAAGAAGAACATCAAAATTTTAAAAAAAATTTATAACAAAAAAAAGGGAACATAAAATTTTTTTTAAGTAAAAAAACTAATTCAAAAAAAAAAAAAAACAAGAACAATAAACAAGAACATAAAATTAAAAAAAAGAAAAACAAATTTAAAAAAAAATCAAAAAAAAAATAATTATTTTCGAAAATTAAATTTCAAATTTAAAACCAAAAAAAAATTAAATAAAAAAAATAAAAAGGCGGCGGCGCCTAGGCCAGACGCCGTGACGGTGGCGGCGGCGTCTATCCCAGACGCCACTACCACGGCGGCGGCGCCTAGGCCAGACGTCGGTGCCGTGGTTCTGGCGCCTGGGCCAGACGCCACCGCCACCGTCACGGCGTCTGGCCTAGGCGCCGCCGCCGTGGTAGTGGCGTCTGGGCTAGACGCCGCCGCCGTGGTGGTGGCGTCTGGCCTAGGCGCCGCCACCGCCTCCGACCTTTTTTTTTTTAATTTTTAAACACAAAATTAATAAAAAATACCTTCTCGCCGGAAAACCGCTGTCCACCCGCCGCATGTGCCGCCACTTCCTTGCCGGGCCGCCTCGACATCGCTCGGAAAGTTTTTTAGAGAGAGAAAGTGGAAGTAGAGAATTGAGAGAAGAAATTGTGTTTTTTACTTTGAGGGCAAAAGTGACAATTCACTCTAATTTTGTGGGCTTTATGTGGAGATTCGCGGGCGATGATTAGCAATTGAGGTAGCTTCTGCTACCTACACCCTCCCCCCTCTTCAAGTGACGTCATTTTGCACATATAATATTTCAAAACTGAACATATTTTATTAATAGTTGTAAATGAACATACAATTATTTATAATTGAACATTTAATTAAGGAACATTATTATAGATGAAAAATGTATAAAATTTATAATTTTGTACTTGTTATTGAAATTTTTTGAAGGTAGCACTCACTCCTTATTGTAATTGTAAGAATCATTTCCATGAAAACTACAACATAGCACACACTCTTATTGAAATTCCTTATTAAATTTGTTAAAATAACTAAATCATGATATAATTAGGTGCTTTAATTAGTAGTATAAAAATGAACTTTTAAGTATATGCACATATTCATTTTAAAATTAATGCATTTACTTGTTGATCATGAATAAGAACGAAAATGAACATTTATCAATACGTAAATTAACATTTATATATATTGAAAATGAACATTTATCAATACGTAAATTAACATTTATCATCTATTAAAATGTGAATGACGTTATACTAACATATAAATGAACATTTAACAAAATGAAAATGAACATTTATAAAAATAAAAAAAAGAAATAATAATAATAATAAAAATAACTGCGAACTATAATCTTTGTTTCTCTTCTCTGAAACGGTTTCCTTCGCTCTGCAACAAAACTGAAGAATGTACGGATATAATTTATTAGTTCTTCAATAAAAATTGCTAAGATTATAGTATAATACTTACATTGATTTACATTACTATATATGTAAATGAACATTATGAATTTCATATATGATCAAAAGATTTCATAGTATGCATAAGTCAGTTTCTCAACTCACATGAATGAATATTTATGCATTTCATAAATGTGCATAACGTATCATAAAAATGAACATTTTTTATTTTGGCATATAAAGTCAAATATAAACTCAAATAGATTCAAATATACAAATGAACATTTATAATTCAGTATATGTTCATATATTACCTCGGAATTGTAGAATTGTTAACATCTATACCATAAGTTTTAATATCTTTTAAAAGTTCTTGATCTACAATAGGAGATTTTTACAATGATTATGTAGTAATATATAAATAAATATTTGTATTAATCATTTATTAACATGTGAATGATTGTATACTAATATATAAATGAACATTTATCAAAATGAAAATGAACATTTATAATTTTTTTTTTTAAAAAAAAAAACCACTACGAACTAATTTAATTAATGCTTACTTTTCTCCAGATTTTTTTTTGATGTTCTTCTCCGAAGCCATTTCCTTCATACTGCAATAAAAAAAATGAAATACTTCATACTCAAAATTCAAAATGTACTTGTTCAAATTACTAGTTTTAAAACTAAAAATAGTAAATGTTCCTGTAACATAATTGCAACAATAAATTATAAAAATTAGGGTTTATACTCTTTTTCGAATTAAATATGAACAAAATCACTTACTCCTTTGAATTTCGACCTTGATTTGTTGAAGTATGTAGTAGTTGAACAACTTTTTTGGATAATTTGTCGCAAAGTTTGTTGAAAATTTTGGATTAGAAAATGCTGAAAATGGGTGTAGAGAGAGAAAATGCAGAAAATGGGTGAGGATAGATAAAGTGAAAAAAGATAAATGGTGGTTTGATTTTTACTGTACAAGTGCAGAAAGTGGGTATATGAGGGAGATTGTTAAACATATCGTTTAGAGGGGGGGGGGTGTAGGGTGTGGTATCTACACTAGGGTATAGTGTATACCAATTAAATAAAGTCTACTTCAAACTCTTTTAAAATGGAACCATAGAATTTTGTCTTTTATGTGAACATCATTGGACATAAGAAATTAAGTTTTGCATTCAAGCTGAAGTACAATGATTTTCATTTGATTCATACAATGTATAATGTTAAAGTACCAATATCAAATACTAGTACACATGTATAACTACATAGTACAAAAATAAAGACAGTGATAAATAGACTGTTTATAAGAATGTAAAAAAAAAAAAAAAAAAAAAATAGAAATGTTAAGAATTACTCTTATTAAAAACATTGATTGATAAATATATTATTATTATTGTAATTCTCGTATCTTTTTAAGAACCCTATGAGTTGCACGGTCAAACCCTGATTTTTTGAGTTTCTAACAGAGTAGAGCAGGTGTTAACATAGCAGATTTCAGCAGAACAGATCACGACAGTTCAAAAGAATAGGATCCAACTTTTAACCATTTTGAGCCCTTGAAATTACTTGTTAAAAAATGAAAATTAAATTTAAAATATCATCAATTCAATTCAGCAATTAATACTCATGTTGACATGCAAATGGTGGCAGTCATTTGGTGTGCACGGTGCAGTAAATAAACAACAGAATGACAAAATACAAAGTCTTTTTCAAACATCCTATTGGGCTAATAGGCTGCAAATAAATTAGACTGGGCCCCCACTTAATTCTTTTAGGGCTCCGGGCTTTGGCCCTATATGTCAAAGCTTATCATTCTAGCTCTTTCTGCTTAAAAAAAAAAAAAAAAATAATTAAAATAAAATGAAGAATATATATTCTCTCCCCAATTTTTATTTTTATTTATTTATTTATTTATTTTTCCTAAATTTCTTTAGTTTATCATTTTTTGCGCTAGAAAACAACTTACAAACAATTTGGTCGTATATGAATTTAGAAGCTTTGGAACTTTTTCTTATGATTAGCCTATAATATTCTATTATAACTATAAATTAATAGAATCAAGCTTAGATTATGGATCTTAATTAAATATTTAATTACATAATTGAAGTAAAAATCATATGCTATAAATCTTTGGATATAACATGTGAAATAGGTTGAAAGTTCAAATCCTAGAGTCTAATCCTAGTACTAGTGTGTAGGCAATGTAGCTAGCAATCTCATAACTACTACTCGTAAAAGGAAATCCAAGCCCGTGATCATATTGTTCATGACTTCAACATTAGGGTTCTTATATTTAAAAAATACATCAAACTCAATTTGTTACGCTAATAATGATTGGATTGCAATTTGCAAAGCGTTGTTTGTATGCTATTTTAATTTGTTACATAGTTTTATCATGACATGTCTAAATTAGGTGCACGTATTATCGTTAAGACGGTGCTTTGTGAGCAACTTATATTAACTTAGATAATGATATACGTAAATTTAAATTTTCCACATAAATGATTTTGCAAATTTTGACAATATACAAAAAATAATAATTAAATTAAGGAAATTTTGCAAAAAAACCACCTTTTAAATCTTGTTTTTTGCATTTAACCACATTTTAAAAAAAAATGTTGCAAAAAACCATCAATTTTAAAAATTTTGTTGCAACTTACCACCAATTCAATGTAAAACAATTGATAAATTTAGCTATAAAAGTGGTAATTTGCAACAAAAATTTTAAAATTGGTGGTCTTTTGCAACATTTTTTTTAAAAGGTGGTTATTTGCAAAAAAAACTAGATTTAAAAGGTAGTTTTTTGCAAAATTAAATTTCCTTAAATTAATTAATAAAACACTTTCATCTTACAAAGTAAATGTATTTCAACTATCAAACCTTTTTTTTCCGTATATTTTACTCTAACTCAAATTAGAAATTACCTTCAAAATAACTGAATGGTCATAATGTATTATTTGAAGTTCATTATACTATTTTTTTTTGAATAAATTGAGGAAATCCTCTTTTTTTTTTTTTTTTTTTTTTTTTTTTCGATTATGACATTGTTTGGCTTCAATCTTCATATTCACCAAATTCCTTCCCTTTGTCATTGATGAAGCGTGGTGAAGCAAGGGACCACTCTCGTATTCAACTATAATCCCACAACCTATAGTAGATCCAAAGAACCCGTGCTAGTTAAATTATTAATTTTGTTTATTTTTTTCTCCATAATTTTATTTCCTCATGGGATATATAATTTCCTCATAACTAAAGTCCTTCACTCCTTAGTCTTAGTTCCAGTTCAGTTTAGCTCTAATCAGTTGTTCAGTTCACTTCAGCTTCAAGCACTTCAATTCAGTTCAATAAATGTAAACATACCCTTATTATTGTTTATATACAAAGTATTTTATTATTTTGGAATTTTTTAAATTATCATCATAGTTGTTTTATGTAATAAATTCGGGCTATTGTAACAAACCTTGTATATTGTACTCCAAATTCAAGAAATCGTAAACTTCTTCACATCGTCACAACTTCACACCTCAAGGGTGGAGAGAAGATAAAAGAAATATACACATAAGTCTACAATGCAATAGTGCCCCTAGTGATGTTTGATCTTATTTTTTGTTCATGCATGTATCGAGAAAATTTGAACCAAAGATGTAACTACACCAGGGTGATTATGTTTTAGGCGTTTCCTTATTAGAAGAAAATTTGAATATTTAAACGAAAAAAGTGTTTTTCATTTATTTGCCATAGTAATCCGCTAGGATGTGAAGACCAGCCCAAGGCCCATTTAAGGAGATTTGGGTCGAAAGATAGGATACTTGGTCCCAAAATTGTTGTGATATGGATTTTTTTAATGGCCCATTACACGAGTTCCTGCTATTTCAGAGGCCCAACAATCAGCATTCATCTCATTGTTAAGCCATTGCCCACCATTTTTTTTTACACATAATTAGATTGATAAATGTGTTTTTAAGATTATTGCCAAATAAAAAAGGATAGTGATAGAATATAGGATTATTATTCTAGATATTATGTTATCGTTGGATATATTTTGTATATTTTGTGTAATTATCTTTTGAGATTTCCTAACGTGATTAGGACTCACACTTGTAACCCTATATATTGAGATCAATGGAATCGACTCTAAGCTGAGGAGTTTCATATTATCTAACATGGTATCACAACTTTAGGTTTCGATCCAGCTTTCGCAAATTTTTATTTTTTCGCTGCCATCCCTGTCTTCTTTGTCTTCTTCCCACGGCAAGTCTAACCTTGGTGCATCTGTCTTCTTTCCACTACCTTAATTGATTTATTAATCAATTCATACTTTGCTCCCAATTCTTTTCTTTGTAATTTCATTGGTGTACCTACTTTCTTACTGCCAACATGGGCAAAGATGACGAGAGTTCCACTTCTTCTTCTTCTGACTATCATCCAGCTTTAGGTGTAAACAATATCAAAAACGTTTTCCCTCTTATTCTTGATCGAGAGAAAGTACATTACTCTAATTGGGTTGAGTTATTTGAGTGTCATGCCCACGCATACGATGTTCTTGATCACATTGACTCTAAAACACCTAAACCGACAGATTTATCAGATAACATGTGGAAACGCCTTGACTCTATTGTCAAGAACTGGATATATGGCACAATATCTAAGGATTTACTTGAAACGGTTATAGAAAAAGGGGCTACGGCTCAGCAAATTTGGGATAAACTCAAGGCAATTTTTCAAGACAATAAAACTACTAGAGCCGTATATCTTGAAAATCAATTCAACGCCTTGCATCTCTCCAATTTTTCAGATATTTCTTCATATTGCCGTGAATTGAAGAATTTAAAACATCAATTGGCCAATGTTGATCAACCGGTGTCGGAGCAAAAAATGGTGATTCGCTTGGTCTCGGGACTTACCAATACCGACTTCGATACAGTGGCTGCAATGATTCAACAGACGGAACCCATGCCTTCTTTTGAAACTGCCAGATCCCGTCTTTTGCTTGAAGAATCTCGTAAAGCAAACGACACAAGTACTCCGGCTTCTTCTTTTGTAGCACAAACCGGAGCACCAACCCAGTCCGGAACTCCTGCCCAGTCGACATCCCAGCAGCAGCAGTCGACTGGCCGTGGTGGCGCACCACCTGGTCGTGGCAGGGGCCGTGGCAAGGGGAGAGGCAGAGGTCGAGGTCGAGGGACACCACAACAACAACAACAATATCAACAGCAACAACAAGATGCTCCTCAATGGGGCGCCCCTCAGCAGTGGGCCGGCCCACAAAATCAGGCCCAGCAAGCCCCCCCTCAATGGGGTCAATCACCGTACCCACATCCTCAGCAGTGGGCTGGGCCGCGTCCTGCTAATCCAATGCAGCAGCAACGACCTCAACAACAAGCCTATAATTCTGGGCCACCACAGCAGTCACAACCCGGTTATGCTAATTCAAACTCGGAGTATGGCCCAACCATGACACCGACAGAGCTAGGCAATGCGTTTGCAACGATGGGATTTCAAAACTATGATCCATCTTGGTACATGGATTCCGGAGCCTCGTCTCATATGACAAACAATGCCGGTAATCTCTTACCCCTATTTAATTTAAGCACTTCTAATTATATTCAAGTGGGTAACGGTCAACGCATTCCAATAACGGGTTATGGTCACTCTAATATTGCAAATAAATCTCTTACCTTACGTGATGTTTATTTAACTCCCCAAATTATCAAAAATTTAATTTCTGTTAGAAAATTACTTCTGATAATTCCGTGTCTATTGAGTTTGATCCCAATGGTTTTTCTGTGAAGGATCTTCGAACGGGGAAACTAATAACCAGATGCAATAGTACCGGGGACCTTTATCCAGTGACCACAACACCATCAGCTTGTCTAGCCACCTCTCTCACAGCTTTGTCTCCAACCACATGGCACAACCGCTTAGGACATCCCGGGGCACCATCTTTTAACTTTCTTAGGAGTAAAAATTTGATTGATTGTAATCAGGAGCTTTCACTCCAATTTTTGCGTAGGTTGTCAATTAGGAAAACATACTCGTTTTCCGTTTTATAATTCCAATAGCACTACTATTTCTCCTTTTGATATTATTCATGCTGATTTGTGGACTTCTCCTATCCGTAGTGAAAAGGGTCACAAATATTATTTAGTGCTTTTGGATGATTTTACTCATTATGTGTGGACCATTCCTCTTATGTATAAGTCTCAAGCCTATCAAACCTTTCTTAATTTTCGACAATATGTTCTAACTCAATTTGAACGCCCTATAAAATCCTTTCAAAGTGATCATGGTCGTGAATTTGATAACGACCCGTTCAAATTATTTTGTGTCAAAAATGGAATGGTTTTTCGCTTCTCATGTCCTCACACTTCTTCTCAAAATGGCAAAGCCGAGCGCATGATTTGAACTCTTAACAATGTTAAGCGTACATTATTGTTTCATGCCTCTCTTCCTCCTTCTTTTTGGCATTATGCCTTGGAGACATCTACTTATCTATTAAATATTCTACCTACCAAAACTCTCAATCACATTACTCCGTCTCAAGCTTTATTTGGGGTTGTTTCGTCTTATATCCATCTTAGAGTTTTTGGGTGTCTTTGTTTCCCAAATTTATCGGCAACCATGCCTCATAAGCTTGCCCCTCGATCCACCCCATGTGTCTTTTTAGGCTATCCTTCTGACCATAGGGGATATAGGTGTATGGATATTACTACTAGAAAAATTATAATCTCTCGCCGCGTCACTTTTGATGAAAACACATTTCCTTTTACAAATATTTCTAGTTTTCAATCTCATGATTATGATTTTCTAGCTTCTGATGATCCATCACCATTGTTGCAACATTTACATCACAAACCCCGTACACAGCCCACATTGCAGTTGGGCTGCGGCACAACCCCACATATCGCAAGTGGGCTGCGGTCCACTCTGCCTCTCCTCCAAAACCCAGCACACGCTGGAAATCCAGCGGGCCAGCCAGCAACCCAACTGGGCAGCCCCAGTCAGCCAGCACACGCTGGAAATCCAGCGGCCCAACAACCCATTTCTGCCCCACACTCACCTCCTAGCCCACCTCACTCAAATCAGCCCAACACCCTTATTTCACCAACTGACCCAATCACTCCAACACCCACATCACGCCCATACACACCTCCACCTCTTCGAGGCCACACACCTATTATTCCGACTACTCCTCCGCCTCTTTCACCTCAAATGCAAACAAGGTCTAAGCACGGAATAATTAAACCCAATCCCAAATATGGCTTATCTACCACCATTCGATCCCCACTACCTAAAAATCACAAACAAGCCCTTTCCGACCCAAATTGGAATGCTGCGATGCATGATGAATATAGTGCTTTAATTGAAACAGGGACATGGGATTTGGTTCCAAGGCCTACGGGGGTGAACATTGTTAATTGTATGTGGCTATTTCGTCATAAATTAAAAGCTAATGGTGATCTTGAAAGACACAAAGCTCGTTTAGTTTGTGATGGCAGGTCTCAAATTGAAGGTGTTGATTGTGATGAAACGTTTAGTCCGGTTGTTAAGCCGGCCACTATTCGAACGGTGTTGAGCTTGGCTATGGCTCGTAAGTGGTCTATTCACCAACTTGATGTGAAAAATGCTTTTTTGCATGGTGAATTGAATGAGTGTGTGTATATGCATCAACCCCCTGGGTTTGTTGATAAGAGATTTCCAGGATATGTTTGCAGACTTCGCAAAGCTCTATATGGCCTCAAACAAGCTCCAAGGGCTTGGTACCAGCGTTTTGCTAACTATCTTTTGCAGATGGGGTTTGTCATTGCTAAAATGGATAATTCTTTATTCATCTTCCGGCATGGGAATGATATGGCATATTTGTTTCTATATGTTGACGATATTGTGTTGGTTACTTCCTCAGATAAACTACGTGAGAATATTATTTCTCATCTACCGAACGGGTTTCCGATGACTGACTTAGGTCCTTTGAATTATTTTTTGGGTATTGCTGTTACACGTACACCTTCATATTTGTTTCTGTCACAGCAAAAATATGCACAGGAAATTCTTGAACGTGCAGGTATGAGCAGTTGCAAACCTGCACAAACTCCAGTGGATACTCAATCCAATCTAAGTGCAGATGCTGGACCCCAGTTTCATGATCCAACACTCTATCGCAGTCTTGCAGGTGCCTTACAGTACCTCACTTTTACTCGCCCTGATATAACTTATGCAGTTCAGCAGGTCTGTTTATTCATGCATGATCCCAGAGTGGCTCATTATGATGCATTGAAGTGAATTCTGCGATACATTCAGGGTACCATTGATCATGGGTTACATTTATATCCTTCGGCTCCTAAAAACTTGATTACATATACTGACGCAGATTGGGGCGGGTGTCCAGACACTCGTCGCTCCACTTCCGGTTACTGTTGTTTTTTGGGTGACAACCTTATTTCTTGGTCATCTAAGCGTCAGCATACTCTCTCCAAATCAAGTGCAGAGGCAGAATACAGGGGCGTCACAAATGTTGTTTCTGAGGCATGTTGGCTCCGCAACCTTCTTTTAGAGCTACATTGTCCTCTCTGGCAGGCTACTCTTGTTTATTGTGACAATGTCAGTGCAATCTATTTATCTCACAACCCCGTACAACACCAACGCACCAAGCACGTCGAAATGGACATTCATTTCGTTCGGGAAAAGGTGGCGTTGGGGCATGTACGGGTATTACACGTTCCTTCTCGGTATCAGTTTGCAGACATTTTCACGAAAGGCCTACCCCGACAACTATTTATGGATTTCAGGTCCAGTCTCAGCGTACGTCCTCCTCCCGCTACGACTGTGGGGGTGTGATAGAATATAGGATTATTATTCTAGAAATTCTGTTATCGTTGGATATATTTTGTATATTTTGTGTAATTATCTTTTGAGATTTCCTAACGTGATTAGGACTCACACTTGTAACCCTATATATTGAGATCAATGGAATCGACTCCAAGCTGAGG
Organism: Chenopodium quinoa; assembly: GCF_001683475.1. Lineage (NCBI taxonomy): Eukaryota > Viridiplantae > Streptophyta > Magnoliopsida > Caryophyllales > Amaranthaceae > Chenopodium > Chenopodium quinoa. The sequence continues at coordinate 2,661,405 of NW_018744633.1, read as the reverse complement.
AGTTTCATATTATCTAACAGATAGTTTTACAGTTTAAGTATTAAAAAATGATAACTAATGTTGATATAAGCATTTGGCAAATACTATGTACGGGTTAGTTATATACTTATATAATATAATTACGTAGAACACAGGTTAGTTATATACTTATATGACATGAACGGGATATTATATACTACGTATGTACGATTAGAGCCCTTGGAGGCTTAAGACATTTCGTCAATACAAATACTACCTCTGTTACAAGTTATGTTCTACGATTTGACATAAAGCAGAGAGAGAAATGTCTAATCGTTGCACATAACCTGTAACGGAGGTAGTAGAACAAATTTCATGGTTTCAACCCTTTAGAGAAGCATAGTTCGAGAAGACTATTACAATCATTCTTGTACTTTATCCACCTCATTATATCCAAATTTCTTATGAAATATCCGGTCAATCTTTCACCCATGTCCAAAAGTTATGAAACTTCAAATAAATTGAATTAAAATTAGTATTCACTAGATGAAGCCCGTGCGATGCACGGTTTGTTAGCATTTTAAAAAAAAAAAAATATTTTTCATATTTATGTTATTAAAATTGTTATTATATTAGTTTAAAAATATTAGAATAAAATTCCTAATCTCAAAAGAAAATATTTTGTATTTAATTAATTTAAACTTTAAAATCTCATTCGTCAATTTTGCTTACGTGGCATTTGAATTATTTAATTGTAAAATAAATTAATAATCTCTTATTTAATTGGTTACAACTTAAATTTATAATCCTACGTGGCGCGCTAAAAAAATTAAATCCTACGCGGCTCTCTAAAAACTCGGGGAAAAACTCCCTTTTATATATATATATATTAGATTTGCAAGATACATGTGATATTATTGGAAATAAATAATTAAAAACTACAAACTAGGTTTTAGGGTATAAAAAGTAAAGCATATGATTACTATGTCAATCTTGACAACATATAATAGTCAGAGAGAGTAGTTCATCATGGCAAAACTTGTAGTTTTTCCTCAAATTACAATTATTCTCTAAGATTAGAAAAAACTTGTGATATTTTGAATGTTGCAACTAATTTAAAGGCTACTTTATGATAAAAGTGTGTTTAGTTCAACTACAATTGACTAAACTTAATTTTATTTTAATTAAAACGATCGATCTACATATAGTTTTGAATCAGCTGGAACATTATGAAGTTTCTAACATACTACCACAAGTCTACAACTACTATTATCGTTATCGTCGTCATCAAGAAGAAACAGCATTAATAATAACTGTAACAACACATAATCAAAACGAACTCATAAATCTTACCATTAGAATTAGAACACCCTAATGGGCATATGCAACACGTTCATTAACTACCCTCAAGACTAATAAAACACTTCTTTAGATTTTTTTTATGTTCGGTGGGGTTTTTTCTAGGGGTTACTTATTCAGGGTTTACTCAATCGCTCAGGGATTACTTATTTAGGGTTTACTCAGTCGGTCAGAGGTTACTTATCCAAGTGGTCAGACCACACTGTAATGTAACTTCAGAATAAGTAACCTCGGCCACATGGTATATATGGCAAACCACATATAAAAATTTGTGTATAATGTATGGGTTCGTTCTGAATGATCAATTCAAACTAAACAATGAATTGAAAGAGATCGATGTCGCTACGCCGCTCGAGTATGCTTAAAAAAAGTTCTAGCTTTGCCTAAAACTTTACTGACATTGCATTACCTAGCTTATACATACCAGTTATAGCAACTTTGAAATTTTTATATCTCAGAAATAATACATCAAAGTTGCATATAATATGAACCGGAGGTATTACATGCTTTAATTACTTTTGAGAGAACAACACTACTACTAGATAGTAGATTAGTAGATAGTGTAGTGTTACGATGGCATAATGCAGGTGATTAATAAGTGATCACATGATTAATTCATACTAATTAAACTACATGTAAGATCGGATCAACATACGATATATATATTCAATATCACTCTATATTCATCCAAAAACAATATATAAACATTTTTTCATATAAAAAATAAAAAATAAATAAAGAGTTAGGTATAATTTATATGTACAACATTAACCAAAATAAACCATATATCATGATGCATGCTAAACTTTTCATTAAATTAGCATCATATACATAATCACATAATAAAAAAATATTGATCACTCTAGATCACCAACCAAAAAGCTACCCTAAAATTAAAACCTTTCTAAAAAAAAAACTACTTATGTGCTAATTTTTTTTTAAAGAAAACTATAAATACATTTTTTCATTATTTTAGCTTGATTTGTATCCATTCCAATCTCAATAACTTAGAAGTAGGAGAAGCTCTCATCTTGTGCTCGGAAATCGTTTCGAGTTTTGGAGACCATCCTTGATCTTTAGCCCTAACAAGTTGTTCATATTGTTTTTGCAACTCCGGTGTTGTACATATAAGTGTATTATTAGGACTATTAGATGGACTATTATTATTATTATTATTATTATTAGCAGTAATAATCCTAGTAATAAACTCAGGTACAACCTTAATCATAAGTACTCTACCATCTTTATCCTTAATATACTCAAAAGGACTTTTATTACCATTGTCATTACCACCACTAAACAACTTACAATAACTATTATTGTTACTTTTATTACTAGGGCAACTACTAATAATATTGTTATTGTTACCGTTGTTGTTAGGAGAAGGTGTTGAGAGGGACTGCAAGGAGGCCGCGGAGAGGGGTGGTCCACCACGAGGAAGGCGGTCAAGGGGGAGGACAAAGTATGTACGGCCAGCCACGAGGTAGTCGTGGATGGCTAGGACTGGGATCGGACGACCTAGAATGAAGGAGTCTGCGTGACACACAACACAATCCGGAAACTCAAACATGATCTCTCCTGCTTTGATTTTTGTACGCCCTTTTAATACTTTTGTGTTACCTTCACATAATATAAGCTTTATTCTTGGATTTGTACATAATAATAACAATGAAGCTCCTCTAAAACATGATATTGTTGGATTAAATTTGGTTAATATTTCTAAATTAACCATTTTTTTTAAGAGATGGTATGAGATTAGGCAATATTTGGGGGGATGAAGAAGAAGCACAAGACAAGATAATATATATATATAGAGGTGGGTATATATATTACATAAGTTTGACTTTAGAAAAAGTCATAAAGTTTAATTTAATTTTAATTATTAAAGTGGGACATATTAATTTAATATTATTGTATAGTATTTGGTAGGAAAAAGTCTAGATTTGTTTTTAGTATATATAAATGAGGTTAATTTTGGGATTAAAAAAGGGACGGTGGTCAGCTATGCCGGCTTTGAAGAGTTATAAGTTGCATGCACTATCACTATTATTTTGAAAGGGATTGGTCGTAAATTAATTCAGATTAGATCAGATTAGATAATCAATCGATAATATGAAAATGATTGTGTGTGGACTGGTCATTGATGTTGTAGCTATCAAGGAAGTTGGATATGTATGATTATGATTAATTGGTTTAGTATAGTCAATTAATTGAGCGACTAAAGTCATCTTAATTAATTATTAATTGTGCTATTTGTCATGTGCTTAGTTGCTTGTTTCGGGAGCGAAAAAATCGACAGCTAATCATGTAGAGGTACTACATGATTAGGGGGTTAATTAAATCTCAACTTTTGAAATAGATAATTAGATACTAATGTTGGATTAATTTATTAATTTGTAAGCAATCACGCATGAGTGTATGAGATGCCAATGTTTTGTCCCTTTAGTGAATGAAGGACATAGGCAATTAAAAGATAAGACTAATTTAAATGGTTTCATAATTATTATTTTTTAACACTTGCTTTAGAATGTTTGATTGTATTGGCTTGGGATCAACTTTCTAACTTATATATAATTCATGTTATAATAGCTTTTTGACGAGAGTAATAATTTAACATTGTTTGCTTAGGTAAAGGATCGAGTTATCCAATTCAACTACTAGTAATTGTCTAAAAGCTTGAATACCGTGAATGAAACAACAAATATACCTTATTTGAATACTAATGCAACTCAAAACTAAATAATCAGAATTTTGAATACCTTGAATATCAAGTTGTACTCTTTAGTCTTTACATGTTCTTTTTATTTATTACTCCATTGTCACGTGAAATAAGATTAATTAGGTTCTTAAAATTAAAATTCATTGAATACATTATTTGACTTATAGGTTACACAGTCTAGTTGAGGTGCCATTACAAGCTAGTGTCCAAAATTTTTAAAAAGGTCAACGATTCTTGTTTCATCAAGTGAGTCAATATTACCAATAATTTTGGAAAATCTTGACTCTCCTTTCTTTAAATTAAGAGCCACTAAGTGTCACGTTTCAATCATTATTCATTGGTATCTTAGTAATAATTGTGTAGGGATGCTTTCCTTAACCTTTTTTCCCTACAAAATTTCCAAGTAATTATTAATATCTAGATAAATTAATAAGTACAATTATATATACGGTAACAAGATAATTTTTTAAAAAGTATTAAAATGGATGACGGATGTATAGAATTATAAAAGTTATAATCCAAATACGGAGTAGTTTGTAACAGACTAATAATTATTAAAAAAAAAGGTACAAATTGTCGAATTAATAATGAATTTTCAAAAAAACTAACATCAATGAATCCACTGATTATTATTGATAAGTGTGTTGTTGTATGAAAGGTTATTTGATGTTAATGATAAAGTGACACAATTGAAAATCATGAATTAAAATGACATGATTCAGTTCATATGCAATTCAAATATCTTTATTGATGGCATTACAACTTGCAAGTAAAAAAAAATAATAACTATAAGACAGTTCTAATGATTTTCTTTCACATCCACTCAATAATTACTAGCACTAGCTCCTGGTAATAAATATTATGAAAATTTTTATACAACAATATTTTTTAAAAAAAGTGTTACTCCTTCCGTCCCTAAATTACATTTCTCTTTCTAGCATTTATTCCTCATATATAGAGAGAAAGAGGAATGTAATTTAGGGACGAAGGGAGTAGTTGATAATCCAAATGGTAATTCGAAAATGATGAATATAGACTACCAAGTATTACCAAAATAGTTAGTTGAATACTTTACCAATCATGTTCCATAATTTCATATGATCAGTTGTTGTTGAAAATAAACTTGCCTGTAATTAGTTTACTTACCCACCACCCCAGATACTTAGAGTTGACCATAATCATCACACCCCACTACTTCATTCACCCCACTTACAAATAATTGATTGTCAAACAATCACCTAAAAAATTATGGACATTTTTATAAAAAAAAATAAATAAATAAATATATATATATATATATATATATATATATATATATATATATAGTTTGCATGTTCGATTATGTGGAACTCCTTGATCTAATATGAGTTATTATAACGATAATTTTGTGCTAGGGACTTGTCATAACTTATAACAACAAAGAAACATATTTTGTATTTACGTAAAATAATATCTTAAACGTACAAGAGAACATGCATTATGTGTATATTCTCTATCATGATTATGATTTATGACTACTGTATAAAATTGGAAGATAAAAATCCGATATTGAATGATTTTGCCCATCTCTGAGATGAAGTTATTAGACTTATCACGACGCTCTTAGAAAACAATGATCAAAAGTAACAAAAGATTAACCACGGGCAGTTTGACTGCATCCCTTAGTAGACTGAAGCACAAGCAGCCCACTATGTAATATGTATGTAGATGCACAAGATACTTGGGAAAGTGATGAAGCTTTATTCATGCGCCTCCTCTTTGCCATTATTAATGGTCGGGCCAAAATGTGTTACAATTTCAATTGAATTGGTGAAACTTAAAACATATAAATAAATGTAAAATAGTATTGATATCATTATGTTTTTTTGGTCAAAAACAATGTCATTTTCGGATTGTATGTTCAATTCAATTAATTCATTCACATGCACAACCCTCCTCTTCTTCTCATCATGGTTATCTGCAAAATTAGGTGCTTGATTGCAGGCCGTTATTGATTCGACCATGACACATTGTATTGGACCTTTACTCTGATCCAAATCCGCTCACGATTATTATCATAGCTTGGCCGGTAAGAAAAAGAACCCTGATGAATCGACATTCTTCACAGGTCAACTCAGTTCATCTTTACAGATTTAAGTGGATTCTATAGTCTAATCTTTACTTGGTTATTAGTTTGAAATTATTTTAGGTTATAACTTATAGTCTATATTTTAGACAATTAATTAATGAGATGATTAATTTCAAACACATTGGGTGTTGATTAATGTAATGCCTAATGCAAGAATTATTATTCTTTCAACACCCTATATAATTTGTTGCCCATTTGTTTATTCTTTCAATAACCATAACAAACAACTCACATTTATTCCACGCGTTATGAAAAATTTATGTTCTTAAACTATTTGCTTGCAAAAAATACACATCAATAACAACTACGAGTACTACAACATTTTTCTAGCATTAAATAAAATAAAATAATTTATTATTATTATTATTATTATTATTATTATTATTATTATTATTTTAAAAAAAGTCTTATAATATTTTTCTCCTTTCATGCGACTTACAAGTGATGTAATGAAAATACGTATAAAAAAAAAGAAAGTGTTAGATTAGTGGGTGAGCATAGCGTATGCATACCACCTACTTTGAGTATAATCCAAACCAACAAAGCCATTTCTAACATTATCATCATTATAATATCATCATGATGTCTAATTATTATTTATATATTTAAATTAAATGGATTTCATAAATCTACAAGAATAAGTAAACTCTCGTAAATACCACGGAGTTTTAAACAAAACAATTACGACTATAAAATAATAAACATATTAATATTTATTATAATAATATATAAACGTACTAAAATGTACGTTTGTGATATAATAGAAAAGTATTAATTGTGTGCGAAACAAAAACACAATTATTAGAGTCAAAATTTCACATAACGGTTAGGAGAATCCATCAAACAACACCCCCAACCTCACACTCAATTGACATTTTATTCGTAAATGTTCAATTAACAAAGATTTAGAGATTTAAGACACGCCAAAAATGAGGTATAAATTAATTTTATAAGAAGAAAATAAAAGGGAAAAAAATTCCTATAAAGTTTATTGGCGGATAGTATTGGCAACTAGTATGAATGTGTGATAGTTTTAGATTTACATCATCCCACTCGGTTTAGACACAAATATGCAATAGAATAATACCTTAATAGTCACATGCACTATTTTACAATGTTCGAAAATGTCCTAATATAGTACGAGTAGGAAACTGTAGGAGCAATTTAATATTATGTCGAGTCTTCAAGTAAAATCGTGTAATAGTCTAAACTATCATCACAATTAATTCCAGGCGAAAGGAGTATCAAATACAAAACTATATACAATAGTACATGTGCAATGCGCTACAACGCTAGACTCTGAAATATGTTAAATTTGGGGACAAAGATTAAGAAAGCAATCTTAGCCGGCATAATTTTGTTTGTCACCTTAAGGGAAATCACAACCCAACTTGAGGTCTCGAATATCATCCGCCTGCAGGTTGCAATGCAAAGGGTCAAGATTACATAAGACTTAGGAGGATTCCAGATTTCACAAGAAGTTGTAAATCGAAATCTAGAGCAAAATGAGTAATATAGTCTGTGTTTCTGCCTAAAGTAACGAAAACTGCATCAGTGTTTCTGCAGAATTAGTTTAACCAATTTCCAACTAACTTCACAATAAATTGAAAATCGGCGGTCAAAATTATGAAAAATGAAACAGCTTTATGATTAGTTTGATGACATGATATGGAAAATAAAGGGAGCAGATTATAAGCAGCTCATGAGTCATGACCTAATCAAAGTCACATCAGAAAACTTGTTTAGTAGGATAAGTACAAGACTTTTTGTTTAGATGAACGGGCAAACGACAATCAAATGCATGTTGAGAATGTATAGGATGAAGCATCATAGTCACAATTAGTCAGTAACTAAGATTAGAGTTTGTATTACATCAACGTGAATAATCAAATAATGAATAGGTCCAAAATCTGCTGAAAATTTAGACCAAGGCCAAAAGAAACAACCTACTTGGCTATAAATATAATTTGATACTTATAAAGTACTCACCATTTGAAATAATGGAGTAAACTTCTCAACTTGCTTTGCAATGCACGTAAAAAACTAGACATGCTATTCGTTAGCTGACGCTTGTGAATTGGATGGAGGCCGAGTCATAAATAGAAATTTTACAAAAAAATTGCCAACCACACGACTTCCATTATTAACCCCTGAAATTTGAACATAGATGGACAGTCAATAACAATATAAGATCCCAAGCCTGCGAAAAAGACTAGATTTTTTCCAATCAGCAGTAAAAACAGACCAAATAGCTATGGATCAGCTGGTATACGTGCCACCAGGCATGCACACCCTCGTTGACCCATTATGTTAATACCTGGCATTGAGGGATACCGGGATAGTATTAGCATATTGGGTAAACGAGATTAAGTATTAACATATTGGATTAAGTATTCTATTATATGTTTATACCTTTCTCTCTCCTCTCTTTAACATTCATGCCATATCTCTCTACGTAGGAATTAGTTAAGAAGGAAGTACCATAAATATATAAAAACTGCAGAATACTTCATACTTGCTCACAGAGGCATGAACCTGAGATTCACCTTCATAGCAATTAGCCCTTGTGACATACCTATAGAAACAGTAAAGGAAAATATCAAACTGATGGTACAAACAGTACAAACAACAGTTCAACACGAAAATAGTGCATATGTTATAACTCTATAATGCAAAAAGTCAGAAATACTAGCAGCATAAGACAAGCAGCAAATCATATACCTCTTTTCCAGACTTTATAACTTAGAACAAGAAGTTCCTAGTAGTTTAGCAACCTGCAATTCCTAAGTGCAGTTTCGCAAATTGATCCTGGAAAGTGGAAACAAGCAAACACAAACGGTGTGTAAGTTCACCACAATGCATGAGTGAAAAATATAGCAACATTAAGAGCTGGAAGACAACTTATCCAAAAAATGGAGTGTTGTAACTTGCAATCAAAGCAGGAACACTATTGCAGGCCAAAAAAAGATATAATCAAGCTACCTTATAAAAGTATTATCAGGTTTCATTTGCATTCCATACAGCCAAACCAGAGAGGTGATGATCTGTGATCTGTCCAACTTATTCAATTCCCTGACAAGTGCATCAGAATTTATCATCTGGCACAAAGCCCCTTCGAAGCATTTCATCATGGACCCTGAAGGCCTCTTTCAGGTTATCCTGACTAACATAACCATTAATCAACATTGTATAAGTAGATCTGTCTGGATTTACATCTCTTTCTATCATCTTCTTGTATATCAAGTTTGCCTCTTCCATTCTAGATTGTCTACAAAAACCATCTAATATCACATTATATGATATGACATCAGGTAATATCCCCTGATACTCCATTTGATTAAACAAGACAAAAGCTCTGTCCATCATCTCTTCTTTGATATATCCTTGTATAAGAGTGTTGTAAGTAAAATTATCAGGAAGAATGCTCTTTGCTGTCATCTTAGCCAGGAACTTTTCTGCCTCAGCTACATCTCCAGATATGCAATAGCCTTTAATGATGGTATTACAGGTCACAATAGTTGGCTCAATACCTTTTTTAACCATCTCATCCCAAAGCTTAAATGCCATATTAAGACGCCCCACACTACAAAATCCATTAATGAAAATACTATAGGAAATGTGATTAGGGTAAATTCCTCGATGAACCATGTCAGCCCATTTTTCATTAGCTTTTTCCATGAAACCCTGCTTACAAAAACCATCCATCAAGATGTTATACGTTACAATATCTGGTTTAAGGTTCCTCTGAATCATAGTTTCAAACAATACCACTGCTTTGTCCATGTCCCTAGCCTTACAATAACCATGAATAAGTGTTGTATATGTGTAAAAATCAGGGGATATACCCCTTTGCAACATCTCATCAAATAATTGATCAGCCTCACCAAGCATATCTTCTTTACACAAGCCATTCAGAATGGTGTTGTATGTCACCACATCCATAAGACAACCACTTTCAAGCATCTCACTACGCATCCTTAACGCCTCAGACATAACACCTGATTTACAAAACCCACCAATAAGAATGGTGTATAAAACACTGTCTGGAGCCAGCCCCTTGTCCTTCATCTCTTTAAAATAAATCAAGGCTTGATCAAGTTGCCCTTTTTTCGAAAACAAACTAATAAGTGACGTATAACTAATTACATCAGGAACCACACCATGGTGTATCATTTCATCAAATAATTGTTCCCCATCCACAACATTATCTTTCTTGCTACACTCAATCAACAATGCATTGTAACTATTAGTATCAGGACACAATCCCGTTTGCCTCATATTACTCAACATCTGCCTAGCCCTACTATACCCTCCCATTGTACATAACCCTTTTAATATTGAATTGTAGGTAATCACCCCAGCTCTCAAGCCCTTACTCGACATCGAATTCATCATTTCAATAGCCTTTTCGACATTCCCATCCCTACAATATGCATTAATCAAAGTGTTATAAGTAACATTATCAGGAAACACCCCCTTGGCCTCCATTTCTAGTAAATAGGAATTCACATTCCCCATCTTACCATCCTTACACAAAGCATTGATCATTATATTCAATGTATAAACATTCAACTGAGCTCCATATTTAACATTTTCTCGGTATATCTCCCATGCTAAATCAACCCACCCAACCTTCACTAACCCACCAAGAAGACTATTACAAGCATTAATCGACACTAAAACCCCTCGACTAATCAACAATTTGAACACCTCAGCAGCCTCCCTCAACCTCTTGGCTTGCACAAAAGTCCTAACCAACAAATCAAAAACACCCGAATTCGAACCGCATTGATCATAACTCCCCATTAAAGAATCAACAATTTCTACCCTCGAAACCCCACTTTTTCTAACCATTCTAAGAATCAAAGCTTGAGCATCTGATGCCCTCCTACCCCTAACCAACATATGAACCATAACACACAAAGAAAGCGTGGAATGTCGAAAATTAGGGCAATTAAACAAGAAAGAATCAATAAACTTCAAACCCAGATGCAGATTTTCACGACATTGATACAGAATTTGAGCAATATCAAAAGGGGTTAATGTGCGATAGTTATGAAAGTGAGTGGACTTACCAAGCTTCAAATTCAACAGGATTTTGTCGACCGTTAGAGAAGATGGTACTGAATTTGGTGAAATGGGTTGCTGAGAAATTGGGGATGAATTTGAGTAGAGAGATTTGTGAAATCGAAGAGTTGTTTGGTGAAAGATTAGGCGTTGAACCGCCAAGCTGCCTGTGAAGCGCGACATAGAAGGAAATTGGAGAGGTTATGGAGGAGTGAATGATATTTCCCAGAAAACAAAAAAACATCAGTAGGACTGTAGGAGTAATCTAAACGTGTTGAAAGGTTTGGTTCGGTTCAGTTCGGTTCGGTCTAGTCGGGTCGAGTGTAGTTTAGTCGAAATTTGAATCTCATCAGTTAAGTTAGTTAGCTTGGGTTTGGACACTTTTGGTTATTACATGAAAAATGATTGCTAGTATGTACGGAGTAGTACTCAATACTTGTATTTTACCTGGAATTCATGACTACTTGTACAAAATTAAGGTTGTATGTTCGAATTTTGTATAGACAACATGCACGATTTTTTTTTTTTATAATGGTATTTTGAACACTTTTAATACGAAGTAATTAAGAGGTGAGTAGGTCCACTTGAAATGTCGAACATGTATCTCATTATTTATGCTTAAGAGGGGGAAAAAAATCAACTGCTTTAGTCAAATTTCGTCAATATGGATAAACAAATCATAGTATATGTTCACGGTTCACCTGTGTTACCAAATGAAGAATTCATTCAATGCAATAAAATGGCAAATGGAAATTAATACTTCGACCTTGTTCACTTCACCGTATTCAATTACTCCATTTATCCCAATGATTTTGCCCAATTACTAAATTTTGGGTCGAATTTTGAATTCTTTGACTATAAATTATCATTAATCTACAATAAATGATGCAGTCATGTGAGATGTTATTGAATTTGTCTAATTGTATGTTTTATTAAAACCAATTTTATATTTCCTTTACGCATATGGAAATGGAGATATTGCGTCTTGAAGACCATGAATAGTAAAATCAGGAAAAACTAAAATAAAATAGGGACAAAGAGAGTAATAATAAGTAAAAATAAGTTTAGTTTCGTAAAAAAAATAACTCTAGTGAACAAATATAACAAAGAATCCGTTGAATAAGTTTTAATCATTAAATTTAAGGTTAGTAAAACAAATTTTAGTAAAAATAAGTTTAGCTCGATAAAAATATTTTCAATTCATCAATATAATATTAAGGTGTAAGACTAATGTCGTGTTTGGTGAAAAGTTGAAAGTTGAATATGATGGTGTCAATTGATTTTGACTAGATGGTCGTATTAACTAATTTAGCTAACTAATTATATAAAAGTATTCGGTAAACAATTGATTGCTTATAGTTTGTTAAGTTTGCAAAATGATCAATTGTGGGGTTTTGATTAAATCAGAATATAAGTGTAATTTCACTATATAAAATGCTGAATAAACTAATAGAAAGAGCTTATTTAATGGAATAAGTTTATGAAAAACGAGCTTTTTAAGTGAAATACTCTCTTAATTGTAATGGTTAGTATTAACAAAGTCAACCTTCAACACTTCTAAATTCTAACATCACAATGTCGTTTTGCCCTAATTTTCTCTCTTAAAAAAACAAATCCAAAAACTAGTGAGATATTTTTAAAATCTGACATGGCATTCTTTGATTGGTCTCGCCACTTCATCAACACGTAAATTACTGACGTGGAATAAAGATTTTCCAACATATTTTACCCGCTACAAAATAATCTAACCTTACAGACAAAACCTCAAACCAAACATTTCACAGCCAATAAAAAACCGCCACGTCATAACCTCTTCAACACTGATTCGTCTGTCACCCAATTTAAGTGAAACTACATGTCTTCTATCAAATTTATCACCCCAAAACTAACGGTTAAATTACATAAAAAAAAAAAATTCCCCCAATTAGTTAAAACCCTAATTTAATTTCCAAACTTTATTTTTTAGATTTGATCTCAATTTAGCAATCTGGAAAATTATAAAACACATCATCTTAATTAGTTCTTCAATTTTTCTAATTTTCTCTCTCCTCTTCCCCCTTTTTTGTCTCTCTCAAGTTCTTCGATCCGCGATTTTGATTTGATTTGGGGAAGAGATAGGTTGGGAAAATTAATTATCAGATCTAATTACTTCTCCAAAGGTATTTCTTTGTCTGGATTTTTGGTTAAAAATTGGGTAATTTTTTTTATTTAATTGGGTGTTGATTGGTTTCGATTGTTTGATTTGCAGGTGTAATTTTGTAGAATAGGAAGTAATTTTGAATTGCGGGATTTTGGTCGTTGAATTTGGGAAATTTAAGCTGAATTAAGTGTTGAATTTTGGAGGAGTAATGAAGAACCTTGAACGTTTAGCGAATCTGGCCCTTGCAGGTTTGTGATTTTGTTTCTGTGATTGTTATGATATAATTTGAGTTATTGTTCATGCTTAATTTTTTAAATGTATAATAAAGTTAGTATCTTTTTATTTATTTTTTATCTTGACTTAATTTGGTCATGAATATGAAATGGCTTGATTAGTGACATTTGATAAGTTTTTAATTGAAATTGGTATGTTGGATGGCATGCATATGATGTTGATATATGACAATTTTAGGATAAAAGAAGGCTGGATACTGTAGTTAGCACTCTGAATTGATAGTTAAATTATAAATGAAACTGGCCTCGGGGTTGGTGAGCATACAATATTGGTTCGTGGGGCGGGGGCGTGGACTAGGGCAGGGTGGGATAAACTTACTCCTCCATGCTTTTACATAAAAATGTTGCTGAAATAGTATGGTATTAGTAGCAGATTGCTATGCCAGGTTGCTGAATTGTTTAGTAGGCTAATTGTGTAGAGCTTATGACTGACTTTTTCTTGTAACTGTCATGGTTATATTCGAGCAAGTTGGTTTTTAGTTGGTGTTGATATTAGATGTGATTGTGGTAGCATGACGGGGGTTGGTGCGATTGAAAGGGATGCTCTTGAGATTTGAGTTCATATTATTTTGTAATTAGTATCTAGTTACTCTTTTGCAATTCCTTGATGCTCTGATTTGTGTTTTAACACCCTTTTTTTTACTAGAGGAAATAGAAAATTGTATGATTCAATGGGTTTGCTGGTCTTTCAGGCTTATCTTTGGCACCACTTGTTGTGAAGGTGAATCCAAATGTAAACGTGGTATTAACAGCTTGTCTTGCTGTATTTGTTGGCTGTTACCGGTCAGTCAAGGACACACCACCAACTGTAAGTACTGAATTATATGCAATGCTGCTATACAATGAATGTTTTCTACATGCAGATAGTGGAGGCGGCTATTACCTTATAAGTTGCTTATTTGTTTATATGATTGTCTGTGTAATACAGGAGACTATGTCCAATGAACATGCTATGAGATTTCCATTGGTTGGGAGTGCCATGCTGTTATCTCTGTTTTTACTTTTCAAATTCTTTTCAAAGGACTTGGTCAATGCCGTGCTAACTTGCTATTTCTTTCTTCTTGGAATATTAGCTTTTTCGTAAGTATTCACCATATGGTGTACCCTATTGCTACAATATCTTCCAAATGTATTGTCGATGGTTATCCCTTAGTTTAAACTTATTTTTGCTCTGTTATGTGTTGTTGTCCTTTACAGTGCAACATTGTTACCTGCAATAAAGCGTTTCCTTCCAAAGCACTGGAATGAAAATGTTATTGTCTGGCGCTTCCCTTACTTCCGCTGTATGTTACTTGCCCTTTAGTCCTTTTGAAGCTTTTGACATTATCATTATTATTTCTTTGGTTTGCTGCTGGTTTTTAATTATTGTTATGTGATTGTTTCTTTAATCTGCCACTGTGGTATTATGGACGAGGCTTATAATTTTATACGAATTTTTTTTACTCCGTATCTGGGTATCGCTTCAATTTTTGTTATGGTTTTGCTTGGAAGAAAAAAAAGGACATGATGAACAGTTTTTGGTGGGTGCTGGTTTGAGTTAATATTTATTTCTTCTTCCATATAGCTAGGAGTATATTTAATCTATTTTATTATTTATATTTCCTACTAATATGTGTCTTATATTTGGATGACCCTCAATAATGTGTCGAATGACTAAGAATTGTTATGAGTTACTCCAAGGAAATGGGAAAAGTTCTCGCCGTAGTTCATTTATGTTGTAAGATTTCTATTTCCACTATATTGGATTTTAACAATACGTCCCCGTTCCTGCACAGCCATTTTGTGTGCTCTTTTTTCAAATGTCAAATTATCTCCCTCTGTGTGTTTGTGTCCTCACATACTGCTGTATTGCTTGATGAAGTAGATTATTGGTTAACCTTACCTAAAATGAGGTTTTCATGTGTGGTTGGTTGTAGTATTTACAATGATGCTTTTTGTTTGGCCCCACAGCTTTGGAGATTGAGTTCACAAAGTCTCAAGTAGTTGCTGCAATTCCTGGATTCTTCTTTTGTGTCTGGTATGCTGCAAAGAAGCATTGGCTTGCCAACAATATCTTGGGCCTGGCATTCTGCATTCAGGTTTGACTGTTAGGCTCATTAGAGTGTTAACTTTATTGATTTTGCCCACTCAGTCCCTTATTATTAGTTAGCCCTTTCCTTTTGTAGATTTTAACTATTTCCCCCCCTTAACATTCAGGGAATCGAAATGCTTTCACTTGGCTCTTTCAAGACTGGTGCCATTCTCTTGGTAACTGTTAAATTTTTGGCTTTCTGTACTTGGCCAACATGTTACTTCTGACCAAGAATATGTTGAGTTTGTAAATGCTCAAGTATTGCTTGATTTTCTCTGGGCTTCTCTATATGCTTAGCAGGTGTCAATGAATTTGTGTACTTGTGATTAAAGTCATCCTATACCTTGAGTGACTTTGTTAGTTATTTGTTTTTGAACCTGTCTGTCCAAATTCTTGCCTGCCTTGCACAATATTGTGCATATAAAACATTTTATTTGCTTGTCTTTATAGACATCAATAAATTAAGGTAGCTGATTGCTAGTTATTGGGACTCCTGGCCTATTTTTCAATGATTTAC
This sequence comes from Chenopodium quinoa, assembly GCF_001683475.1. NCBI lineage: Eukaryota > Viridiplantae > Streptophyta > Magnoliopsida > Caryophyllales > Amaranthaceae > Chenopodium > Chenopodium quinoa. The sequence continues at coordinate 2,645,153 of NW_018744633.1, read as the reverse complement.
TTGAGACTTGGAAAATTCTTTATGTAACATATAGAAGGTCTGAACATCATGATCATACTACAAAAAATTGATTTCAGTCTTGGATAGGAATGTAGGGAAAGTAATTGACGAGAGAATAACAAGTGCAGCAGGAAGAAATATAACTTAGTGTAGAATTGGAGGCAGCACTTTTGTCTTTTGTTCTTTTAAACATCTTTTGCCTGAACTCCCAAAGATGATTATGATATTAGTAAGTACACCAATATGATAATGACCATGCTGTGCTTCTCATATTGTATGTGCTTTTGTAAATTGCATGTTCTTAATGTTTCCTGAATTCGTTCAAGAGTTTCTTCTTCTCTTTAGATCCTTCAAATTACTCTTTGTAACAAGTTCTACTTTTAATGTTTAAAGAATAGTCTTTGTGTGCATGGTTTTCATTGGAGTGGATAGTTTTTATTGATTTGTGGTTTTTTGAACGTTGGCATCTGTTCTGGCTTTTGTAAATTTCATCCTTTCTTCAGCTTACATTTTTTTATAACTATTGGTAATCTACAGGGTGGACTTTTTCTATATGATATCTTCTGGGTGTTCTTTACTCCAGTTATGGTTAGTGTAGCCAAGTCCTTTGATGCACCTATCAAGGTAAGTTCTTAGCCAGTGCCTTAATTTGTGTATTGCTTTGAATTACATGATGTATGCTTTCTCTATTGTTGTTAATGGTTCATTTACTTTGCAGCTTTTGTTTCCCACAGCAGATGCAGCGAGACCATATTCCATGTTGGGACTAGGAGATATTGTTATCCCTGGTGAGAGTAGGAAAATTTATTGTTTAGATTCTTTTAGTGATTTGTAATTATTAATGTTTCCTGTTTCTTGCAAAGTCTGTGTTAGCGACTTAGTCTGCAAAGTATAGGGTTCGATTTTACAATTAATGTAGGTGGCATTGTGGAATATATGTGGAGTTTGTGTAGCTGTGAAGATTAACTTGTGGGCTGGCATCTTTTAATCTCTGTAGTTTGCTTGAGATCTGACTTTGGCCCAGGAAAGCTAGGCACTAATAGAGGGTATTTTAGGTCTGCGTAGTCGGTATTTGTGTGGTGTAGTTTATTAGTACCATACAGCCATGGACCCTGCACTTTCTTTCTTCATTCCTTTTCTCAGCTGTCCTTTCTCCTAATCTGACCAATAAACCTTGCTTTCTTATTTATTGCTGTGATGAAGTTTGCATGACTATACTGCTTTCATATGGAGGCTGTTGCTGGGAGACTGATCACTTTATGCTCCCTTGTGTTTTGTGTTTTGCTGTTAAATGGGTTATCTGACCATATTTGAAGTTTTCCTAGTTTCCTACTACTGGAGACTGGATGTGGAAAGGCATTTTTACTATGGATGCATATTCCTTTGGGCTGTGGGGGGGGGGGGGGTGTTGGGTTTTTGCGTGGTTTCATGAGTTCCTGCACATTTTTAGAAAATGACATTTTGTAGTGTAATATGAACAAAGGCGTTTCCCTATAATTAATGATTTGATTTTGGTTTGTGACTTCTTTAGGCATCTTTGTGGCGCTGGCATTACGATTTGATGTTTCGAGAGGGAAAGAAAGCCAATACTTCAAGAGTGCTTTTGTCGGGTATGCAGCTGGCATGATCCTTACAATTGTTGTGATGAATTGGTTTCAAGCTGCACAGGTGCATCTTTCTTCTTCCTTGCCATCGCAACTGTTTACTTACCTTCCTATTGGTTCCTTGTGGACTTAATTTTTCCAATCTTTCTTGTGTATTATAAAGCAGAATTAGCCAGGTTACATTAAGTTTTCTAATAATCTTAATTTTCCTTTCAGCCTGCACTTCTTTACATTGTACCAGCCGTCATTGGATTTTTGGCTGTACACGTGACGTGGAATGGTGATATTAAACCGGTTTGTGACTTCTTCCCTAGCAGTAATAGTTACAGATAAAACAGGCTAAAATGCTGTTAAGAGTGTTGACGTTGTGTGTTGTTAATTGTAAGAGGACTTTTCACACTGGCCAAATTTAAGGGGAAAAAAAAGAGGGGGGGGGGGGCTACCACATTCCACAGCATATCGAGATTTTGAATATCTGACTTAGGTACCTTTGGTGAAATGGAGTGTCCGAATAAAGTAGGTTGCTCATTGTTTTGATGCAAAATGCCAGTAAAAACAGGGGGGGTGGGGGGGAGAAGATATGATTGAAGAAGTGAATTGGCTAAAAAAGTAAGTTCTTCCTTGGAAAAATGCTTCTTGGGGGCCTTTTAATCGCTCCAAGTTTGCTACCACATTCCACAGCATATCGAGATTTTGAATATCTGACTTAGGTACCTTTGGTGAAATGGAGTGTCCGAATAAAGTAGGTTGCTCATTGTTTTGATGCAAAATGCCAGTAAAAACAGGGGGGGTGGGGGGGAGAAGATATGATTGAAGAAGTGAATTGGCTAAAAAAGTAAGTTCTTCCTTGGAAAAATGCTTCTTGGGGGCCTTTTAATCGCTCCAAGTTTGCTTCTTTGAATATGAAAGTCGGGGGAATCATTTTCTTGCTCATATGATAATGCCAGATTTTTGGCATTTGGAGCTCTTTTTTTTTCTTCTTTTTTTCTTCCTATTATTGACAAGATTTATGACTATTGTGAGACTCGTGTATTAATTCTGAGTGCTCAATTTTTTTATCTGCTTCACTTCCTGCTTTCTCTGATTTTTCTGCTTCGCGTATGTGCAGTTGATGGAATTCGACGAGTCAAAGTTGGCCGAGGATACGTCATCTAAAGATGACAGCGACTCTGCATCTAGTAAGAAAGAGGAATAGAAGAGTCTCGACGAAGAAACAGTTAGATTGCAGCTCCTGAATTATGTTTATTTAGGGGGCGGAATTTCTCAAACTCTCGGGGCCTTTTCTAACTTATGCACCTTCACACAGTACCCTTGTAAAAGATTTTGATGGAATTGTGGATGATATCATTATCAGCAGCCCCATAATAGGAAACGGAGCTCTTTTTCTACTGATTTTGCTGCTTTTTAAATCTAACATATTAATATTATATAGGAAATGTTACTCTGGAAACTTTGAATTGTTTATTTGTAGGGGAAATTAAACACTTAAATGAGGATGAGATTAAACCCTGTTCAGCAACTAGATAGATGAAAATATTCATTTGGTCTTTATACACACTAAAAATCAAGTATATAAAAGAAGTTATTACAACAGTATCTCAATACAGTAAGTTTATTCCTCTAACAAAAAAGAAATTATATACTTATACTACGTAGTTTTAATTCCTCCCCTCAAAGTCTCAAAAGATGAGATTATAGCTCCTGAGAAGGTCTAAGAGATGGATCAGAATTAGTCAGCAAACAAATAAATCCCATCTTCTCCTCCTTCTTGTCAACATGCCAGGGAGAAAGTAGCTCAGAATGATCTTTGAAATGTTGAAGTTCTTGAGCCTTTTCCATGTCTGTCTTAAAGTCTCTAAGCATCTCTAATAGAATAATTCCTAAACTATATATATCTGAAGAAAGACTGTAATTGCCTTCACTGACTTCGGGTGCACAATAGGCACCAATAGCCCTTGGGCTATATTCTCCGAAAATCCCCGATTCAGCCAAAGAAGCTAGGCCAAAATCTCCAATCTTAGCTTTTCCATCTCTGTCAAAAAAAATGTTACTTGGAGATAAATCCCCATGCCTCACACCCTTTTGATGAATATGATCCAAAAATAATATCTCCAAAGATATCATATGATTTCTTATCCTCTAAACTCCCATTAATTAGCAAGTCACTTAGAGAGCTGCAAAAAAAGTTAGTAAGTACTAGGCCTGTTCACGGATCAGATATCCGATCCGAAATCACATTTCGGATCGGATATCCGAAGACTCGGATATCAATAATTGATATCCAAATCCGATTTGAAAAATTCGGATATCTGATATTCGGATATCCAAAATTTTCGGATCGGATGCTTCGGATATCCATTATCCAATATTAAGTAAAATTGTTATGATTACTTTCTAAATTTCACTAATTTTACCGTTTTTTTTATCGCTATGTTGTACAAAATATTTTAACAAAAATAGTAGTCCTTTTGCAATTAATATTATCATCAAATATATTAAGAATATTACAATAAGTTAATAATACAGGGTTAGTTTTATATGAACAATTTAAAAATTATATTATTTTAGGCTTTATATTTCGGATATCTTTCGGATATCGGATATCCGAAATTCTGAAAATTAATATCCAAATCCGCATCCGATATCCGCTTTTTCGGATCGGATATCCGATCCGAAATGAAAACTCGGATCAGATATCCAAAAATTCGGATCGGTTGCGGATCGGATTATCGGATTTTCGGATAGTTTTGTACAAGCCTAGTAAGTACTACATCAATACATCATACAATCTAATACGAGCAATATATTTTAAAACAAAACTTGTTAAAAATTTTATTGTCGTATTTGTATCCAAATCCAAAGTTAAGACGGTGTCTTGGTATCCTAAAATGACGTATCGGACATTCGGATTGTAACATATATCACGTGAAACAATTAACAAAACAGACTTCAAAACAGACAAAGCTAAGTGCCATCAGCCCATCAAGCCATCAACCCACACGAATACAACCAAATTCATTTTTCAAAAAATGATTTACCTTGAGCATAGCTCTTGTTGAATGTACAGAATTGGACCAGCTATGCATTTAAGTTCCTCATATGACCCCTTTTCCTCTCCAGCTTCAAAAAATTTACCAGCTATCTCCCTCTCAACCCAAGCTGAGTAGTAGCGGACGATATTAGGGTGAGACATTGCAGCCATTGCCTTGACTTCTCTGCATTGATTATATGACAATAAGATATAAAAATCCAATGTAAATTTCCTAATCTTTCATATAAAATCATATCTCAGATCATGCTCGCATAGTTTTGCACTCTAGTCATTCACTCCGCAAGAAAAGAAGGCCTTATAAACTTGAAGCATGATGTCTGAATATGGAAGAAGCCAATAACATAGAATGGAATAAGCAAGTGAATGGCTTGAGCATGCATGAAGTCCAAAGAAAGATACAAGCTGCTATCCTAGGTTGTAGAGATTGGTGTATTCAGTACAAGAAAAAGAGTGGAATCACCTTAAATAATTTTGAAGATATGCATTTTTACTGGAAACATAGAGCAAAACTCAATATGGGATAGATTGATGCACGAGCAACTTCTTCAAACGTGTAAAAACAAGGAAAGGGATAAATAAAATCAAGGGTATCCAAAATGAGGAAAACAACTAGATTACCCATCAAGACAACATAACTAAAGCCTTTTCCAACAATCATGAAGAATTGTTCAAATCCTAGGTTTCTTTCAATCACATGGAGTGTGATTTACACCAAGATCCTGAGGTGGGTGACCGGTTTGATATCATGCCCAAGTTTTCAGATTGCCACACTTACTCTTTATGCAGGTCATTTTTCCAAAGAAGAGATTACCAAAGCAGCATTTTCATTCTTCACTTCTGGTTATCTATTGAAAATGATGAATATAATTTTTATCACAAAAATTGAAAGACCCAAAAAAAAACCTGACTTTCGTTCAATAGGCTTGTGCAACTCAATGTATAAAACCTGACTTTCGTTCAGGAAAAATGGACCAATGGATCTGCTAATGTGCTACTACAACTTCTTATGCAGTCTTAGTTAATGTTTGAAAATTACAAGTAAACCAGTGAGTACTCACACTAACCACACATTCCATCCTCAAATAAAATCTTCAGGTGAACCAGTGAGTAAATAGTTGAACATTAATACACTTTTGCATTAATACACTTTTTAATGCAATTCAGCTAAAAAACCACACCTTAACTATTTACGAAATGCAATTCAGCTAAGCAGAACATTAATACACTTTTGCATTCAACAATTCAATATTTGCACACAATAATTGTTAGGGTATGAGCACGCAGCGGAAATGTAAAATAGAACGAGAAATTAAAGGTAAAATGTAAGATAAGCAATAAAAGGAGACACGGTATTTAACGTGGAAAAAACCCTCTAAATAGAGGTAAAAAACCCACGACGACGAGCACCAAAAAATTCCACTATAATAAAATGAGAGTACAAAGTTACCCCAATAAATAGGGTATTGAGATACAACTCTTACAATTAAACCCTCAAAATAAAAGAAAAGAAAATAGTGGAATAAATTACAAGGAGGAGATTGACTAGGAAGACTAGTGTAAATGGATGAGTAATTTTGTGAGTGGGTTAATTTGTATGGAGGTTGAATGTATATTGGTTGGATGCCTCAATATGAGCCAAACTCCAACTATTTAAAGTTGGTTAGGTTGGTGGAAATGGATGCCTCAAGATGTATGAAGAATTTTCTAGATTTGCTTGCATGATAATATTGCTTCTAGAGAGTTGACCATTTTTCTAGAATAATCAACATAATTGTAGAATATTTGACATACTCTAGAAGCAAGAAGAATTGTATTGGGCTTCTTTAAAACTTGGTCCATATGAAATTTTGGGCCACATCTAACAATCTCCACCTTGGACCAAATTTCATGGGCTCGTCGTATGGGCCCCGAAGGCCTTAGATAGAATGGAAACCCACTAAGTCCAGACAATGTTTGAACTTAGTGGTAGGAAGTGGCTTTGTGAGCATGTCTGCAAGATTTTCAGAAGTGTGAATCTTCTTCACAGCAATTTCTCCTTCTGCAATTGTATTTCTGACATAGTGAATTTTGACTGAGATATGCTTGGTCTTGTTGTGATAAGCATCATTCTTGGTGAGAAAGATAGCACTTTGGCTATCAGAAAACACCTTAGTAACTCCTTGTGAGTGATAGGCCGTCGTCGAGCCTACCAAAGATAATAATTCCTATCTTGGTCTCACTAACAATAGTAAGGGTAAGAAAGGGTCGAACCCAAGAGAGGCGTTGAATCAACCACCGAGTACTACTGTTTAAATAAGCTAAACGAATTCTAAATTGGGTTGGTTTTTAGTAACTTCTTCTAACACAATTCAACTAAGCTAAGAGGAGGTTAACAATATTAAGAGGAATCTAGGGCTTGGGTTATACCACTCAACTTCATCACAAATCACAATTAGCATGCAACAATCAAGGTAAATTAATGGGATAAATTAGGGGAAGTCATCTAAAGCACCCAACTACTCTCTCAAGCTAGAGGGATTACTTGAATCATGAATACGACCTACTCTCGTGGTTACATAGCATAAAACAAGTGTTAAAGCATAATCACGATGACATAAACATTCCCTTGACCGGTAATCCCTATTCTCATGGCATTTCGGGTCAATCAAGCATAAGGGAGCTAACTCAAGTTCATCTCTCGATCCTTCGTTGAGAAAGCTTGGATAAATAGTTCTAGCAATGGCCATATACAAGAACTAAGCAATTAAACCACTTAAGCTCAACTAATTAACATCCCACAACAACCAAATTAGCACATGCAACAAGTAATTAGTGACTACATTGAGGGTTTTGCCTAAACCCTAGAATTTAGACTACTCACAATCCATGGGGGTTAAAGCAATTAAAGATTTCAAGCAATTCATGAACAAATTCAAACTAAGGATTAAGCTAATTAACAATCCAAAACATGCAAGAACTAGCAAATAATTAACAACAAAGTAAAGAGAAGTAGAAAAGATGAGTAAGAAATGGTTACTATGAAGCTTCAAGGTGAGCAACAATGGTGGATTTTGTCTTCTACAATGATTGAATTTGAATAATTCCAAGCTAATAATTAAGAACTAACTAATGATTTGAGAATTTAATGTTCTAAGACTACAAACTAAGAGAAAAGCTCTGAAAAACTGCCTCCCCCCTCTTTTTTTTTACAAATGAGCTCTAAAGGGGGATTTATATGACCCCCAAATAAAAAGGACGGAGAAAACAAGGAAGGAGTTCGACTGCAGGTCTGCACGGACGTGCCAGATTTGGCACGGACGTGCAAGGCTAAGCACGGCCGTGCCAAGTTTGGCACGGACGTGCAGAGGGGGCAGAATTGAGGCAGAACGTACTGCTAAGAATCGAGCAGTTCCGCACGGACGTGCAGATATTGGCACGGACGTGCAGCTACATCTGCACGGACGTGCTTAATTTGGCACGTCCATGCAGGCCTTGGCAGAATGTTCTGAGTTTCTGGAGCACTTCTGCACGGACGTGCAAAGTCTGGCACGGTCGTGCACCCTCTTCTGCACGGACGTGCCAGATTAAGCACGGCCGTGCAGGCCTTGGCAGCTTGCTGAAGCTTTCTGGAACCTCCTGCACGGACGTGCAAGGTCTGGCACAGCCGTGCAGGGTCTTCTAAACCCCTTTTTTCATCTTTTCTTCTATAATGCTCCTTTCCTTGGCTTCTTTCATCCATCTTCTTGCTTCTAACCTCGGCTTTGTATCCATGGGCTCCATTTGGTCGTTCTTTTGAACCTAGAATCTCAACAAAAACACCAACAACCCGTGAAGCATAGGATACACAAAAATTGCATAATAATAGAGTAAAAATGAACCAAAACGCAATTTATATCAAGTAAACTAGGTTCAAAACACCCTAAAATCGTATCAAATAGCAAGTTATCAGTGAGACACCAAGATCCATGACAAGACCTCGCAACCATGTAGCCTCCTTTATACCTTCATAATACTAATCACTATACTAATTTCATAAATTCAAACCCCGGCATCGTGCGGGCACGAAATCTAGTTATAATTCAATGACAAACAAGTTCAAACAATACCAATACCGCACTGAGAATTTTAGGCTATAACATTAGAATAGACGCAAACTAAACAATCGTTTTATTAGATGCTGCTACATGGTAAATAAATCAGAAAGGGGATTTATTCAGACAGCCCACCCTTATATTTGTAGTGTACATTCCATTCCAGCTTTATTGTCACTCTGCAGCATTCTTGGTGAATCCAAAGGTCAGGGACTCAGGGCTATATAAGTCATCCCAAAGCGACTCATTTTATTATCAGACAAATAAATTAAGACAAACTCGTACGCTTCATGCACTGAATAATCATTGCTCTACGTAACACCAATTGTCATGCACCTCTTCATAATTCTGTCCATGAGAAAAGAAGATGAGCTGAAAGCCCTAAAACATACACTATACTTCCTTTGCTCCATATTACTTGCAATATTTTGACCAAAAATGTCAGAGCTTTTTGGTCGAAGTGTTGCAAGTGATATGCAGCGGAGGAAGTATAAGATACAAGTGGGGAGGGTAGGCTTAGATGAAGCACAAGTTCCAATAGTCACTATGCATACTAGAACTCCAAATTTTCTCCAACAAGGACACTTTAGAAGTTAAAACACATTCAACGACAAAGCCCTAATCCCACAAAAATTAATCGTGTATTATTACAAGTATATGGATTAATTTTCAGAAGAAAACAAAAAGAGATTGTCATTTTATATTGTAATAATACACGATTTATTCCACTCATATACTAAGATTACTATTCCACTGTCCTCACGTTCTGAATATCTGATACAATAGTAGAAGTGTAGAATACCTTAAAACACAAAACAATGATAACTATAAAAATGAAGTGCAAGTACAACTTCAGCATTGTGACAACTGACAGAAACAGTACTACCAGCACAATGAAGACATACAAAACCAGCACAAAAACATAACAAGTATATGGCAAGAAACTACATAATTGATCAGATCAGTACTCACATTGATTTCAGTAGTCGTCCCCCTGCACCAGTTCTTTAATGTGACAAAGGTGTTTCTGTGCATAAAGACAGGAAAGAAGTATCCACCAGAGACTTCACCAAGAAAGCTAAAGCTCCGCACTTCTTGAATACGGCCGATTCCAATATGATACGCCAAGATTGAACTTGCAGAGCTCATAAATAATATGTCCTCTGTTGGATGAAATCCACAGGGGTGTAACCAAACAAGAATACCACCCATTTTCTTTTCCAACACACAATCCAGAAGGTTATCGAAGCAGAGTTTATACTTCAAACTCCATTCATTGGGTTCATTGGGGTCGTCAAGCAACCACACACACACATAGTCCTTTTCTCGCTTGACATAGGAGAGAAGTCCATTTGAAACCGCAATGCATCCTGGTTGAGGTGGAGGTGTCTTACATGGGTTGTTAATAACACGGATTGTCAGCCGATTAAGGTCAAAAAATATAACTTTATTCAACAAGGATAACCTATACAATATGCCCTTCAAGTATACAGAGTGTCTGATTAACTGAAAACACTTCCCTGAAGAGGGTAGCTCTATATGCACCTCATGTGTCATCCATGCTCCAGACTGGGAATAAAAAATATGCAAACATTGCGGCTGAGTAGTAATGGATAAAACAATAACTCGGTAGTGTATGGATTCACAAGGATCAAAAGCTAGTGAGGCATAAAGGGAAGAAAGATGGACAGAAGGTGGAGGAAGAGGAACAGGGACACACTGTCTAATTGTTGGGTTACACACATAGAATTGGGGTTTGGGACGCTGGACAAACAAAAGCAAGCCATTACAACAGTCCAATAAATCAGGTCCACTGTGTTTAAATGGAAAAATACTTGAATATGACATGCCAGGGACATTCTTAAGAGAGGGATCCGGCCGTTTCCAAGGTAAACGAGTTTGATCAGGAGAGGGATCGGAAAACGACTTCAAAAGATCACAGTCTATGTAGTGACTAGAGCCACAATAGGCCACATGATGAAGGAGCTTGTCTTTAAGTTCTCAAGACGATGATGAAAAAAAACCCATAGCAACTCTCCAGAGACCCGAGAAACACGATAATAAACTCCAGAAATAGGAGTGTTGGCTGACAATTGAGGAACACAAACATAGGTGATGATTCGGTACCATTCTTTTGAAACACATTTGCACTTGATTAGATCCCACCCAGAAAGTCTACTAAATATATCAAGCAATAAGTCCTTACATAAGGGCCCAAAGCTATCTTTTTCAGTGGCCATGAACCACTTAAAAGTCCTTACCGCTTCGGCTTTTCCAATAAGCACCTGAGAAGATATCAAATATCAGACATAAAATAAAATGCCATGAAAACTGGAATGTCCAAGGCTAAGATATAGTGTTGAGTTATACTACCTCCATCACTTGTTAACTAAAACTTTGGAATATTATCTGCGAGATATAAAAAATTCCAAGTATTTAGAATAGCAACATTTGGTTTGTTTAATTAAGTGGCGGTTGGGTTCAAATATTGATCCGCATAGGTCAGGAGCCATTCGAATCAAAAATGTCATACTAAATTACCTAATACTCCGCCCCGTTTTAAATACTTGGTTCATTTCTCTATGCGCTGAATTTTACCAGAAATTTGAGAAAGCAATAAAATACAGAGGTAGTGAGATTAGTGGAAGGTAAATTCGAGGAGAGAGTCTAAAGGTTAAAACTACAAAATTGCTATAGTTTTTTTTTTTTTTTTTTTTTTTTTGAGGAAACAAAATTGTTATAGTATTTGCACAAGAAAAAGAAAAAATACTAAAATTTGCTATAGAGACTACAAATTCACAATATTACTAGGAAATCCAATTAGAATTACACGGCTACATAACTATAAAGTAACTAATTAAATCTCAATTAATCACGTTTTAAGCCCTAAACCATGAAAAACCAAGGTCTTAAATACATAAATCTGAAAATCAATTGCACATAAACTAGTAAATTTGCAATCTTTTACCATCTATATACTAATATACATAATCACACTCTAATAAACATGATTAAATCATAGAAAGTTTAAATCTTTGAAACTAATAAAGAGAAGTGTATTGAAAAGAAAGAAAAAAAAAGTTAAAAAGAACTAACGTCCGGCTAGGCGACGGTGGCAGCAGGCGACGGTGTTTCCGACAGAGCAACGGTGATTTAGGCAGTTGAGCAGTCGAAGGAATTTTTTATTATATTTTTTCTGGTTGATGTTCGTGAAAACAGGGGAGGCAAGAGGCGTGAAATCAGAGAGAAAGAGTTTGTGGGCTTTGTGGGGGATTTAAGGGAATGGGTTCAAGGGCTTTAATGTTGATAATGAGTTTTCCTAATCCTAATAGGACTAATATTCCTACTTGAGCTTAAATGAGTGGATTTTAGGAGATAATAATAGTTAGTCCAAATAAATTAGTGAAATGAAATCATTTTCTCATTGTTATAAATAAAATAATTCTCATTTCAGTAATAATTGTGACGATTGTCGGCGCTCGAATGATCCTCGATGTCGGCAACCCCTCCCCCTCCCTTTCCCCCACCCACACCGCTCATGCCTCGACGGAATTCTAGTCTGTTTTAATGAGGAATTCTTCCATCGCCTTGATTCCATCATTACTCCACCGCCGATTTTCTCTCCTACTCTTGCTCCAATTACTGGAAACAATGGCCTCAAATCAGTCTTTGTTCCTACATAAGATATGATTTTGGAAAGTAAAAGTAATTGGGAGGAGGATGCATTATTTTTGGTGGATAAATTAAGTGATGATTATAAAATTGATGTAATGGATGTTGAAAATAGAAACCAGGTAGTGTTGTAGTTGTGGTGGAGGTGGTGCAAAGGTAGGAAGATGAAGAAATACGGGTAATTTAGCTGGAGTTGGAATTTTATAAAGAAAGGAGGGTTTGATAATGATGAAAAGAGTCAGTAACAGATAACATGAAAGTGGGAAAGGGTGAGTAATTGGGAGGAGGGTACAATTGATGCTTTCTCGCCGGTAGATTGAAGGTTTTCTTGCGTTCTCCCTGAGCAACTTCCGGCGCCGAGAGTGGGAAGGGGGGAAAGGAGAGGGAGTGGGGTCACCGGCGCAAAGAGATTTTTTGGGGCCACTTATTTTTAGGTGGTAGTGAAATATTATAAAAAAATTAAGGGTCGTTTGGTTCGAAGAGGGTAAACGGAATAGAATGAACAAAGGTAAAGAAGGAGAATGGAAAGCAAAACCATTCCAAGTACAATGTTGTTTGTTTTACAAAAACACAAGGAAACAAACCACCAATCAAACCACCACACCACAACTATGAAACCACCTATTTTCTTCACTATGAAACCTTTTCCAGCCACCCCACCACCAAACCACCACCCAGCCTCACTCGCCGGCCCTCGCCGCCCATTTCCCACCCTTCGCCGCCCATCCTCTCTCCCCGGAAAGCACTCCCCCTCCCCTGAAAACATTGACCCACCCGCGAAAAACCCTAAAAACCCCTTCCCCTCCTTGTCAAACCGTCGGCCGCACCTTCCCAACCATTCGCCGCCCTTCGTCGGCCCTCCTCCGCCCCTCCCCGGCCCCCCACATCTCTCCCCTCAAGCAAAAACATCCCTAGCCTAGAAAACCCTATAAAATAGCCTCGAAAACTCGTAAAACCCGTCGCCCGACCCTCCTCCACCCTCGAAACCTAGCGCCTAGGGTTTCGATGGTGGTGGAGGGCCAAACGACCGTTTTACAGTGAGAAAGAAAGCTTTTTTTAGGTTTGTACAGGGATGGGGATAGGGTCTCGAGAGTGCGTGGTTTGACGGCGAGAGGAAGGGAGGTGCAACGAGGGGTGGGGTGGCTGGCCGTGGTGCGGGTTTCCGGTGATTTGGGTAGGTGGGATGGTGGTGGTATGGTGGATATTAGTGGCTAGGGAATGGGAATGGAAAAGTCTAGGGGGTGGGGAATGAAGTTAGAGGGATTTGGGAGAATGAAGAGGGTAAAGGGAGTGAAAGAAAGTGCTTAACAAACAACAACAAAATGAATTGAGGGTAGTTGATTCTCATTTCCTGTGATGATTAACCCTAACCAAACGGTTCCTAAATGAGTAACAAAAGTCAAAATGGTGTAACTCAGTGATAGCAAAAATCAAATTTTCCTTGTGTATAACGACTATTGAAAAAAAAGAAAAAAAAAAGAATTAACACAAACACGAATAGTGAAGGGTCGCACCTTAATTTGGATTAAAACAACAAAATCCGAGAACAGAAATCAAAATTCTGGAAAAGAAAAAATACTACTAATTCCATAAATTGATGGGAAACTCAGAAGATGCTATTTTATATCTGCCTTGTTCTCAAAGACCCCTCTTCTCTCTTTCTCTCTCCTCTATTTTTCTCTTGATTTAGGATTCCAGATTCGAAGACCCCATTAAAACCACAAATAACTTTTGAACAAAAAGAAGATTGGAAATTTTTATTGACCCTAAAAGTTTGATTGGATTTTGGAGTTGTATACACAACATGGGAGGTAATGGGAATTTTATGTATCCACCCTAGATCGTTAAAATTTGGATTTTTTTTTTTTTTAATTTTTATTACAGCATTTTATTCTGTTTAGTCAATTTGGAGGAAGTTTTAATGAATTTTCATACAATTTTATGAGTTTAATTTGTGTAAAATTATTGTTTTTGATCTGGGTTTGCATGTTTTTCATGTAATCTTGATGTATTTTTGTTGAATTTTGTTGGGAATTGGGGGGTTTTTTATGTTTAGGGAAGCCAGTTTTTATTGCTTATTATTATGCTGTTTTTTTGTATATGAACTGCTAATTTTTGTTGTTTAGAATGCTTAATTAATCTTGTTATTATGTGTATGTTGATGGCATGTTTACTGATTATTTTGTTTGTCAATTGGAAATCTATTTCAATTGGTATCACCTTTTTGGATGAAAAAAAAACCCATTTTGTGTGTAATAAATTGCTTGTTGTTCAAGGAGTGATACCTTTAACGGAAGGGCAAATTATGTGAAAGCTTATGGGTGATTATCGTCGTGTTTGTTCCGATTTCGATCTACACATTGGAGTGAACCTGCATTGTGTTTTATTTGTTCTTTTTACTTATATACCTAACGAGCTTGTTAGATTTGCTCCTTAAATGCGTAATTATATTGAGGATTTATTGTTTAGTAGAGGAAAACCTAAAATTTGATTGTAATTGAAATGTGAAATTGGGACCTCATTGAAAGTCAGTTTAATTGTTGGAGTTTGGATGATATTGTTACACCTTGTTACTGATTTTCCAATTAAGCTTTAGTCATACTACTGCGATGTCTTGGTTGTTGTCTTTTGGATGTATAGTATAGACTAGAGATTCAATACTTTTGCAAGTTATGATTATCTTAATGAGCAGTATCATCTTTAATACTTCGTGTCAATGTAAAACTGAAACCTGGTTATGCCATCAAATTCATCATAAATTACTCTCCTTGAAATTTTGCTTATTTGTCTTAATGCTTTTAGTTTGGTGTCATTTTGGTTAAAGATGTATTAAGCACTATTTAGATCCGAATTGGAGTGCTCTTGGTCTATACTGAAAACACACTTTCCCATGGTTTCCATCTCGTGAAAAAGGATTATTGTCTAGCTTGTTAATAATTATGTTCAATGTTTCAGATTCTAGCGAAGTACAATGTGAAGAAAATAAAGCACTTCCGGAGAAGAACAAGAGAAGGCGGTTCAAGACACCATACCAACTACAAGCTTTGGAGGATTTTTATAATGGTTTAATATCTTTTTGTCTTTTGACCTTCCCAAAATTAAAACACTCTATCATTGTGGTGTAAATGATTGATGTCTTTTTTTTTTGCCTTTTTTGATCTTTATCCAGAACATAAGTACCCAACTGAGTCCATGAAGGCAGAGCTTGCAGAGAATATAGGTCTGACCGAGAAGCAGATTTCTGGATGGTTTTGCCACCGCAGATTGAAGGATAAGAGAATCATAAATGGTGAGCTAAACCCACCTGGCAGACAGGAACTTTCAAGTGGTGTTATACAAGATCGTGGTAGTGGGCTAAAACAGGATTCATGCAGTAGTACCAAACAAGGTGATTATAGGCTTGCTGATTTGAGGGAGGTCGAGAGTCGGAGGTTTGGTAACAGTGATTTTCCCGCCGCCGAGATAAACTATGAACAAAGGGTGCTTGATGATGGAATTGAGATGGATGATACATCTTCAGAAAGTAATTCAGCTCTGCAGGGTAGCTTTTACCCCCATAAAAGGAGTTCTTTGGAGGTCGAAGCAACAGAATATCGGGCACCAAATGGATTTATAGCTCAAAACAAGAGGCGTGTGGGACCCTCAGGATACTTGAAAATCAAGGGTCAGACGGAAAATGCTGCTGTAACTGCAGTCAAGAGACAACTAGGAAGGCAATATCAAGAGGATGGTCCTCCCCTTGGGATTGAATTTGATCCACTTCCTCCAGGTGCATTTGAATCACCAAGCAAGAATGCTAATTCTGGTAAGTTTGTTCTCCTCATCATATGGTCTTTTATCATGTCTTTTGTGAACTTAAATGTATCAATGCAAAAGAATTTGGAATTTTGATCTTGTTTTTTACTTAAAACTTAAGAGAGTGGAGTCCCGACTTTAACTTCCACTGGAGGTGATTTTATCCTTGATGATTGAATGAGTAATTCATGGTATGTTGAATAAGAAAAAGTTATTCCGCTTTAATATGTAGTGCTTTGATGGGATTTTTCTGTCGAGGGTCCAAACCCTTATGTTCATTGTAGTTGCTGTACCATGGGACACTTTTTCCGGACAAGTTTTCTTGAGTGTGGTATTTTGCTTTGTTTAACTTGTCTAAGATTTGTTTCTGGTCTTATGTAATTTTTCATCATTACATGTATCCCGATGAATGATCACATTGCATTTCATCACCAACTCTTAAGTTCTTGGCTCTTTTGTTTTGTTCTACAGACGCTTATGGAGTTTCAGTACCTGTTGGTTCTAGCTCTTTCGACATTGGTGCCATTCACAAGCGACCCAGCCTTAGCACAGTAAGTGGATTTTCGATTTTTTTTTTTTGTTTTTTTTATTTTTATAATCATGTTTAGGTTCAGGTTTTTACTTCATTCTGCTTAGAGGATCTGGTGTAGCAACAGTTTTAAGAATTATACTAGGAAAGGCTGTTAATGGACACAAGAAAACAAATAAACAATCACCTGTAATGAACTGGGTATTTGTGATATGGTAAAATCAGGAAAGAAGATGTTGATTGATCACCAAGCAACCTGCTCTACTATATTTTAGTTAAGTCAGATAAAAAGAAATGCTAAAGAGTATATAATTGTTATGTTCTTCCACATCTCTCATGCAAAGTTTTTGCTGTTATTTACATTCTAGTTAAGTTGAAATTCAAAGCATCTATCGAGGGGAAGGAAGAAAAGCTCAGTGCTTTTGTTCCCTTCCTGCCCCCGCCGCCCCCTCTATACTCCCTTTGTTGGTACTCAAGGATGTACTTTAATTACATTCTAGCCCCCCCCCCCCCCCTTTAATTAATTATTATTCTGCCCCTAGAAAATAATTTCTATGATATTGAATATCTCATTTAACTGAATATCCATGATGTGGTAGTGTGGTATTCGCAACAAATGCTTAGAAATTAATACTAGTGATATTTAATGTCCCATCATATATGTATTATGAATGCTTAACCTCTTTTTTGCTTCATGTATGCCTGTGGGCGGGTACTGCCTTACTGGGAAGTTTTTGTGTGTATTGAAATATAGTTACTTCTTTGCTCTTATACTATCTGCAAACTGACTTGTCTATTGTTGCAGATACGAAATCAGGACAAGTTTGTTGCTCCTGCTGATTACAGATCCTTGCATAAGACAGACCCAGACAGTTTCTCTTACCGCCAACCTAAACAGAAGTCAACTTATCCTAATCAAGGACGTGTGTTTCCAGCACATAAATCATCTTGTGTGGCTTCCTATTCTGCTAGAGAAAGCTCAGATTATGATGGCAGTATGAACAACAGTATCCTGCGTAAGCATGGACCATCGGGTATGGGATCTGATTCCTATGGCGGAAAATTTACCAGTGAACCAGAGGAACCCTGGTGGAATGATTATGACAACGGGAATTCTGTGGCTGTCCGTTCAAGGGAACGATTAGATTCCAGGTCTGCTGCACCAATTAGGAATAAGGACCCCATAGATAAAGAAGACAGAGTACCACCTAGCAGGATAATGAAGGTGTGTTTAGATTCGCATCTTTTCATGTTATTATTTTTTAGCCTTTTAAATCGGTGGGTGGGATGAGCTTTATATTGAATTTTAGAATAATTTAAGGGATGGCAGGATGAAGAATTTTATGCGGAGAGAAGACCGATAGTCAATCATCATGATTCAATCAGATCAAAAATGAGTCCAAATGAGCTTAGGGTGAGATTTTGCCTTCAACAAAATTCTATGTTAATTTCTTACAAAGTATTTTCTTGCATATGGTTGTGATGTTTTTTGTATGCATTTTAAGGCTGTCAAAAGAGGGAGAGAAGAGTTGCTGCAGGAAGGTTATGTTGCTATGAGACCATCATCTCAAGAGCCACCGCAGTGGTCAAGACAGATTAGAGAGTGAGTTAAAACAATTGTGTATTTGTCTGAACATTGCCTTCGTTTTTTTGATTTTATGTTTTGTTATAGTACCAATATCAAGTTAAAATTTTGTACCTTGAGATGTATGATAATATATACGTAAGGTCTACACGAAATTTATGATTTATGATTGGATTTTTTAAAATGAACTTGCTTAGAACAAGTAATGGAGTCGTGGAGGGTGTGGGGACAACATCGAATCATGTCTTGTTCTTAATATGTTTGAACAGAGGGGGTATGTAATGATTGTTTTATTATTGTCTCTATGTCATTTGTAAAGAGCTGATATGGTATCTACTAGACCCTATTCATAACTGAACTTTTCACTCATCACACTGCTGCTTGCCTGCTTTCTATGTTAGCAAATTTGCTGTTCATGTAAGATTTGCTAAGGGTTACTTACTACTTAGTTGACCTGATAAACTCGCAGACAGTATGGAAGCAACTAACATAGATATAATGTTTTTCTTTTCTTCCTTTGTTTACCAAAACTGGAATTTTGTTCCTTGCAGACCAATAGAAATGCCATCGAGTTTCAGTGAAGATGAGACTGCAGAAACTAGCTCCTCTATGGACTGAGAATATGTATTGTCAAACATGGTAAAACTTCAGATCAGGCATGGCCGAAAAGAAATTAAATGCAAGTGAGCTCCAGTTAGGGTTTGATGAAAGTGTTTGCACCCTCAGAAAGTACATTGGTGGGTTGTACAGCTGGTTAGATGGAACAGCATTGCTCTATGCCCCCCATCAAAGTCCAAACCATGTCACTCTCTTCCTCCCCCTTCTGCTCCTTTAGCGATGTCCGTTTTGGCAAGATTGCTTGATCAACTTTTGTCGTTGAGATTGATCACTCAATCAATCCTGGCCCTGTCATATATTGTGTAAATCATCTGATTTGTTCTTGTTTAGAAACTAATTTTGTTATGCACCTGCAAGTAACGTTGCACGTGCTGTTTTGCCTATGTCACGGCTTAGGTTTCTTTTGTTACTGTTGATCAATCTATCTGTTTTCCAGTGTATCTCATGGGTGCTTTTAATTTGTTCATCTAACTTATAGTCTGATACCAGTCATACCACCATAAGTTGTACACTACCACCTTACATACCGCGAAACATTCACCCACATTATCTTTTTGATGAGCTATAGTACATAATATGTACCTCATCTTACCCATATAACAAACTAGATTAAGTGTAATTTAACACAATACATAAAAAGACTAAGATAATTAATTAAATATCTCTACCCATCTTTTTTCGAGGACTTGCTTGCACTTTATCTCAAAAGTATGTGTATGGTGGAGTATGAATGTATCTGTGTTTGCATCACGCATGTCTGCATATTATCTGTATTAAACACCCATAATATTTGATCAACTAAGCTACCGGCATCCACACGTTGCGCTGAGCTTACAAAGTTTATTTGCAGTGAAACCGCGGCTCATGATTGTACTTAGTAGAAGTACTTCAAGACTGAGCTAGGAACCATATGTATGAAGAGAAAATCTAACATTCTTGTACTGTAAAGCAAACAAACCAACAGTACTATCCAACTAAATGATTATCATCTTTAGGACACTATTTTCTTCATTCTAGACTTGACCCAATATACAGTACTATATTATGTGGGGATTTTGCTAGTAGGATCTTGCTACTTAACAAGTTGCCACCCCACGTTTGCTAAGTTTCTAAATGTAGATTGGATGCATGAAAAAGTTGGGTCCAACTATTTCATAAAATTATTGGATAGTACCATTATGCAAACCTATGGGGTTTTTAATCAAAAAAAAGGTTTCTTCACTTTTTATTACTACAAATCTAACTAGTATAGTCAATTTTAGTTAGAGTAGGGTTGGTCTAGATTGGACCACTTTTTTGCACATACAATACATCCTTTTGGGATTGAATATTGCTTATTGTATTTAAAGCCGGTTATTGTTAACGTTAGCTGTATACTTGAAAGAGAATTGTATTAGTTTTTGTGTTGTTTTCTAATAACAAAGATTCACTCTCAAATTGAAAATAATGTGGTGGGTTGTGTACGCAAACTCTAATGCTTTCTTTTCAATTCCTCCTTGTATAGGTGCTTTAGCTTCCTCTTTAAAGAATGTGTACACTTGTTTGTCAAATAAAATTAAATCTGTTCTTTAATATCTTAGATAGTGCCTTTTTGTTGAGCCCATGAACAAACTCACGTGTGAGCGGAAGCGTTGTCACACATTGAAAGAGTATAAAAGTGAAGAGAAGTACTGGGATATGCATCCTACATTGAAGAAAAAATAAAGTCATGTATACTCTGTAAGGCTGAGGGGCTACTCCCCTCATTACAATATAGTTTTGAGATGAAACCTCTTTAAACTTATACAGTGGACACTCATAACGGATGGGGCGAAATCTGATTTTAGTGTTTTCCTTACGCAATTATAAAATTAAAGTTCAGATGCTATACACCCAAACTACCCAATTCAATTATGACATAATTCGTGCAACATAAAGGGTAGGACCATTTTGATCAGTTTGATGTAACAAAAAGTTTGTCGAAATTTTGAGACTTGTCCCCATATTTCTTGATAAAATTTACTGTCTAAAGTTTGTGTGGCATCAAAGTGGACCTTAACAAGGGCATTTTGGAAGACCTTAAAGTCCATCTATTCTTTGCACATGGACATTATTCTTGTTGATAGGGACTAAGGAGCCTTGAGATTACATTCATGATATTGAATATTTACTTTCTCAATAATGTCATGAAAAACTATAGCACATGACATAGATTGTAGTTAGCAAATGTTGGATGCCATAATTTTTCTAACCTAACTTCATAAATTAATTATAAGTGATAGTGTTATACCTAACTTGGTCGAGCAAATAAAACTTATATTGTTAGATTGATTTTAAGTTATCTTTCAATTTAGTGCAAGTGATTTTGATATAAATTATTCAATAATTTTATATATAGATGATGCAAATTTCATAAAACGAGTAGATGATTGATATATAAAGTAACTTTTTAAAGTGTTTTAAAATTTAAATTGGTAATTCTCAACTTATTATTCATTCATTAATTGTTTTAATTTACTCGTTTAAATTCTCCAAATGTGCCTAAACACACTCTTCTGAGTATATCCGGTAACAAGATAAATTACATTCAGGTTTATAATTACGTGCATTTAGATAAATAGATATAGATGAAGCAATTTTCGACTTTAATTTTTTTCCCCCTTTTCCCTTTTTCTTTATCACTTTATAATTATTGTTTTCATTTATAATAATAATTATCATACCAAATTCTAAATATTAAGAAGAGTAATTAGTAAATGATTCAAGTTTCTCTCTCCTAACAAAACTCATCTCTCTCTCTCTCTCTTTCTATCACTTTCTCTCTCTTTCTTCTGAACTCTGCAACTAATTTTCAGATCATTTACTCTCCCAGATTCTCTCTCCTACCTTTTCGCTGATTCATTTCTGACCATTTTCCTCTTTCTCTCTCCTCTTTTTTCCGGCGCTAGTCAATCCACCTTTGACTTTCTTTACACCCTCACCAAAAAAAAAAAAAAAAATCCACTAGTTTCTCGCATTTTGTGATTTCGAATTTGTTCGTATTTGAGTGTGATTTTTGTTAGTTATTAGTGTAATTCAGCTGAAATTAAGCTGTTAATAATGCCGGAAATCCGAGGTTTCTGGAATACTTGATGATGAAGTGAAATTTGATTTGAGGAAGTTGTTGAAATTGAAGATTTTAATTGAGAATTTGATGTATGGAAGGGTTTCATTTCTTTGAGAATGGATGAGTTGAAGTTGAAGTTGAGTTTGAGTTGAATTTCTTTGGATTTTATGTGTTTGATTTTTGGGGGAAATTTCTGGTTTGAGCTTCAATTTTTGAGGAGATGGATAAAATGACTACAGATCTTACTCGCAATGGTCCTGTTGAAAGAGATATTGAGCAGGTAAATTCTTAATTTCTTACTATTTTTTTTTCGAATTTTTATGCTTAATTATGTTGTAATTTTGATTGTAGAGTTGTAATTGCTATTTTTAGGCGAAATTGAAATGATTTGAACTTATTATGAGCATTTGATGTAATTGAATGTATGAATAATTTTATCATTCATGAATAATATGATTGATTGGAGTTGAGATGTATGGAAATAGTTGAAGCCGAATTCGGTTTAATTTGTTAGGTGTTTAGGCTAATTAGAGATTTTTGAATGTTCATTTGTGTTCAAGTGTGAAATTAGATGACATTCTTTTTGCGAAGAGGAACTAGGAGTTAGTTAGTAGTAAATCCGAGGACAAATTAGCTGAATTTGTTAACTGATGGGAATTGTTTGAGACCAATTCAAATTAGGCTAATTTGTTATGTGTATCATCCAATTAGGAGTCTGGTCTGTAATCTGTATGTAGTTTCGTTATCACCATGGTTTAATTAGACAACATTGCTCTGGTGATGAAGAATACGAGTAACATTGATGTTCATAGACGATATAACCATGCATTTGGTATCTTGTTCAGTCGGCCTATATGAAGGGTTTGCGATTTAAACTCAACTTCACTTTGATTTATACTTAGGAATTATGCTACTTCATGGTTTTGTTTCTGATAGTAATGGTCTTTAAGAGTACACTGAGCGCAAATGCAAGATCCACCGTTGTAATAATGCCTAATATTAGCTTTATAAAATTGAGAACTGCTAATATATATTAGAAAAAGAGGGAAGTTTAGGAGTCATTAGAAAGGCTACATTGCGGAAAGAGAGTTAGATACAGTTACATTGCCGACAATTTTGAGACACCAGTTTGGAATCATATCTTTCAAATTGCTGATCTTCAATTTCAAATATGTTGGACTTAGTCTCATACCATAGTTCCCTAGATGCGGTTCTGTCTTAGTGTTTGATTACTCCTGTCAGTAACTCTGCATGTAGTTCTTGTCTGCTGCCCCTCTATAACAAAACAGAGGCCACCTGGATATCATAGTTATGAGAATAGATGGTTAACATGTATAGTTTGTCCTCTCACCCGGAAAAGACTTTTTGCAAGGAGTCAAACACAAGGTGTCACTGTGTTAGTATAATAATATCCTTTGAGCATTTCAACGATCATTTTGATCATTTATAGGCTATTCGCTGGATTCATTTCAGGCGATTACTGCCCTTAAAAAAGGTGCATATCTGCTGAAGTATGGAAGAAGAGGAAAACCAAAGTTCTGTCCATTCCGGCTATCCAATGTAAGTTTCACTTTTTTTATGAACTTGTTTGTTTATGTTGTTCTTTCCTGCTTCAGATATTTGACTGGGTAATAGTACCCTGAATGCTTTCATTAGTATCTTTATGACTGAAATATTGATTACAGGATGAATCTGTTTTGATATGGTTCTCGGGGAAAGAGGAGAAGCACCTGAAGCTGAGCCATGTTTCCAGAATTATTTCTGGCCAGCGCACAGTAAGTCACTTACACAATTTGTTTAAGATCTTACTGAGTAACATGATATTTTCTGTTACTTAAAAGGAAAGGTAAAACCAAAAATCTAGTTATTTTTGAATGTGTAAATTTTTTGTTTTTTTGAATAACGATATATCCTGTGTGTTTTGTGTGATTCACTTGGTATATTGTTTGTGTTTTTAATAAAGTTTAGTTGGGGGTGGTGGTAGGGGAAGGAATGAGGGATTGTAAGCTGCTGTTTGATGGTAATTTGGAATTATCCTAATGGTGTTAAACGATTTTGACTGAATTCGTTTAGTGGATCTGTACTAATCAATTACTTCTCCATACAGCCAATTTTTCAAAGATATCCTCGGCCGGAGAAGGAATACCAGTCATTTTCTCTCATATATAATGATAGATCATTGGATTTGGTATGAATTTTCTATACTCTACCTTATTATATGGAATTCTCCTTCCGGCCCTTTTGTTTCTTTATTTCTCTTCAAGCAATTTTCAAAGTTACTTTATATCATCAGATTTGCAAGGATAAGGATGAAGCTGAAGTATGGTTTAGTGGCCTCAAAGCTTTAATTTCAAGGACTCAGCAACGGAAGTGGAGAACAGAATCAAGGAGTGATAGCATTCCATCTGAAGCAAATAGTCCTAGGACCTATACACGAAGAAGCTCTCCTTTACACTCTCCCTTTGCTAGTGGAGATAGCTTGCAGAAGGTACTACATAATAAAAAAGGAACAGAAGTAATAAAAAAGTATCATTTCCTTGTTGAAATTTTATCTTCCATGCTTGATTGAGTTTTATTTAAATGAAATCAGGATAGCAGTGAACACCTCCGTCTTCATAGTCCATACGACAGCCCCCCTAAAAATGCTTTGGACAAAGCAGTCTCAGATGTGATGCTTACTGCGCCCCCTAAGGGTTTTTTCCCTTCAGATTCTGCTGCTATGTCTGTCCATTCCATTTCTTCAGGTTCAGATAGTGTATATAGTCAAATGAAAGGAATGGGTGCAGATACTTTTAGGGTCAGTCTATCAAGTGCTGTTAGCTCATCAAGTCAAGGTTCTGGTCTTGATGAGGGGGATGCCCTGGGTGATGTTTTTATCTGGGGAGAAGGTACAGGAGATGGTGTGTTGGGTGGAGGAGTGCGTAGAACAGGTAGTTGTTTTGGTAACAAGATGGATTCTTTGTTGCCTAAGGCATTAGAGTCGGCTGTAGTGTTGGATGTCCAGAACATAGCTTGTGGCGTATGGCATGCAGCTCTAGTTACCAAGCAAGGGGAGATTTTTTCTTGGGGTGAGGAAACAGGTGGCAGACTGGGGCATGGGGTGGATGCTGATGTATCACATCCAAAGCTCATTGATGCCCTCAGCACCACCAACATTGAGCTTGTAGCATGTGGGGAGCATCATACTTGTGCTGTCACCCTTTCTGGTGAATTGTACACCTGGGGTGATGGTGCTTTCAATTTTGGCCTTCTTGGGCATGGGAATGATGTAAGCCACTGGGTCCCGAAAAGAGTGAATGGTCCGCTAGAGGGCATACATGTCTCATACATCTCCTGTGGACCCTGGCACACAGCTGTTGTGACTTCTGCTGGGCAATTATTTACTTTTGGAGATGGCACTTTTGGTGTTTTGGGCCATGGAGACCGTAAAAGTGTTTCCATACCCAGAGAAGTGGAGTCCCTAAAGGGTCTTCGCACAGTTCGAGCTGCTTGTGGTGTTTGGCATACTGCTGCAGTTGTAGAAGTTATGGTGGGCAGCTCAGGGTCTAGCAACTGCTCTTCAGGTAAGCTATTTACTTGGGGTGATGGAGATAAAGGCCGACTTGGGCATGGTGATAAGGAGGCAAAACTTGTGCCCACATGTGTTGCTGATCTTGTAGAGCCTAATTTCTGTCAGGTTACCTGTGGATATAGCATAACAGTTGCACTTACAACGTCTGGTCATGTATATACGATGGGCAGCCCTGTTTATGGCCAACTAGGTAATCCTCATAGTGATGGGAAGCTCCCGACACGTGTGGAAGGAAAGCTTTCAAAGTGTTTTGTGGAGGAGATAGCTTGTGGTGCTTATCATGTTGCTGCCTTGACCTCAAGAACTGAAGTTTACACTTGGGGGAAGGGTGCCAATGGACGATTAGGTCATGGGGATACAGAAGATCGAAATGGCCCTACATTAGTAGAAGCTCTAAAAGATAAACAAGTGAGAAGTATTGCTTGTGGTACAAACTTCACTGCCGCTGTATGTCTACATAAGTGGGTTTCAGGTGTTGATCAGTCAATGTGTTCTGGCTGTCGCTTGCCATTTAATTTCAAAAGAAAACGACATAACTGTTACAATTGCGGGCTTTTATTTTGTCATTCATGTAGTAGTAAGAAGTCTTTCAAGGCTTCCATGGCACCTAATCCAAACAAACCTTATCGAGTCTGTGATAATTGCCTTACTAAACTTAGGAAAGCAGTTGAAACTGGGGCTTCAACCCGTTCCTCTGCTAGTAGAAGAGGAATCGTGAATCAAGGGACTGAGCTTAATGAGAGAGAGGAAAAGCTTGATTCTGGATCCCGTGGTCAGCTTGCAAGATACTCTTCAATGGACTCCTCAGAAGGTCGATCTAAGAAAAACAAGAAGTTTGAATATGATAGCAGTCGTGTATCACCTATACCAAATGGAGGGTCACAATGGGGAGCTAATATATCCAAATCTTTCAATCCTATGTTTGGGTCATCAAAGAAATTTTTCTCCGCTTCAGTTCCTGGATCCAGAATAGTTTCTCGAGCAACTTCACCAATCTCTAGACGGCCAAGTCCACCTCGTTCAACAACACCTACCCCAACCCTCTCAGGACTTATGTCCCCAAAAGTGACTGTTGATGATGCCAAGGGGACCAATGATAGCCTTAGCCAGGAGGTTATCCGATTAAGAGCACAGGTATGGAACTTATTTTCTACTTGTAATGTTACATCTGTGACTATTGATTTATCCCTTTACATTGAACAATTTAGCATTTCTATAAAGTATCATAAACATTAGTGGCTTTGCTAGAATGATAAGACACCTTTTTGAAAGTTTACTGTGTATTTGTAACCATTACATTTCATAGCGGAGATCTGTTAATTAAGTTTGTTATGGAAACGAGGATGATTATCTGTGAGTTCAAATTTATGGTCACTTGGTATTTCTAGATTCAATTGTGAGTGAACCGTTATTTTTAGTCTAATTACTTTTGAAGTATGCTGTTGCCAACATGGTCATAATTATCCTGTTCTTTTCTTGTAGGTTGAAAGTCTCACTCGCAAAGCTCAGGTTCAAGAGGTTGAATTGGAAAGAGCAAACAAGCAATTAAAGGAAGCGATATCAATAGCAGGTGAAGAGACTGCAAAATGCAAAGCGGCCAAGGAAGTGATCAAATCACTAACTGCCCAGGTATCTTTTAGATTTTCTTCACTTTCTCTATATTTCTATACTTTTCTCGACTCTTGTAACTTATCACGTTATTTTGAATTCATTACAAAGTATAAAGTCTTCTCTTATAATTTGGTGCACCTGTTATGAGTTTGATTTTGATTCACCGGAATTAATGATAGTTATTTTGTTGCAACTGTCTACTGATCATTGATGTGATTTTGCGTTGATGAGTAATATATATCTTTCTTCATACAGCTCAAAGAGATGGCTGAAAGGCTACCTGTTGGAGCTACGCGAAATAGCAAGTCTCCTGTATTTCCATCGTTGTCCTCCACTCCTACTTTTGCTGACATCTCAAATCCCTCAATCAACCAATGTAATGACCAGATACCTAGCCTTGACTCATATGGTTTCAATGGTCTTGTGTTTTCAAATGGGTCAGGCACCCCTAGTAGCCGTAGTTCTGTTCAAAGTAGAGTAGCTAGTACAGAGGCGACAAGAAATGGTAATAGAACTCGAGAAGGTGAGCCTCGTCCAGAGAATGAATGGGTTGAGCAGGATGAGCCGGGTGTATATATTACATTTGTCTCCTTACCTGGAGGTATCAAGGATCTAAAGAGAGTTCGTTTTAGGTGAGTTCTTTCTTCTGTAGTCCTATTTTAGATTGTGTTTTAAGTTGTAGATTTGTTAATTTCATACTCTTAAGTAGTCTGTAGGCCACTTTTCTTTGCTCGTCAGATACAGCCATACAGGGGCATTTGGACTGTCAAAGTTTATATAATTGTTTTGCCCTGTTTATTGCAGCCGGAAAAGGTTTAGTGAAAAGCAAGCAGAACAGTGGTGGGCAGCAAACCGAGAAAGAGTATACGAGCGTTACAATGTTCGTACATCTGATAAGTCGAGTGTTGGTGTTGAAAGTGACCTAGGCTCATTCATCACCGATAAATGAAATTTGTAGCCTTGGAGATTTATTTTACAAGTTTCGCTCCTACAGCTTATGCATTATGTTGTTCCACACGATTTTGTGCTGATCTTTATGAAGCTGTGAATCTTGGACTAATATTAACAGTCCAGATGCAGAGGTTCGATTGTTTTCTTTGATTCTTTCTCTAGTCCCTAAAATTTGATTGTAGCTTCCCTTTTTTTTTTTTTTCCTTATCTTTTTTAACTGTAAGATGTGTGAGGGTTGAGGGTGAGAAATGTATATACATTGTACGTTGCTGGCTATTGTTAAAAGCAGCTGCCTTGTAAATTCTGATTAAATGAAAGCAATTTTCAGGTTTTCTAACCTCCTTTGACAGGGCTTTCCAGTCTCCATGTATAACTTGGCTGAACATTGACCATACCGCGATGATTGTTCAGTATTTTTGATAATTTTCATTTTAATAATATAAATTGATTGTAGCTTTCTTGTTTAAGCTGAATTTGTTCATATATACAGATCAAAGGGACAAATACATTCGTGACTCTGTCAATAGTTTATGTAAAGGTCAATGTCTGTCAATAAATTGAATGTGTTTAATAATGCTGTAAAGATTGTTTTGTACTTAGTATGATTCATTTACATAACTACATCATAAAAACTCATTAGTGTATTACAAGTAGTATATATTTCATCTTGATGTAATAAAAAAAATATGATATTCAAGTAAATCAATAGGCAGAATCAATAATTCAGTATGCAAATGGGAAGGAGAGCAATAAACTGGATACCTAGGTACATCGATATGACCAATTCTTTACTAGAATTCTTGTTACTAGTTGGGGATAACTATGATATAGACAGGAAAAATGTCATTTACAAAGGTGTGTCATCTGCTAACCGTAATCATACACCATAGAAATATCATTTATGTAAAAAAATTCAGAAATTGCAGAATGTTCGTTTTTGTCGAAGTTTGCTCTTTTTATCTTCCTGATCAATTTGTCAGGGTCTCGTACCAAATAACACTTCGATGGTAATTCACTCCATCCGGTTAACAGCACGGCATGACCAATTGCATTTGTCTCTCCCGTTACAGCATAGGGCTTTCTGTTTCTGTTGCACTGATAGACTTCCTCGGAATTAATTTCGATGAATGCAAGAAGAGGTTGCTGGGATAATTTTGAGACAACTATATTTTCCTCATAGGATTCTGATTGCACCGGACTGATTATCACTCTGGGATAGGTTTTTGCTGACGGAGTTCCTTTAGTACCCGAAAAACGCTTATAATTTTCTTCCAAACCAATTCCATTTCGTTGGATCCATAGGAAAGCAGGCAGAATTGGGTAAGGATAAGATTTCCCAAAATCTTTTGCACAACCAAAATTGTCTATGAGTTCTTGTTTAGAGAGTTTAATCCTCATACCCCACACTTCTGAAAAAATCGTGCTTGCAAATAATCCGTTATTGCATAACACCAGCACAGAAGTTGTAACTGCTGCTCATGACATGAAAAAATTCCTCTCTGCTCCCAGTTGAAGTAACGCAGCCGATCTGCAATATTATATTAAACGTGTAATTATACTGATCTTTTTCATATCTCTATTGCTTAATACGGAGTACGTAATATGAAAAAAGCCGGAACACTAGAATTCTATTTGACACTTTTTTTCAAGTCCATATAACATGTAATGTAGCACATGTAATTTATTACACATTATAGGAAATAAATTCATTTGGCGCATTATATCAAAAACAAATTTATTCATGTTTGCATCAAAAATACACTGTGATTTTTTCTATTAACCAATAATAATCTTTGATCATACACTTTCATACGAACCCTATGTTGTTTAATTAAATCATAATCAAGAAAAGGTTATTTTACTCAATTACTAACTTAATAATATTAATCATCAAAACAACTTAGAAAACTTACTTTCTCTATCAGGTCTCCTTTCCTCCATTGGAGCTTTTCTTTTGGCGATCATCTTTCTCTTCTCTGGAATATTAGCAGCATCTCCGGGAGAAATTGTCTTCTCCTCTGTTTTTTCTGTTTTCTGATCATCCTCTTTTTCGTCAGCTATCATCTTCATCTCCTCCGTTTCAGCAATTTCTTGAGAGGATTTCTTCTGATTCTCTTCTTTTTCTTGAGAAATTGCCACATTCTCTTCTTTTTCTTGAGAAATTGCCGTCTTGTCCTCCATTGCAATGAATTTAGCTGGTATTTTCTCCCCCATTGTTCAGCTGAATTTAGAAATAGAGGTTGAGTGTATTTGAGTTGCTGATTTTAGGGAGAGAAGTTGAGTGGATTTTAGAGAGAAGTTGAGTGAACTTTAGAGAGAGAAGTTGAATTGTTTAGAGTTAGTTATTATACCGAGTTAGTTATTCGTTTTTGAATAAAAATAAGAGAGAGTTAGCGCGCGTCTTTTAAATTGTGGCATGGGTTCTTACTTCTTATATAGATAATTATGGAGTATTCTACTACTAAGGGCCTTAGGGACTAGGGAGTGCTTAGTTGCTTAGGGTAGCTCGACTTGACACATTATGTCTGTTTTTCTACTGTGTTCAATTGAGCTAATCTCGAGTAGTTGTACTTAATTTTTTTTTTTTTAAAACACATTACACTTCTTTTTTTTATTTATAATTTCTTTGTCCTATGAAATGCTGGTATACTTCATTCATATTATAAAAAATAAAAAAAAACTCATACACGTAAGAAAAGATCCGTTAGTATTGCTTTATAAATTTCTCTTGCTCCTCAAATTCACTCTCTAGAAACTTTCTGTCTAAAAAACACTAAATTTCTCTCTAAAATTAATTAAAATTAGTAAATTGCAAACATGGAGATATTTAATTTTGAAAGCTATGAAATGAATTGAAGTGAATTGTCTGATTTTTTATTTTTTTTTTAAAAGCTACCTCTCTGTTTTCACACCGAATGTATAATGACTAATGAGCATAGAGCACCCTAGTGTACCATATAAATTTCATATTACCAATACTACTCGTACTAATTATAATAATATTGCGCTGAAAATGTTCATCCGCACCAATAGCTTAGAAATTTATGGGGATGTTATCATGAAGGGATTTGAAATAAACAAATGAGCGTTTTACTATATTTTGATAACAATCCTTTATTTAAGCAAATCTACAAAGGCAAGGGAGCAAATTTTATACTTCACTATAACACCTCAAATGATACATTTGTGTTCCCTGTAACTCGTAAGACTTCCCTAGAGCAAATGTCACATCATCGCTGATAAATAGAAGCAGAAAAAAAAACCGAGTTAAAAAGCTTACAGGCTATGTACAGTAACTTGCACTTGGCTTAAAACTACAGTGGTATAAAAAAAAACATTTGATGACTTATGCTGAGTTGAGAAATTGAGATTTTTTTTGAAGATCTAGTATTCCACCTGAGTCTTACTCCGTAATTTTGTAAAAAAAAAAAAAAAAAACCAAAAAAATTGTTAAACGTCGCTCCCATTTTATAAGGGAACGTTCGCATTTTTTTTAAGAGATTTCCATTTTTACCCATAGCACATAAATACTCACGACTAGAATACTTGTAAAAATAGGATACTGGATTAGTGTTGTCAACACTAATACAACATAAAACACTAATCCATTTTCACCCTCCATTTGACGATCCCGATACAAATCTGATAGAACGTGATTCAATTCAAAAGAGTTTCAAATATTTGATTACGTTATTAGTAGGGGTGGGACTTTTCAAACCGAACCGTGAAACCGGCCGTTACCGAACCGAACCATCACGGACCGATCCGTTTATAAACCGATAAATTTAAACCGAAAACCGAACTGAACCGTTCAATATCAAACCGAAACCGAATCGAATCGCTCAATGTCAACCCGTTACGGACCGTAAACCGATAACAAACCAAACTTCTCAAATCCGAACCGAAACAAAATCGAACCGAATGGTTTATAAACCCGTTAATGACCCGAACCGTTTATAAACCGAAACCGTTTAAACCGTAAAAAAAAACCGTTTAAACCGAACCATTTGTAACCCGCTAACCGTTTAAACCGACCCGTTTATGAACCGAAACCGTTTAAACCGCTGGAAAAACTATATAAACCGAACCGTTATAATCCGCTAACCGTCTAAACTGAACTGCCATAACCCGTTAAACCGTTAAAATCGAACTGTTTTCGAATCGCAACCTGTTTAAACTGATCCGATTACAAACTGCTTAATTCAAATTGAATTGTTTACAACCTAAATGGCTAAATAGTAAATACAATTAATGTTAATAAATGTAGATCTAATCAAACGGCTTAGGTTTATACAAAGGTTTATATCACCTAGATCTAGTCCAACGACATTATTAATATCGTTTTAGATTACTTATTTATTTTAATTACAAGATATATCATTTGTACCATTTTCATTCCAGTAATAATGCTAGTCCACCCAAATTATCTTCATTGTTCCTTCATAAAGATATTCATGATCATCCAATAACACTCAAAGGCAACATAAGATTGGACATGTATGAGATTGCGTTACAAAAGTGGCATAAGCATTAGAATATTACTGTACTAGTCAATAAGGCGTACAAATGTACAATCATTCACATTATCACTTTATAAAACTTTCTTATACAAGTATTTTGTAAAGGGGGAGGACTAAAATGTTTATAAAACTGCATGAGAATAACTAGATGTCTAGATTTGAAATTTATGGTAGAAGAAAATGGGAAACTTTCCCTTCCTTTACATGATAAAAAATTTTACACCCCTAACAGACGGTAAAAGGAAAGCTAACATACTAGAATACTAGTATACTACTATATCCTAAAAACAAAAGGCAGCAGAATCTTGAAGCAGCAGCACAACACCCAAGAGCAGAGGAAATAGCAGCAACAAGCAGGAACCAGCTTACGCAATAACAGATCAACAACTTATCAGAAGCAAGGAACAATAAGCAGAAGGGACTCAGCAGGAACTTATTTTTGTTTTTCAAA
This sequence comes from Chenopodium quinoa, assembly GCF_001683475.1. Lineage (NCBI taxonomy): Eukaryota > Viridiplantae > Streptophyta > Magnoliopsida > Caryophyllales > Amaranthaceae > Chenopodium > Chenopodium quinoa. The sequence goes on along the minus strand of NW_018744633.1, from coordinate 2,612,039 downwards.
ATTGCTCTCAGATTTACGTTTATCGTATCATCACTGAGCAATGGTTGTTTTAACTTAAAACTTGAAAAATGCTGCCAGCAAGTACATATACATTGAAGTCTCAACATAAATGACAAGGGCAACGATGATTCAAGAAAAATTAAAACAGCAAGCATAAGAAACAGCAGCAACAAAACAGCAGCAAGCATAAGAAACAGCAGCAACAAAACAGCAGCAGCAACAACTCAGCAGAGACATCAACCAAAAGGCAAAAGCACTACCAGCAGGCAGCAGCTCATAACAAGTTCAAGCAACTTCAAAATTATAGCTTTTGTTTTTTAAAATTGCTCTCAGATTTACATCACTGAGCAATGGTTGTTTTAACAAAAACTTGAGAAATGCTGCCAGCAAGTACCAAAATACATTTAACTATTTAAGTCTCAACATAAATGACAAGGGCAACGATTTTAAAAGTCGTCAAAAATGCTGCCAGCAAGTCTGAAAATAAATGACAAGGGCAACGATTTTAAAAGTCTTGAAAAATGCTGCCAGCAAGTCTGAAAATAAAAGACAAGGGCAACGATTTTTCAAGATAAAATAAACCACAATGAGACACAAATACCAGTTATGCAGATGAAGCACTTTCGGCTTCAATCTCTTTACCAATAAGGAGGACGTCTTCCTCAACATCCGCTTGATAACCACGGCACCAATTTTGGGTGGTAACCAATGCCTCAACATTCTTTGGCAAAAGTTTACCCCTATATTTGTTCAAAATACGACCACCCAAACTAAAAGAAGATTCAGAGGCCACCGATGTAATAGGAATGGCCAAAACATCCCTTGCCATATTAGCTAAAATAGGAAGAGAAGAAGCTTGAGATTCCCAATACTTGAGAACATCAAAATGTTCCCCTTGAATTAATCGCGAACGAGGTCCATTCAAATATGCCTCAAGATCAGCCAGAGGGCATCTAGTTGAATCATCACATTCGTCATCAACCTCACACAACTGAAACAGATTTTTTATTATAAAAGTTAAATTATGACATTACAAATAAAAATAGAAGACTACCATTAATATTGAGTATATTGTATAACATAAATACCGTGAAAATATTTTGAGATCTCAACGTGCGATTAGAATTTTCAGATTGAGCTGTCTCATTGCAAGCAAGATGCATGTTGCATACATGAAAATGCAGTACATTATTGGTTCTAGATACCTGCAGCTTATAACTGCTATTGACTCTCTACAAGAAAACAGAAAAAAGAAAGGTCTCAATCACTTTGGGACCTTAGACAATCAAATGAATTTGACACCACAGACAAGCAAATAAGAGAGGCAAACAATGGCTTTAGCTAGTTCTCATAGAAGATATAAAGCAAAGGAAATATGCAATCTCTATGAAGATTTATAAGAAGTAAACTCAAACATAGACTAGAACAACAACAACAATAATCAAATACAAAAACAGAAAAACTGTATTAAAAAAAACGAAAAGGAAAAAGTAATTACCTTTGAGTAGTCTTTGACGACTTGAAGGAGATTTGAAGATGGAGAACTGCCTGAACTAGAGATCAAAAGAAAAAATCAAGAACTTGAAGTAAAAAAAAAACCGAAACGAAAACGAAAAAATCGAAAAAATTAACAACAAAATTACCTTGAGGTTTGACGGCTTGAAGGAGAGGAAGAATTGAAAAAAAAAAAACGAGAATGGAAAAGTCAGAAATAAGAAGTTTAGATCCAAAACAAAAATGAAACGAAAATAAAAACCCTAAATAAAAAAAAGTAAAAAACCGAAACGAAAACGAAAAAAATCAAAACGAAAACAACAAAAATTAACAAAAAAATTACCTTGAGGTTTGACGGCTTGAAGGAGAGGAAGACAAAAACAAAAAAACGACAATGAAAAAGTCAGAAATTAGAACTTAGATCCAAAACAAAAATGAAACGAAAACAAAAACCCTAAATAAACAAACCGAAACAAAAACGAAAAAAATCAAAACGAAAACAACAAAAATTAACAAAAAATTACCTTGAGTTTTGAACTTTTGACGGCTTGAAGCCTTCAAATTGAAGGAGAGGAAGATTTGAAAAAACAAAAAAACGAGAATGTAAAGCGAGAAATCAGAAATGTAGATCCAAAACACAAATGAAACGAAAACAAAAACCCTAATTAGGATTTTTAAAAGTTGAGAAGTTGAGCTTGAGATTCTTGAGAATTTCAGAACGAATGAGTGAGATGAGAACTGAGAAACTGAGAAGTTAGAGAGAGAAACTGAGAGTGAGTAAAACGGCTGAATGGCTGATAGAGTGGACTTGAGATTCTAGGTTTAGGTTTTACTTGTTCATTTGATCAACCGTCCATATTCAATCTCAAGGATTCTCAACATCTAACCGTTCATTTTTTTTTTTTTTGTAGATTCCAGAATTTTCATCTAGATCTAACGGTCTAGATTTTTCTTTGTGCTTTTCTAGGTCTTTTTAACCGTGTTTTTTAATTATTTATTATTATTATTATTTTGAAAGATTATTATTATTATTATTGTTAGTATAATTATTTGTTAATATTATTATTATTACTAGTTTACTACTACAGTACTACTATTATAGTATTATTATAATATTATTATAATTATTATTGTTATTACTATTATTATTATTATTTATTATTATTATTATTATTATTATTATTATTATTATTATTAGTAGTAGTTTATTACTTATAAGTTATAAATTGTAAGAAACGCAAATGTTTCAAAATTGAAATTGATTCAATACGACATAGTTAATAACTTAATGAGTTAATGCACATTAATATCTGACATCTCTATATGTATATTATATATATCTGTGAGTCTGTGACTGTATATCAGTATATATAATAAACTAATAATAACTTAATAAGTAATAACTAATAAAGTAATGAAAATCTAACCATTGATGGGCATTCGTCGTATTATAAGAAATCATGGTCATGATTTCGTGATTTCGTCCATTTAAATTATTAAGTTGTTTGAGTTAGTAATCTAAATAAAGTAACAAACTAAATAACGAATCCATTTAATCTCGTGTAAGTTATAATTTATAAGAAATGCAATGTTTGGAAATGGAAATTGATTCAATACAATATTGTTAATGTATATGTAATTATAGATTAATTATTATGTATATCATATCGTACGAATGTACGGTTGGTATCATTATCATACTATCATAAGTATCATTGCCTCATTGAATTATTGGTATGTACTACAATCGATAAACATATTTACATATCTGATTATTAAAACTTAAAAGTTTAAAACACTTGTTGATCAATCTAATTGAATACTTGTACATTCTTAATTATCGATTTATCGTATTATAAGTATCAACTCATTAAATCATGGTCATGACGCGATCTTTAAAACAATCATGAATTCATGACCCAAACCGCTTATAAACCGAACCGACATGATCCAAACCGTTCATAAACCGAACCAATTGAACTATGTAAACCCTCCACTAAACCGGCCCATTTCAAACTGAACCGACATGATTCGCACCGTTTATAAACCGAACCGATATTGACCCGGGTAAACCCGCCCCTAAACCTTCAAACCAAACCGGCTTGATCCAAACCGTTTGTAAACCGAACTGACATTGACCCGGGTAAACCCGGCCCCTAAACCAACCCGTATCAAACCGAACCGACATAATCCAAATCGTTTATAAACCGACCCGCTTATGACCCAAACCGAATTTGAACCGCAAAGAAATAAACCGAAATCAAACCGAGCCGTGACTAACCCAAACCGAACCAAACCGACCCGCCAGCTAAACTAAACCGTTTCAATCCAAACCGCTCCAAACCGAAACCGACTCAAACCGAGGTCAAACCGAACCGCCAGACCGAAGTCCCACCCCTAGTTATTAGTGACAACAACATAAAAGAAAGAATTATTAAGGAGTACGTAATCTTTCTAATATATATAGAGTACCAAATTAATAAATTTAATTAATTGAAAACTCAAAAAAAAAAATAATGGAAAAACAAACATTTGCCCAAAATAATACTAGAATTCACCTAGGTAGATCCGCCTAAAATTTCCGAATCTGCCTAGGTGGATCCGGAAATTTTAGGCGGATCCACCTATTCTTTTGGGAAGATCTCAAATTTCCAGAAAATAAAAAATTAAAAAAAAAAACTTGACAAATTTTTTAATAAAAAAAGCGATTTTTTGGTGGTGGATCGAAAAAAGTGGGGTTGGATGTCGTGGGGACCGATATGGTGGGTTCGGGATTCACGTGGTACAAATTAGAGGGGACGGTATGATATAATAATAGTCATGGACCATTTTATATTACACTTTAAAAAAAGGGTAAAATTGTCCATTCATGTAAAAATAGGAGCGATGTTTAGCAGTTCACAAAACGGTAAATCATATCCTAGAGCTGTAATCCTTGTAGAATTGTATATCCTTATAACCGACCTATTTTCATCTGAGTACTATAAAAATAGGAAAGCGAATAAGATTTGGTTTAGACGAGACGGTTTCAAAAACACAAAAAATTAGGTTTAGACTGGATACAATTTTCAATCGAAAAAACAATTAGGGCTTGGTGAAAGTGTGGAAATTCTGAATCAATGGAGGTTGAGCGTAGAACATACGAAGAATTTGAAAGATATGAAGACGGATTTGATGATTTCTTGATGAAATACGTGGATGATAATGATGAAGGTAAAGAAGACGGATTCGATGAATTTCTGAGGAAATACGCGTATGATAATGATGAATTGTCGAATGCGGAATAGAGTGATTATGACAATGAGTTGAAGATCTTGAAGAATTTGTTCCAGAAAATTAATCTCTCTACCAAGAATCGTGAATTGCACGCCTTGAATTACATTGAAATTATGAACAAGTTCAAAGATGTTGTGATTGATGTTTCTGACGCCTGCACTATTCAAGTTGATGCTCTTGAATTGATTTCACAATTGAAAGACCACTTCGCTTACTATAATCTCACCGGCTTCTTTGTTGATTGTCACCTCAAATACAACCTTGAGGTATGTTTAAATTTAAATTTCTTGCAATTCCTGTATTTATTTATTTAATTGATTGATGATTGATGATATTCTATAAATTGATGAATTTTCAGAATTTTGATGATCCGATAAAGTACAACTACGATGAAAGAGTTTGTGGTGGTTTAGGGGCAGTTGATGATGTGGAATCTCACGCCGAATTAGCCCGTGAAGCAATCGATAAGTATAACCATCACAAGGTTTGTATATATTAAATTTATTACTATATCAATCGTATCATATCGATATCGTGTATTGTTAAGGAAATTTAATGTTTCTCGGGAATAAATCAACAAGTTTTTCATTATTGTGGGCTTCACAATTGAATGAAATTGTTGATTTATTTACGAAAATGTCAAAAACAACTATGAGAAACTAGGGCATCCCCGTGTTATTATTGTTATTGACTCGATCATGATTGATTTGTGTTGTAGGGAGCAAAGCTGAAGTTGGTGCGGATGATAAAGATGAATGTTATGTTTACCTTTCTTATTCGTTACTGTTTCGGGTGAAAACAATGGGACCTTGCCGAAGGTCCGCTGAAACGGAGAAGACTGGATTCGGTCCAAGTTATGTTGGGCCGAAGGTTTCCTGCACAGTAAACACACGTAAACTAGCCTCGGGGGTGTTGCCGAGGAAGGCCCCTCCGATGCTAAAGTCAGTACAATGTGTAGAAAGAGAACACTATGCAAGAGAATTAGTTGCTTGAGGCTTTTCTTGAATATATGAGAATATATGAATCTATATATGAATGTATGAATATTGATGGCTTTTATACCTCTTCACACATGGAGAAGTTGGGCCTTAGCCCAATTGGCTTGCTTTGAGGGCTGACCTTTGACTTTAGCACAATTGGAGAGTTGAACCTTGACCTTGGGCTTTTAATTGGATCATTTAATGCCTAGGCCCAATTGGACTAAATTGGACCCAAACAACTTGCCCCCCAGACCCGATTTGGAAGGATGACGGGTCGGGTTTGATTTAATTCAGAAAAGGAGGGAAGTAAATTATTTAATTAATCCAAAAATTTGAATTTAAACCGTAATTAATGAGATAACAACGGTTAAGGCGGATGATGGTGGAAGTTGGACGGATAATGGGCAGTTTAATCGCAAGGTCGTGTGTTTAACGGTTACTTAGTGGGGTATTTAAGAGAAATTGAAACGCGGACTCCTCGTATCCCATTCCTGGAGATATAAACAGAGGCGCGTCATCTCTCCTCACTTATTCACCAACACAAACCCAGAATTCTCGAGAGAAACCAAGAACCCGCATCAAAACTTCGCAAATTCCCCGAGCATTAAGCTTAGAAACTGAGACTTGCCACTACGAACTCGTAAATCGGCAACTTTCGCTTCAGATTAAGGTAAATTCCTTTGATTTCAGTTTATTTTTCTTCGAATTCGAACTCCTTCCCTTTTTTTTCGACTTTTTCCTTCGAAATAATCAATGGCAAGAGGAGTTAGAGGTAGAGCCCGTGCTCCAAGAAGAGCAAGGCCAATTCCCGATCCTAGGAACAGGATTGGGACTTGGAATGGACAAAGGCCAGAGTCTGACCCTGCTGAAGGGATTAGGGCGACTCCAATTTCCTCGGCTCCTCCTCAGAGAACGGAGGGGCCGAGCGCTTCTGGACGGGACGATGAAGTTCCCGCTGTCCTTTGGGATATCCTCCCCGGGTTTTCAGAGTGGGAGAATGCCGAAGTAGCTTCGGCCATGATAAAGAACCGCCCCTACTCATGGTGGGTGGAGAATGCCGAACAATATCGGTTTGCCGAGCAAATTGAGTTGCATTACGGCATTTTTGAAGCTGATGGGTATTGGTGCCGAATGCCCGCGGCATCCGATAGAATCCATCGTCCACCCCCGGGGTATGTGGGGGTGTACACAAGACATCTTCAGTACGGGCTGAGGTTCCCTTTGGACGTATTCGTCCGAGACTTGCTGATCCATTACAATATCTCCCTATGTCAGCTAACTCCCACCAGCATCCGAAGGGTGATGACATACTTATGGGTCTGCAAGTTCTTCAAGTATGTGCCGAACCTGCACTGCTTCAAAAAGCTTCATCGGCTAGTGCCAAATATTCAAAGTGGGCACGGAAGCCATGGTTCTGGGTGGTACCGGATTGAGTCCCGGCCCCAGTACCTAACCATGTGGCCGAACGACTCTTCAGACAAGGACTGGAGAGGTCAATGGATTTGGGTTAGGGCACCCACAGATCCGGGCCACCCTTGCGTCTTCAGCGCTCCCCGGTACCTTGCTGAGCCTGATCCCGACATGGGAAGTCTAGGTCCCCCCGCAGATAACGGGCCGGATCCGAACCTTGATCAACAACATATCTTCGGCAAGCTGCCGAACCGGGGGGGGCAGCGGCCGAATGCAGCATATCCCGGAGACTTGGCTCCCCGATACGCATTATGTTTTCCAAGAGAACATGCTAGCAGCTGTTGTCCTCAGCCGAAAGTTTAAGGATGGTAAGCTTCTTCGGCTGGGGCCGAGGCTTTTTAATTATCTCTTTTTCTTCTCTCACTTCGCTTTTTTATGCTGTGCCAACCTATCTGAACTGACCTTTCCCCTTTTCTTTTTCAGAGCGGGACGAGACCAACGTTGGCATTAACTACGCTCGTCTTGGTGTCAACCGAGAACGAGTTGTAACTGATCGGGCCCCGTCTATCACTGAACCGAGGCATAGGGAAGTTCATCTAGACTCTTCCCACTTCCAAATTGAGGTTGTTGCTCTGTATCAGAGGCAGAAGCCTTGGTGGAAGAAGAGAGACCCCTGGTTTCAGCTGCTGGACGAAGAAGCTGAAGCTGCCCGTACAGCCGAAGAGGTTGCACGGGTTCTCGAAGCTTGCGAAGGAGGAGAAGGGTCCTCCAGAGCTGCTGAAGAAGGTAGGGCAGCTGAAGAAGACGAGGCTTTGCTGAAGACCTCGGTGAGCTTTCAGACTTAACTTTGTCTTTCTTCTTTCTTCTTTTTTTTTTTTTTTTTTTCGTACTCACATTCTTCCTTCCCCCTGTCTGTTACAGTCTGAAGAGAGTAACAGACACAGAGAAGGGAAAGCCCCTGTTCGTCCCGAAGATCAAATACAAGAAGAGTCTTCAGACTCAGACATGGACGAGCAGCCTCTTCAGAAAAGGCGCCGAAGAATGGCCATCATCGGCCCTCATGACTTTCAGCGGAGGCCGATGACCATCGGCGTTGCAATAAGGGAACCCGAGGAAGGCAATGGATCGCCGAGGGTTCCCCGGCCACCACCCCAATCACCTCAAAAGACCCCTCCGCCACCTCCTGAGATGGAGGTGGATCAGAGAACTCCCGAATCTAAGGGAGGGGTCCAAGAAGCAATTCAGGAGAGTGCTGCTGAGCACAAAAATAAGGATGCCGTGATGCCCAGTGCTGAGGTTTTCACGGCAGACATTGCAAGAGAGGTTGAGGCTTTCGTCCTCACCCCTGAACAAGAAGAGGTCATAGTAATTGACTCTTCTGAGAAGGATGATGCTGAGTCATCCAAAGCTAAAGAAGCTCCATCGTCATCCTTTCCTTCTTTCCAGACTCTGCAATCTGGAGAAATGGGTTTCTCGGTCCCCCGAATTCCAATCCCAGATCACATCTGGGACCTCATATGGGGTCAGAACCGTGAAGGTGCTGCAGCCTACTTCGGCGATTTTGCTGGCATGTCCGAAGTAGATAGGGCAAGAATCTGGTCGCTGAAGGCCACTGCCGGGATGGGCGAATCCAGCAGATAAGTTCCTGACCCAGCCAGGTCTAACCAACTGCTGATGATGCAGGTGATTTTCCTTGCCTTTATTTCCTCTAAAATTCAGCTCTATTTTTATTTACCTTTATTTTTTTTTTTAACTTGTGCTCCTGTTTTCAGTTCGTGCACAATCAGACTCTCACTGTAGAGCTGATAGATACCCTACAAGATAGGGTAGATGCTGCCGAGCACGACAAGAAGGTAGCTGAGGAGGAATTAAAGCTTGCTAAGCTGAAGCAAGCAGCAGCTGAAGAGAAGCAGCAGAAGGGTGAGGAGTACGAGAAAAAAGCTGCTGAAGCCCTCAAAACCTTCTGCGACGCTATGGAGAAGGAAGTTTTTCCCCCACTGGTGGAAGGGGAAAAATTCCTCCAGGAGCACATGGGAGTGGACGTCTCCAAATTCAAGGCTGCCGTTGAGAGCCGTATTCAGGAAGGAGCTGCTGCACAAGCTGAAGTGCAGCAACGACTAGAAGCTCTTGAAGACAGCCGAATGGCTGCTGAAGAGCTGCTCCAGGCCAGAGATGTCCAACTCTCAGAAGCTGCTGCTGCTGCTGAAGGTTAGAGAGCTAATCTCCATGAGGCTGAGGATCAACTGATGGCCAAAAAAGTTGAAGTGGCCCAGGCTCAGACAAAGGCTTCCCAAGTTCAGCAGGAGCTGAATGAGCTGAAAGGTTCCTCCTCCAAGCTCGCCGATGAGATGAAGAAATCCAAGGAAGACTTGGAGGAGACCCAGAAGAAGCTGGCTGATGCTGAGGCTCTACTCAAAGTCCGTGTCTATACCCAGGAAGAATACGAAATGGGTTTCAGAAACGGGTTCAGAGTATGCCGAAGAGTCTGCCTTCATGCTGAGCCGAAGCTGGACTGGTCCAAATGTGCTGAATGGGTCCAGAATCCCGAAGACCCTCATATGAAGTATGCAACTCCAGTCGAAGCTGAAATTCTTAAGGCTGAGGAAGCCGAAGAGGAAGCTGAGAGAATGGAGTTGGAGGCTGAACAGAGGGAAAGGGAGGCTCGGCAGAGTGCAAAGCTTGCTTCTTTTGCTGCTGGGGCTGAGGCCACCATGGGGCTCAACAATGCTGATCAGTCTGATCCTCGGGCTGAAGCATAGGAACTCGGGCAGTCGTCTTTAGAATCTTGCGGTTCATCATGCGCTTAACTTTAGACTTGCCGCTTTCTGAATTTTTTGCCTTGTTTTTTGCTTCAGCTTGCCTTGTCGTACAACAATTTATTTTTTTGCTTATGTACGTATTTCGGCAGCTGTTATTTTCCGCTTGTGGGCGGCTGCCGATACAGCTTAATTGAACTTGTAGCTCAATTTCTGAGCATAAATTATTTATTTGATGCTCTTTTCTTCAGCTGCTTTGTTTTTTAATGCTTTACTGTTTCTTTCATTCTGCCGAACATAAACTTGCACTGATAGTGCTTCTTGCCCTCCCAGAAATTGAAGTATGACTTCAGCTGAATAAACAATTTCTTCACTTCTTTAAAATGGGTATCCGAAACACAGGGCCAACTGAAGGCAGTGCTTCTGGAATACAAGTCTTACTGAAGATTGACTTCAGCTGAAAATTGGATATCCGAAACACAGGGCCAACTGAAGGCAATGCTTCGGATATTAGCTTTCTGGGATACAAGGCTCAGTTAAGGAAATATCCCAGAATTGTCCATGGACTCATGTCTTTGGAGAACAAGTCTTACTGAAGTTGACTTCAGCTGAAAGACCTGTGTTCTTTAAAAAGACGCATATCCGAAACACAGGGCCAACTGAAGGCAATGTTTCGGATAATGGCTTTCTGGGATACAAGGCTCAGTTAAGGCAATATCCCAGAATTGTCCATGGACTCATGTCTTTAGAGAACAAGTCTTACTGAAGTTTGAATTCAGCTGAAAGACCAATGTTCTTTAAAAAGACGAGTTTTGTCAGCAATCTGAAACCCAGTTACCCGAAGGCGAAGGTTTCAGACGAGGCTGATTAAAACATTTTCAATTGTTGCTGTTATCCTTGATTTTCTGTCTATCTTTGAAAAATGGATACCCGAAACACAGGGCCAACTTAAGGCAATGTTTCGGATAATGGCTCTCTGGGATACAAGGCTCAGTTAAGGCAATATCCCAGAATTGTCCATGGACTCATGTCTTTGGAGAACAAGTCTTACTGAAGTTTGACTTCAGCTGAAAGACCAGTGTTCTTTAAAAAGACGAGTTTTGTCAGCAATCTGAAACCCAGTTACCCGAAGGCGAAGGTTTCAGACGAGGCTGAATAAAAAACCCTTAAAGAGTAGATAGAACAAAGAAAATTTTGAAAGGATAAAAAGTTGTAAACATTTATATAAATGGCGGCTCCAAGGCCTTTCATTAATTCAAAATGTACTTACAAAGATTGTTCTGCCCCGAAGGGTTTACACATGGTATTTTTTCAGTACATCAGCGTTCCAGTGATTTTTCAACTCAGTTCCATCCAACTGCCGAAGTCGGTATGTCCCTGGCTGAAGCTCATCATAGATTTCATAAGGTCCTTCCCATGCAGCTGAGAGTTTCCCATGGATTCGGCCTTTCTGAACTGCAGCAGCATTCCGAAGGACAAGGTCTCCAATTTTGAGAGGCCTTGCATGGACCCTTCGGTTATAAAATTTGCTGATTCTCTGCTTATAGGCGGCCATTCTGTCTCGGGCTGAGTCTCTTACTTCGTCGAGGAAATCGAGAGATTCCCTCATCAGTCGCTCATTCTCAGCCGAGAAGTGGTGCACTCGAAGGCTCTCAGAGCTAATTTCCACTGGAAGGACGGCTTCGGCACCATACACCAGTTCAAAAGGTGAATGGCCCGTTGCCTCTTTTTCAGTTGTCCGAAGGGACCAAAGGGTTCCAGGGAGCTCCTCCAGCCACTTGGACTTTTGATCTTCCACCCTCTTCTTGAGGGCATTTAAGATCTGTTTGTTTGCAGCTTCGGCTTGTCCGTTACTTTGCGGGTGGCATACCGCTGAATATGCCAGTTTGATGCCGAACTGATCTGTATACCGCTTCAGCGGTAAGTTATCAAATTGCCTCCCATGATCGAAGACAAATACTCTCGGGATGCCAAAGCGAGTGATGATATTCTGCCAGATAAATTTTCTGACAGTTTGCTCTGTAATGTTCGAGGCTGCTTCGGCCTCGATCCATTTACTGAAGTAGTCAACTCCAACTATCAGCCATTTTTTCTGGTACACAGCCTTTGGAAATGGTCCCAGTATATCCAGTCCCCATTGGGCAAACGGGAGTGGATTAAGGATCGGCTGAAGATCCCTTGCTGGCTGATGGATAACTGGAGCGTATTTTTGACATTTTTCGCATTTCCGAACCAGCTCCTTAGCATCTGCGATCATGGTGGGCCAGTAATATCCAGCCCTCAATGCCTTGTGGGCTAAGGTTCTTCCCCCAATGTGGTTCCCACAGATGCCGAGGTGAATCTCCCGTAGGATATAATCTGCATCTGTTGGTCCCACGCATTTCAGCAATGGGGCTGAGAAGGACTTTTTCAGAAGTTCCCCCCTGAAGACAATGAACCTAGAGCTGGTTCTCTTCATCTTGGAGGCCAAAGCTTTATCTTCGGGAGTTTCTCCCTGAAGCTTGAAAGCTAGGATGGGGTCCATCCAACTAGGCTCTGGGTCAGCGCAGCACACTTCAGGTGCTTCGTCGACACTTCTCTCTCGACGCACTTCTACATATACAGATCTGTTCAGCTCGGTAAGAGATGAACTGGAAAGTTTGGAGAGTGCATCGGCTTGAGTATTCTGACCCCTTGGGATCAGCTGAACCTCAAAAGTTTTCAGCTCTGCAATGCCTGATTTGATCTTGGCAAGATAAGCTATCATGGAGGGCTCTTTGGCCTCGTAGCTGCCACTGATCTGATATGCAACTAGCTGAGAGTCTGTTTTTAGGCAGACATGATCGGCTTCCAGGGAGCTGCACAATTCTAGGCCGGCGATTGCTGCCTCATACTCGGCTTCATTGTTCGAGGCCTTAAAAGAAAACTTTAGTGCATACTCAAAGGATTTGCCTTCGGGAGAAGTTATCACTACTCCTGCCCCCGAACCGTTTTCGGTGGAAGATCCATCCGTAAACACGGTCCAGACTTTCTTTTCCCGTTCTAGCGCTTCTTGGTATGAGCATTCGGCCAAGAAATCCGCTAGAGCTTGAGCCTTAATGGCAGCCCTCGGACGGTAGCTGATGCTGAATTCGGTGAGCTCAAAAGCCCACTTGGCTAGCCTACCAGATTTTTCAACCTTGCCGAGAACTTTTTCCAACGGCTGATCAGTTAAGACCACTATCTGATGGCAATCAAAATAGGGCCTCAGCTTCCGAGCAGCTACTACTACCGCGAAAGCAACCTTCTCGAGTAGAGGATAGCGAGTCTCGGCATCCGTCAGTGTATGACTAACGAAGTAGATCGGTTGCTGACTTTTACTTTCTTCCTTCAGCAATACTGCGCTGATGGTGGCTGGGCTAACGGCCACATATAGGTACAAAGTTTCTCCTTCAGCTGGGCTAGCCAGCGTTGGGAGTTGAGCCAGATGCTCCCGAAGCTGTTTAAAGGCGTCTTTTTGCTCTTCCTCCCAAACGAGCTCTTTTGTTTTCAGGAGTTTCAGGGCTTTGAAGAAAGGTAACCCCTTATCCGAAGCTCTGGAAATGAACCTCGAGAGGGCTGCCATTCTACCGGTGAGCCGCTGAACATCCCGCTTCGTTTTTGGCTCAGGAAGGTCGAGCGCCGCTTTGACTTTAGAGGGATTGGCATCAATCCCCCTTTTGCTGACCATGAACCCAAGGAATTTCCCTGACTTCACGCCGAAGACACACTTCTTCGGATTCAGCTTCATTTGATGCTTTCTCAAGGTGGCGAAAGTTTCAGCCAGGTCCTTTACATGGTCATCTGGTTTTTTTCTTTTGACGATCGAATCGTCAACATAGACTTCCATGTTTCGGCCCTTTTGATCGGCAAAAACTTGATCCACCAGCCTTTGATAGGTTGCCCCCGCATTTTTCAATCCGAAGGGCATCATTTTGTAATTGTACACCCTAGCGTTCGTGACGAATGCTGTCTTTGCTCGATCGTCGGGGTGCATAAAGATCTGATGATACCCCGAGAATGCGTCCATGAAACTAAGCAAGGCATGGCCACTTGTCGAATCGACTAGCTGATCGATCCTCGGCAAGGGATAGAAATCCTTTAGACAAGCCTTATTTAGGTCCGTGAAGTCAACGCACATCCTCCAGGTACCATTGGGCTTCTGAACCATCACCACATTTGCCAGCCATTCTGGATATTGGCAAGGTTCGATGAATCCTGCCTCCAATAATTTTTTGACCTCGGCTGCGATGTCTCGGTTCTTATTGGCGGAGTAATTCCGCTTCTTTTGCTTAACTGGTCGACACGTTGGGTCAACATTAAGCTTGTGGGAGATGAGGTCTGAACTTATCCCGGGCATATCAGCTGCCGAGAAAGCAAACACATCTCTGTTGTCCCGAAGGAGCTGAATAAGTTCACAACGGGTGTTCGGATCAAGGTCCATCCCGATTGTTACACATTTCTCAACGTCTCCTTCGGCCAACTCAACTGTTTCAGTCTGTTGGTCCATGTCCATTGCTGATGGACTGGACTCTTCATAATCTGGCCTGCTGCCAATGTCAGCAGGTGTCCCAGTCTTTTTGTTCTTCGGCTGGCTCTCTGAGTCTTGCGGCTCAGCTGAAGAGCTAGCCTTTTCCCTTTCGGGCCCTTTAACTCTGGGTACAGATCCTTGGGCCGAAGCACTTAGGCCTTTCGGCTTTTTTGTGCTCGGCTCTCTTTGTTTTTCTTTCTCCTCCTCATCCTTGTCGTCATCTGGGCGACTACTGGATGGCTTGAGGTAGTTGCACCTTCGGGCGTCCTTTTGGCTGCCCTGTATCCTTTCGGGGAAGCCGGCGTCTGAGACGTAAATCATCAGCTGATGATAAGTTGAGACGACCCCTTGGATCTCATGAATTATGGGTCTCCCCAAAATCACGTTGTACACTGAAGGAGCGTCGATGACCAAAAATTCAATCATGACGTTCCTGACTGCCTCATCGCAACCGATGGTGACAGGAAGTGTCACCTTCCCATCTGGATAAGTTGAAGCCCCATTGAACCCGGATACCGGGTAGGGTACCGGCTTAAGGTGCTTGGGCTTCAGCTTAATTTGATTGTAGGCCTTTCGGAACAGAATGTTTGCTCCACTGCCACCGTCAACAAGGACCTTACTGACGTCGTGGTTGGCCACCGTGGCGATGATCACCAACGGATCCTCGTGAGGGAACGTAATCCCCCGGCAGTCGGCGGCTGTGAACGTCATGTTCGGCACCGGCGACTGGGGAGATTGAATGTCAGCGTTGTTCACCTGGTGAGTCAAAGCTCTAAGGTGTCGCTTGTGCTCCCTCCGAGAGTATATTCCTCCCGAGATAACATTGATCGGAGGGAATTTCCCCTCCGGCTTTTTACTGTTCTTCCGGGGGAAGTCGAGGTCTTGCCGAGAGTCCTTTGCTAACTTCTCGGATTCTTTTTTCTCGCGGTGGTCCGCGATGTATTTTTTCAAGTATCCCTTCCGGACCATGTCCTTTATCTGGTCCTTCAGTTGGATACACTCCTCAGTGTTGTGTCCCGAAGACTCGTGGAACTCGCACCACTGATTTTTATTTTTTCGCTGATACCACTCTGGGAGTGGTCTCGGCTTTCGGTAACTCTGCTCCTCCTTCGTCACGCTGTAAATTTTGGCGCGTGGAAGAGAGAGCGGAGTGTAGGACTTGTATCTTCCTGTGTATGAGGCAGATCTTTCCTTCTTTGGGTCGCTGGCCAAAGATTGCTCCGAGGCCTTTGAATTTCCCTTTGCCTTATGGCCTTGGCCTTCAGACAAGGGTATTTGCCTTTGTTTCCCTCCCCCAAATTGAGGTTGGGTTTTCGCTTTATTCCATTCTTCGGCTCGGATGAACTTATCCGAAGCATTAAGAGCTTCCTCCAAGGTCTGCGGGGTATGCATGACCATGAAGTCTAGGAACTTTCCGGGCTGAAGGCCATTCTGCATTGCAAAAACGGCTAGCCCCTGGTCCAGCTGAGAGACGCTGGATGACTCGTTACTGAAACGGGTCAGATAGTCTCGGAGGCTTTCGGTTTCCCCCTGTTGTAGACTCATGAGCTCTGCAGTAGTCTTCTCTCGGCGGTTTGCCGTGGAAAACTTGCTCCTGAACTTGGAGGACAGATCATCCCATCCTGTTATGGAGCCTTGCCTTACTCCCTTGGAGATCCACGCTTGCGCGACCCCCTTGAGAGTGGTTGGGAAATATTTGCACCAAGTCGCCTCGGATCTGGGGCAAAGATGCATATGAGTCTCATACGAGGCCACGTGATCCTTCGGATCCGAGGTCCCGTCATATGTGATGTGCGACGGTATTTTAACCGTAGGCACGCGCTCTTCCAGTATCCATTGCTCGAATGGTGAACTGGCGGGTAGCATAACGGCCTTGCCCTTGTTCCTGGCCGAAGGGACCGCGCTCCGCCCTCTTAGAGAGGTAGGAGTGGTTTTCGTCCCTGGCTGGGAAGTCTGGGCCTCGGCTGCAGGGAACGAGAGGCGACTGCGCACGCTCGGTTCCTTGCCGCCGAGTCGGTCAAGGACGCTTCTGCGAACAGTCTCAGGTTCTCGGTGAGTAGATTCTGGCCGAGAAGCTGAGCTGCTGCTCTTATGCGCTTCTGGTCTTGAGGATGAGGATCCTTTTAAAAATTGAGGGTTCTTTTTCCTCTGTTTTTCATTTTTCCAGGAGTCCTCTTCCCACTCTTCCAGTTCCCTGAAGGAAGGAAGCTTCCCACCATCATGGTCTAACTTCCTCCGCTGATGCCGGGTATGCGGAGGAGTTCGATCACGAGGTGGTGGCATATTTTGTGCCCTCATCGCCTCCATGAGTACTGCCAGTGCTCTTGCCACCTCTTCCGAGCTGGGCCCCGTCAAAGGGGTCCTCGGCCGAGTATAGGAATGAGGGCGCGCAGCCGATGGTTGGCTTTGGGGCACTGAATGTGTCCTATGATCGGACTCACCCCTGCTAGACCGAGAGTGACTCGGCCTATAATGAGAGTCATGAATTACGGGAGAAAGGGAATCCTCCTTGTATGGTCCTCCCCCCGAGTCGGCACCCTTGGGAGAGTTCCGATCCGGCGAGGGTGATGGTGTAGGGGTTTTAGGCTTTTCGCCCGCTCCTTGACGGAGGCTTTTGCTCTTGCGGTTCTTAGCCATTGCTACTAAGATAATTGCAAGATGATTTTGGTTAGAAATTTGGCTTAAAGATTTTTGAAAGTCTTCCCCATAGACGGCGCCAAATTGTTTCGGGTGAAAACAATGGGACCTTGCCGAAGGTCCGCTGGAACGGAGAAGACTGGATTCGGTCCAAGTTATGTTGGGCCGAAGGTTTCCTGCACAGTAAACACACGTAAACTAGCCTCGGGGGTGTTGCCGAGGAAGGCCCCTCCGATGCTAAAGTCAGTACAATGTGTAGAAAGAGAACACTATGCAAGAGAGTTTGTTGCTTGAGGCTTTGATGGAATATATGAGAATATATGAATCCATGAGAATGTATGTGAATCTGTGAATGAACATGAATGTATGAATATTGATGGCTTTTATACCTCTTCATACATGGAGAAGTTGGGCCTTAGCCCAATTGGCTTGCTTTGTGGGCTGACCTTTGACTTTAGCACAATTGGAGAGTTGAACCTTGACCTTGGGCTTTTAATTGGATCATTTAATGCCTAGGCCCAATTGGACTAAATTGGACCCAAACAATATCTAAATATGGATGACTATTATCCTATGTACAATCTAGAATATTCTAGAGTTGGGTATTTGGTGTTATCCATTGATGGAACCCTAGGTAATGTACATTATATATATCCCGTACTAGATGGAATATGAAATACAACGTAACAATCTTCTCTCATCTCTCTATATTTTCTCTTCCATATTCAACACGTTATCAGCACCATTGCTAGTCAACTGAGTAGGATTACCAAACATTTATCTAGAATCCCATATTATTATTACTATCATGTAAGTATGATCGCAGCCCATAACAATTATAATTTAACATTTATCTACTTTTGCATGCTTATTTATTGGAATATCAACATATATAACGAATACAGAGCAAGATACATAATTTAAGGTTCCATTTTTTTTTCCACGCTAACATTCTCATCTTCTATTTCGTCCTTATTTATGCATGATTTGTATCAAGTTTATTTATGCAGGATGATAATGTATCATCATACCGTAGACTTTTATCATGTCTATTTATGCATGATTATAACGTTTAGAACATATTTTGGATACTATTTATTTATACTTATCTTTTAATATTATTTTGTATAGTGCAAAAATGTCGAACCTTGCCAAGCTCGAATTTATGGCCCTTGATATTACCGGGAAGAATTATTTATCATGGGTGTTAGATGTTGAAATACACCTAGATACTAAAGGGCTTAGTGAAACAATCAAAGAGGCTAATAAGGCAACACCTCAAGAGAAGGCTAAAGCCATGATTTTCCTTCACCATCACCTCCATGAAGGGCTCAAAAATGAATATTTAACTGTGAAAGACCCACAAATCCTTTGGAGTAATCTAAAGGAAAGGTATGATCACTAAAAAATAGTGGTACTCCCTAGAGCTCGTTATGAATGGTTGAATTTAAGATTGTAAGATTTTAAATCTGTTAGTGAATATAACTCAGCTATGTTTAAAATAACTTCTCAATTGAAATTATGTGGAGAAAATATTACTGATGCAGAAATGCTTGAAAAGACATACTCCACTTTCCATGCTAATAATATTGTCCTGCAGACACAATATAGAGAAAAAGGTTTTAAAAAATATTCTGAATTAATATCTTGTCTTCTTGTGGCTGAGCAAAATAACGAGCTGTTAATGAAAAATCATGAATCACGTCCTACTGGCTCTACTCCATTCTCTGAAGCAAATGTGACAACCCGTAACAGGAAAGAAACTAAAAACAGAGACCATTCCAGCAATAGTGGTCGAGGTAGAGGTCGTGGTCGTGGACAATGGCGCGACCGGGGTCATGGACATGGATATGGTAGAGGTCGTGGAGATCATTTCACAAACTCACATTCCCACCAGAAGTGGGAACGTAGGGATGAAAAAGAGAAAAGTGATACCAATATATGTTACCGGGTTGGAGGAAAAGGTCATTGGTCTCGGGTTAGTAGAACTCCAAAGCATCTTATTGAACTTTACCAAGAATCATTGAAAAATGGAAAGAAAGTTGAGGCAAACCTTGTTCTTGAAGATGGTGAAGGTGATTTTGATTTTGGCAATGCCAATCAATTTAATGTTGCTGATTTCCTTACTTCCCCGAAAGAGAATAATATTGATTTTGGCAGTACAACTCATTTAGAAATTGCTGATTTCTTCACTGCCCCAGAAGGGAATAATTAAAATTATATTGTTTTGTGTCATTTTTAAGTATAAGACTTATGTTTGATTATTCTAGTGATTTACTTAAGTTTATTTCTTTCGTTGTAATAAGGACTTTTGCTTTATAAATTTATGATCTATTTGAGTGTTTTTATTGATTTAATTATTTTATCATCATTATTTTTATGCTTAATATTTTGACATGTATTTTATTTCATGAATAACATGGATATAACTCAAGTTCAATTTGCTATGAATGGTGAAGAATTATGTCTTGCTGATAGTGCAACTACTCATACAATACTTAAAAATAAAAAATATTTCTCTCATTTGATGATGAAAAGAACTAATGTGAGTACCATATCGGGTAGTACAAATATCATTGAGGGCTCCGGAGGAGGCACTATAAAATTGATGCTTTATACTCCCCATTGTCTCAAAGAAATTTATTAAGTTTTAAGGATATTTGCAACAATGGTTATCATATTGAGACAATTAATGAAGAAAATAACGAATTCCTTCAAATCACAAATATAACTCAAGGCTCAAAACATGTTTTGGAGAAACTACCCACATTCTCTAGTGGTTTGTACTACACAAAAATCAATGCTATTGAAGCTCATGCTATAGTAAACCAGAAGTTTACTGATGATTTTGTTGTTTGGCATGACCGGTTAGGCCATCCCGGTTCAATAATGATGCGAAAAATAATTACGAATTCATGTGAACATTCTTTGAAGAGCCAGCAGATTCTTCATAATAATTTTTCATGTGCTGCTTGCTCCAAAGGCAAGTTGATTATTCGTCCATCACCGGCTAAAATTAATTTTGAATCCATTAGTTTTCTGGAACGTATACAAGGAGATATTTTTGGGCCCATACATCCCCCATGTGGACCATTTAGATATTTTATGGTTTTAATTGATGCATCAACTAGATGGTCACATGTGTCTTTGTTATCAACTCGTAACCTGTCGTTTGTGAGATTACTTGCCCAATTGATTAAGTTACGGGCACATTTTCCAAATACTCCCATTAAGACTATTCGGATTGACAATGCTGGTGAATTTACATCTCAAGCTTTTAATGATTATTGCATGTCCATTGGGATAAATGTTGAACATCCTGTAGCACATGTTCATACACAAAACGGTCTGGCAGAGTCATTAATAAAACGTATTTAGTTCATTTCTAGACCGCTGCTTATGAAATCCAATCTCCCAATTTCTGCTTGGGGACATGCTATATTATATGCAGCAGCACTAATTCGCATTAGGCCAACAAGTTATCATAAGTTCTCCCCATTACAATTGGTTTATGGTCAGGAACCAAATATTTACCATCTAAGAATTTTTGGATGTGCTGCTTATGTTCCAATAGCTCCACCACAACGCACTAAGATGGGTCCTCAAAGGAGGTTGGGGATATATGTTGGGTTTGAATCCCCGTCAATAATTAAATATCTTGAGCCTACAACAGGGGATTTATTTACTGCTCGTTTTGCAGATTGTCATTTTAGTGAGTCGCTTTTCCCAACATTAGGGGGAGAAAAGAGAGTGCTGGAAAAGGAAATTAAATGGAATGAATTATCATTATCCTATCTTGATCCTCAAACTAAACTATGTGAACTGGAAGTTCAAAAGATAATTCATTTACAAATTTTAGCGAATCAATTGCCAGACTCGTTTGCTGACCCAAAAAGAGTGACCAAGTCACATATTCCAGCTGTTAATGCTCCATTTAAAATAGATGTCCCGGAAGGACAAAATAAATTTGCTAATGAGTCTAAACTATGTCAGAAACGTGGAAGACCAATAGGTTCCAAAGATAAGAATCCTCGGAAAAGAAAAGGAGCATTGATTGATGATGGTCAAATTGAAGAAACAATTTCCGAAGGATCTCCAGAAGAGACTTTAGACATGATACAAGAAGAAATTCAGGTACCTGATAATGAAGAAATTTCAATAAATTATATCATGTCTGGAATTACATGGAACCGCAATCAAATCGACGTCGATGATGTTTTTGCATGCAATGTAGCATTAGATGTTATGGATAATAATGAGGATCATGAACCAAAATCCAGTGAAGAATGTAGACAAAGAAATGATTGGCCAAAATGGAAAGAAGCAATTGAAGAGAAATTAAAATCTCTTGGAAAAAGAGAAGTATTCGGACCTGTAGTCCGTACACCTGAAGGTGTAAAGCCAATGGGATATAAATGGGTCTTTGTGCAAAAGAGAAATGAAAAGGGTGAAGTTGTAAGATATAAGGCACGCTTAGTTGCACAAGGATTCTCCTAAAGACCTGGTATTGATTATGAGGAGACATATTCTCTTGTGGTGGATGCAACTACTTTTAGATTTTTTATTAGTCTGACAATAAGAGAAGGACTTGTCTTACGTTTGATGGATGTAGTCACAGCTTATTTATATGGCCCAATGGATAATGACATTTACATGAAGCTCCCAGAAGGATTCAAACTGCCAGAAGCAACAAAATCTAGTTCTCGAGAACATTTCTGTATTAAATTGAACAAATATCTTTATGGATTGAAACAATCTGGGCATATGTGGTATAACCGTCTAAGTGAGTATTTGTTGAAAGAAGGTTATAAGAATGATCCTATCAGCCCATGTATTTTTATAAAGAAATTTGGATCGGGATTTGTTATAATTGCAGTGTATGTTGATGATTTGAATATCATTGGAACTCCTGAAGAGATTCAGTGACTGTAAATTATTTAAAGAAAGAGTTCGAAATGAAAGATCTAGGAAAGACAAAATTCTGCTTGGGGTTACAAATAGAGCACCTAGAGAATGAAATCCTTGTGCATCAATCAACATACATAGAAAATGTTCTTAAAAGATTTTCTTTGGATACAGCACATCTATTGAGCAACCCTATGGTTGTAAGATCACTTGAAGTAGAGAAAGATCCATTCCGACCTCGGGAAAATGATGAAGAAATTCTTGGTCCTGAAGTACCGTATCTTAGTGCAATTGGAGCATTAATGTACCTTGCAAGTCATACACGACCCGACATATCATTTTCAGTTAATTTATTAGCAAGGTTTAGTTCATGTCCAACCCGAAGGCATTGGAATGGGATTAAACATTTACTTTGTTACCTTCAAGGTACGAAGGATATGGGTTTATTTTTTCCAAAGTTGTCCAAAGAAAATTTGATTGGTTTTGCAGATGCAGGTTATTTATCTGATCCTCATAATGGTCGGTCACAAACTAGATATGTGTTCACATATGGTGGTGCTGCCATTTCTTGGCGTTGCATGAAACAAACCATTGCAGCTAGTTCTTCCAATCATTATGAGATTTTAGCAATTCACGAGGCTAGTCATGAATGTGTATGGTTAAGGTCAGTAGTTCAACATATAAAAGAAGTTTGTGGTTTATTATCTGGGAAAGAGGCACCAACAACTTTATATGAGGATAACGCAGCTTGTATTGCTCAACTTAAGGAAGGATACATCAAAGGTGATAGAACAAAGCACATCTTACCCAAATTTTTCTTCACTCATGATCTTCAGCAGAATGGAGATATAAATGTATTGCAGATTCGTTCAAGTGAGAATTTAGCAGACTTATTTACTAAGGCTCTTCCGATAGCAACATTCAAAAAGTTAGCTTACGGCATTGGATTGCGTCGTCTTAAAGATCTCAAGTGATGTAGTCATGAGGGGGAGTTAATGCGCGCTGCAATTTTTTTTCCTTAACCATGGTTTTTTCCCACTGGATTTTCCTGGTAAGGTTTTTAACGAGGCAGCATCTTATGTGCATTATTTTGTACGAGTTTTATAGTAAATGTTAGTTATTGTTTTATTCAATATATAGTCATCCAAGGGGGAGTGTTATGATAATATCTAAATATGGATGACTATTATCCTATGTACAATCTAGAATATTCTAGAGTTGGGTATTTGGTCTTATCCATTGATGGAACCCTAGGTAATGTACATTATATATATCCCGTACTAGATGGAATATGAAATACAACGTAACAATCTTCTCTCATCTCTCTATATTTTCTCTTCCATATTTAACAAAAATAAGATTTAAAGAAAGATTTGTTTTTTTCCTAATATTTAATGTATTAAGGATTCAATGCAAAATTTTGAATGTAATTTTTGAATATATTGGTAGTTTACGGAAAAAAAAAATTGCATGTGTTATATAAAGATATAAAGTTTTTCTTGGTATTTAATTTATGGTTTTTTTTTTCTTTTCTCTCTCTCTCTTCTTCTCTTTTTTTTTTTTTTTTTTTTTTTTTTTTTTTTTTAGGGTGAAGTTTCTAAATTTGTTTTGGGAATATAGACTCAACCACCTAAATTCGTTTTTGGTGGTTTTGGGGTGGTGTTTTAGGGTTAGGGAAGGCCGAAGAAGGGTAAGAGAAGGGGATGGGGGTCGATTTCGGTGGGGGGAACAGGGCTGGGGGCGGATTCCAATGGGGGAAAGGGAAAGGGGGTGGTTTTCATTCGGGGTGGGGGCCGGGGCAGCAAGAACGGGGAAAGGGAAGGGGGGTTGGATGTGTAGGGTTGGGGAAAGGGAAGAGGTGGGTTCGCGTCGGCGCCGACCGAAGCTTTAAGCGCCGGTCGTCGGTAGGGGGAGGGGGGAAGGGTTGGCAGTTGAGGGGAGGGGAGAGGGTGGCTGGGTTACTCTTTTTTTTTTTTAATAAACTTAACTAACGGAACCTTAACGGATTCCGTTAAGTGGTTGTGAAATTTTAATTATTTGATTTTAGGTTGTAGCAAAATAAAATAAAAAATTAAACAGGTAGCAAATGTAACACAAGGTACTTTCGCTGGTAGTAAATGTCAATTTTTCCTAATTTATATTAATGTAATGATCAATAAAATTTTCATGATTAATATAATGTATCCTCATTTGTAAAAGCATGGTTTTATATTTCGGTTTTTTGGATCCAAACAAGGTCAATCCGATCCGATCCAAAAACCCAAATTTATAAAAAATTTCAATTCGATCCGATCAGATTTAAAGTTTTGATCCGATCTGATCAGATTTAAAATTTGGATCCGATCTGAATTAATAATTCGGAATGAATTGAATTGGATTTTGGTTTTTATCCGAATAATGAACACACACCCCTAATTGTAAGCTTATTTGAGAATCTTTGTATTTATTTTTTCTAAAAGAAAGAATCTTTGTATTTCTGTTATGGAGTACTAATTATGAAGTTGAATTATTTTATTTATATGTATTGGTAATTGATTGTAATGTCGTGGTCAGTGGAGAATTAGTGGTGACCAACCATCCAAAAAATCCTCAATTCGCCACTTAGCTAGATTGATTTTAGAATGAATGAAGATTTTTTAATATATTCCCTTTTTCCCCGGAACTTCCCCAAAACTCTTAAAGTTTACCACGATGACACATAAATTATAAAGGAAAAATTGTCCAGAATAATCCGACCTTTATACCTCTTTCGCTTTAAATGGTCCTAACCGGTCACCTAACTTGTCATTACAAGTTACTAGACACGTGTCAGCTTCTGATTGGTTGATAAAAATAATTTTTTTTTAAAAAAAAAAAAAAAAACCCAACCCAAATTCCGGCAGCCTAGCCACTGGCCATCATCTCCCTTCCCCCTCCCCGAATCCAGCCACCAACTCTCCTTCCCTTGCTGATTCCGAGCACCCCTTCTTCTTCCTCCTAGTTTCCGGCCGACTCGACCGTAGCACTAGCCCGCTAAATTGCCATAAAAGTAGATTGACTGCTGCAATGTTGTTGCTTCTCCTTCGCAATTCACATATGCGCCACCGTACCCTTAAACCCGCCACAACATCACAACCAATCTCCCCTCAGCAAACACCAAACGATGCCACCAACCACCATCACAATCAATTGCTAACCACCAAAACTACACCAATAACAGCCGGCAGGCACCACACAACTAGAGCTGCCGCTTCGAGCACCTACAAATCAACCCCAAAATCGCAAATTAAACCCATTAAAGCCGCCAATCCAAGGGCAAAGTGACAATTTCGGTTAGTGGGCTGGGTAGAGGAGGTGGTTTCGGTGGGTGGGCTGGGTAGGTGAGGTGGTTTCGTTTTTTTTTAAATATTATTTTTTTTTAAAAAAAAAAAAAATAGACTAATTGTGTGTTGACACATGTGCAAACATTTCCAAGTCACAAATAATAACTTGTTTAGCCAGTTTCAAGTCACTTGGACCATTAGGAGCGGATTAGATATAAAGGTCGGATTATTTAAAAATAATCAAAATGTGGGATTATTTTGTGCGGATGAGGCAAAGGTTGGATTATTCCGGATAATTTATCCAATTATAAATTATGGAAATTAATTTATTGCTTATCAGTTATCAATTGTTATTTCATTAAAACATTAGTAGTAATTATTCTTTTAATTGAATGAAAATAGGGGGCAGGACCTTTTACTATTGGAAATGAAGAAGTATTTAAGAGTAGACGAAAAAGAAAAGTATAAAGGTATTCTGGGACAAAGTGAGTATACAATATAAGATACAACAAATTCATACTACTATTCGTGTCCCACACAACTTTCAACAAATCCAAGGGAATACCATGGTACAAAACTCAAACAAGTCTCCCTCAAACAACTTTTTACATGGTAAGAACTTCCATCGCATTCAAAATACCTCAAGAACCACAGAGAAGATATAAAATTTCTTTCTGGGATAAAATCACAGTCATGTCATAATTTAGTCTGGAACTAAACAAGGTTATCTTCATCGAGTTCATCACCCTCTTCCCCAGCAACTTCAGCCCGAATTGCATGCAGTTCCCCAGTTGGCAGTTTTCTAGCGAGCCTGATTATCACATGTTCCAAATTTGATATGGTGCTAGATTGTGCCACACGTTTAACTTCTTCAATGTCACCTTCTCTGTACGCAGACATAAGTTTACTAGCCACACGAAATTGATCACTGTCCATAAAAGCATCAGTTTGTAGACAATCATTGTAACACTTCTCTGCTTGTTTGAAGTCATGAGTATAGAGGTAAACAATGATGGCACTTAGGTAAGCCTTGCATTGGCTGTTTTTGGCATTGCTCTTATCAGCTGCCAAGCCCAACCTAAGCAAGGTAGCTGCAGCATCTTCATACTTCTCAAGTTTTATATAAACACTAGCAGCAGCTCGATACAAGTCAAAGGCCATCTGCTCCTTTTCATCCTCTTCAAGAATTTCACAAGCACTTATATATAAACGTGCAGCTTCCTCGGGCATAGACTCTTCCAAAGCACGAGCACCTTTAGCAAGAGCATCTGACGCAGGCTGCGATCTTCCACATTCAATATACAACTCTGAAGCCCTTTTGTAAAAATCGGCAACCTCATTCCAGCTTCCTAGTTCCTTGGCCATCGCAGCAGCAGATTCCATGAATCTGGCTGCATCCCAAGGCGAAGAGAGCATCTCCTGTCCCTTGGATGCTTTCTCAAAAGCTAACTTTGCCTTTTCGTTTTGTTTAGCAAGCCTGAATGCAATAGCAGCTTGTTCATATAGCACCGCCGCATTCTTCCAATCAGCATTCCATCTAGTAAAACTTAGCTTAGTAATCTTGTCAGCTTTGGCCATCTGCTTTTCAGGATCTGAGCTCGCCATGGTTGAATGCCTTCAGTACACAACAACTTATTTTCAGGACACAACTATTGACAGCTTTTAGACAGTAAAGGGCTTTCTGAAGGATTACACAGTCCCTGTATTCCATTCATGACAACAAAAGGCTAACATCAACAAGCCAAAATATATGCAAACCCAGTAAGAAATGATGGCTCAGGCATCAAACAGAGAAAAGAAAAGAAGAAAAATTAACAAATTGCAAATTCCTATGCAATAGTCAATGCCTCAGTTTGATGAAGACATATTACAGCATTAAATTTGAATTCCTTCAAACAGTATTCATGCATTCACCTGGGCCTATCAACTCATGAACAACACACACCAAACCACCCCCACTCCCCCACCCACCAAAAAAAAGAGCCTCGTTACTCAGCGAGGATTAATCCCTTGCCTCTAGGGTGGAAGGTAAGAAGGCATTGCCACTCCTCCCTTGATTCTCAAAAGAAACATCCTTAGCATAAGTGTAGCATGTGGTTCAAAGAAGAAAAAAGAAAAAACTGAAGATACCTTGAAGGAACCAGGAATCCAGGATGCGATTCAGTTACAAAAATACACTAAAGGGATGTTTGTTTTAAAAAAAAAAAAAAAGGAAAAAAACAAAACATGAAACCAGCCCCCCCCCCCCCCCCCCCCAACCCAACAAAAAAAAAAGCCTCCATGGTGTTTGGTTAGAGAAAAGGAGATGAATAAACAAACCCCTCCGGTATTCCCTAGTTGATCTATTATTTCTACCACCCCTCGACGTTATATGCAATCAACCAATCTCTATGCATCGTAACTTTTAACATGCCAATATCCACATGATCACCGCCAATTGCCGACCACAATTACACCTCCTTTGCCAGCACCATGCTTACTCAATCATCGACTTATTTTCACAGCAGGGTGGTGGGAAAGTTGGTGGTGGGTATATTGGAAGCTAGGTTGGGGTTAGGACACTGATCAATCCAGCTATGGTCATGGAGTACAAGGGTTTGAGGATTTTATGAAGCCCTTGGTGGAGGTGGAAATCAGTATACATAGTAGAAGGATTTAAGGGAACGTCATAAAGGAAATGGAGAAAACACTGTTTAAAAATACCAACAAAACAACATTTGAAAATTGAAACCCCCAAAACAAAACCCCCCTAAACAATTTCATCATCCACCAATTCCAGGAACATACTTCTCAATCTAATCAACCAAAAAAATATGCACACTTTAGTCTCCTTAAATGACAGCTAACGACGATGAATATACAACTATAAGCTCTTGTGGAAACAAAGTAGCCAACTAACACCCTTCCCCCATCCCCAACTCTGGGAATAGGAGGAAAGTCCTTCCTTTATCTCCATAACTTACAAACATAATTAAAAAAAAATAAAAGGCCATAGCTAAAGTCGAAATAAGAGATTACTCGAATGCAATAATGCACCATCAATTCCTCCAATCTCAAATCGAAACAAATATGATGTAAACAAGTTCTCCAATCTCAAAGCTAACCACACAGCTTGAACACATAAGTTATGCCTAAATCAGCACAGAACCTCTTTCTTATCCAATTAAAAACGCAAATTACACCAAAAAAAATGCACCATCAATTCCTCTCTTGTAAAGTTGTGATACTGTCACCAAATTATACGACCTCATAACTGACAAATTAATCATACCATCGAAAATTGGCTTCGACAATCAGTACAATAATTAATTTATTCAAAAAGAACCCAATATACACCAATATTAAAATAGTATGATTGAGTGTAAGCATTGAAATTATGCTAATTGAGCTGAAAATCTTATAGTGAACAACAATCCTTGTAAAATGTAAAGAATAAAAAAATAAAATGCGAGAATTAAGCATGGAAAGAATCAAAGACAAATATAAATTACCCAGACAATGATAGAGTTGAATTTCAGGGAAAGTTTGATCAAGCCTTAGATCCTGCTTTTCAATTTTGATCTTCAATTTGGGGAAAAAGCAGGAGAAAAAACGCTCTTTGCTAAGTTTGCTTCTTTATTCTTGGCTTTGGCTGGTTCTAATTGCCAGTTTGCTTGATATTATGTCCGTCTTTAAATACTACCGGTACTTCCGTTTTATATTATTTGCAACAATTTAACATAAAAGAAAAAATGTTTAATCGTTGCAAATAATATGAAACGGAGGTAGTAATTGACATAATTAAACTTGATACACATACTATGTACATATACTACCTCCATTTTATATTATTTGCAACAATTATACATTTTTCCTCTCTTCTTTATGTCAAACCATTGCAAGTAGTATGAAATGGAGGTAGTATAAATATTGATAAAATAAAGTCAAGCCTATCAATTATTGGGAGGATGAGTCTATTTTTTCTCTCTTTGTTTGATTGTGTTGGCCGAGTGAAGTGTAAAGAACGTCCCTAACGTTTGCCAAATGTTTAGTTTTACTCCTTAAATTTAGAAAAGTTTGGTTTTGGTCCCTCTACCACCACTTTGGGTGGTCTTTGCTAACTGGACCAAACATTAAGGACCTTAGGTGTTGACCGAATCAAACATTAGGGACCTTTGCTGCTGGTTGGACCAAATTGTAGGGACTTTGCATTTTTTATTTATTCAATTGCTACTAAATATGTTAATTAACCATATATAACCTTAAGTCGCAGCCAATAGTTCATGCGACAACTTTAAAAATTTGTCCAACCCATTTTTATTTGTTTTTTGTTTTTGAGAAAAGGGCTGTATAACTTTCAACTCAACTGTTAGCCCAGTTTTATTTCTTCCACTTATTCCGCCAGTTTCAACTCTATTTTCTTATTTTAAAAAAAACCACCATATTCAACTCCATTTTCTCTTCTTTTTCACTGCAATTTCTACTAATTTTCTTTCTTTTCTTTTTCAACTTTTTTTCAATTGTTTCACTTATGCAATTTCTACATGTTTTTGCAAATTTTCTTCATTTTCGTCTGCATTTTTCTTCTTTTATGAAAGATTTCTCAGTTAAATATTATCGTAAATCGAAAAAAATGAGGTATAAAAATGTTAATCGTTTGCCACTGAAGGTTACGGTAGAACATCCTGATGATTCACTTCTTTCCAACTTTAGGTATGCATTTTTTCCCTTAATTCTTAATTTTTTTTTTCATGATTGCTAAACGCAACCTCTAGTTACTCTACTATACACCCCTCCTAAATACCATAAATACCCTTCTAAGCTAAAATCATCTTCACGACATTTTTGCCTGTTTTCCATTCCACATAATCAATTAGCGAACAATATTCCGAGATCTAATGAATATGAACACGGATCAGATGAAGTTGGGTGACACACGAAATAGGCTCAATCATTTCATACAATTTGAACGAAATATTAAAAAGTGGTTTTATTTATTTATTTATTTTTGAAGGATGAAAAGTGATTTTATTGATTCTACACATAATAGATTCGTATGATTCTTATCAAATTCGAAGAGGCTAATGTAAAAATTATTACCCATTGCAAATTCAATGTATTTTAAGTTAAATTAATGCACTCTTGTTATTAGATATTACTTGAGAGGAAAAAAAAAATAAAATGGTTATTTTCTCCCTACATCTAATAAATGAGTGGAATAGAGGCTGCGCTAAGTAAAGTTAGGTTGCGTTTAGCACTCCCCTTTTTTTTACTATGAACTGTTTATACATATATATATATATATATATATATATATATATATATATATATATATATATATATATATATATATATATATATATATATATATATATATATATATATATATATATATATATATATATATATAGGGGAAGACTCTCGTGAGAAATTTTCTTATGTGAGAACACTCTTTATGTTCTAAATATTTACTCGCATGTTCTAAATTTTAAATCTGATGTTCTAAACTTTTCCTTAGGTATTCTAAATTAAATCAAATGTTCTAATTTAGTACTCACATGTTCTAAACTATAAATTAGTTAAGTTCGATGTCATAAATTTTAAATAACTTGTTCCAAAATTTTAACTTGTATGTTCTAAATTTTAAAACGTGTGTTTTAAGATTTTTAATTATATGTTCCAGATTTTAAATTGTATATTCTATTTTTTTTACTCGTATGTTCTAAATTATTTACTCACACTTTCTATATTCTATATCAGTTTGTTCTAAATTTTTATTCACATGTTCATAATCTTAAATCATATGTCTACATTTTACTCATATGTTTAAAATTTCATAAAGAAAATTTTATAAATTTTTAATCACTTGTTCTAATTCTTAAAACAGATGTTCTAAACATATTAGTCACACAAATGTTCTAAATTATTACTCATATGTTCAAAATTTTAATTTAAGTCACATGTTCTAAATTTTAACTCGCATGTTCTAAATTTTAATTCACATGTTCTAAATTTTAAATCAGTTCTCATATAAGTATGAATTCTCACATATGGACTTATTCTCAGCGGATCCCTCCCCTATATACATATATATATGTATATGATTCAGTATACATTTTGTTTCTTTTACTGCTGCTTTAAACTGTTAGTTATTTCATTATTTGTAATGTAATTTTTTGATTCAAAATGTAGGCTATTAGTATATATTTTCATCGTAATTCAACTTATGCTTTGTTTGTGTTTAATTAATTGAATTTTCAATTTAATGTATCTGTTTTTATTTTAGCATTTGCTTTTGCTTCTTAGGGTTTTATGATATCGTATTTTGTATCGTAAATTTCATTTAGGTCTTTGTTCAATTTTTATGTCCTTTTAGATTTTGTAATGTATTTTTATGTTGTTTTTTGATTATTTATTTTTAGTTACAGAAAATCTAAAGCAGAAAAAGGTACTTCAAAACAAAAAAAATCAAACAAAATCTAGGTATGATCTTTCGACTTATATAATTTTTGTGTTGGCTAATATTTTGATTGTTTTACTTGAAATCTTCCGTTGGCTAAAATGTTTTCTTAATTGCCTGATTTTTTTGGCTTATATTTTTCATATACTGTCTGATAAGATTTTTATGTTGGCTTGTATATGGTGATATTGATGGATGATATATTTATTGTGTTGCCTTATATAATCATATTGATGGCTTATATGATGATATTTTTGGGCGATATATTTATTAGGTTGCCTTATATAATCATTTTGATTGCTTATTGGCTCATATGTTTTTCTTTGTTGTGTAAAATATATCTTTTTGTTGTCTAATATGTTTTATCTTTTTACTTATCTTAATTATGGTTTATATACTTAAATTTTGGCTTATTTGTTTATTTTATTGGTTTAGATGTTTCTTGTCAGATATATTTTTGTTATTGGCTTATATCACTGTTTTGTTAGCTTATCTATATTTTGTGTCTGATATCATTATAATGATGTCTTATTCTATAATAATGATGGTTGATATTCTTAGTCAATTGCTTATATACTCCCTCCGTCCCATAATACTTGACACAATTCCTATTTTCGTCTGTCCCACAATATAAGACATGTTACTAAATATGAAATGAGACCACTAATAAAATAATATTAATATATTCCCATATTTTCTCTCTCCTCACTACCCCCACCAACCTTCACCCATTGTTTTATTGCAATATAAAATACAAAAGTGAATCTTGTATATAAGAAATGAACTCGTAGTTTTCTTAAGCTACGTGTCCACCCCAATGTCCCAAGTATTATTGGACGGAGGTAATATTAATATACAAAAAAATCTTAGAGAGAGAAAATCCTAGCAACCTACCATTTTTTACCTTAAAATCTTTCGATTGAGCCATGGCTAAGGATAAAAAATCGAAGGGAAGCAAGAATTCTAGCTCCAAATCGAAGAAGAAGCAAAAATTAAAACAAACTTTAAAACCTAAGACCCGGAATTATACGAAGCGAATGGAATAGAGCATTGCTTCGGATGATGTTTTTGAAGCTGGCTGAAGTATTCAATGGAGGAAGAGATACCAGTGAAGGAGGTTACTGAAGAGGATCGATTGCAGCACCAGGAGTTTAATGATTGGCTTCAAGTAATCCATCATTCCTCGAGCT
This sequence comes from Chenopodium quinoa, assembly GCF_001683475.1. Lineage (NCBI taxonomy): Eukaryota > Viridiplantae > Streptophyta > Magnoliopsida > Caryophyllales > Amaranthaceae > Chenopodium > Chenopodium quinoa. The sequence goes on along the minus strand of NW_018744633.1, from coordinate 2,579,122 downwards.
CCATTAATGAGTTCGATAATACCTCTGATTTTGGGATTGCTAGTAGTGGGTTCATCAATCCTACACCATTGATGATTGATGATGGAACTTTGAGCTTTTGAAACAGGGTAAGTAATTTTTCCCCAAATTCTACTAACCCAGATATTTAATGCTCTATTTTACGAACTACTGCTATTAGAAACCTTGTTTTTCAATCTGCTGCTGCTAATGATAGTAGTAGGAATTCTTGGAGAGATAATTTGTTCAAGAATGTTGTTGATGAGGAGGTTAACTTGTCTAGTAATGGTCAGGCAAAGGTGGGGGTTATTATTAGCTCACAGAATTTGATACAGATTACTACTAATGGTGTACAATCTGAAGTTGATTTATGGAATTCAGCTTAAGTTTGCTATGTTTTAGGGGCTAAACCTATGTATTCTGCAATTTGTAGACACCCAATTGTGTCTCCCCAAAACCAAACCCAAACCCAGTGATGAAAACCTTTCGCGTCATTTTATTATCGAACGAAGTAAAAGTGTGCAAAGTATTAGGTGAGGTTGTTTTTATTAAAATGTTTCTCTTTCTATTTTTAAAAATATTTCTTTTCTTGCTCTTTTTTATGAAAATGGTCATTCCAATTTGGTTTTGTCCATGATAAGGGTCCAATAATATTGTAGTTGGATTGGGCTCGAAAAGAGCTTTCCAATGATATATTATAAGTCCAATTCCGATAAATTATGAGGAATTATATAGATTAAATTAAATTAGGCCCAATGATTTCTAATGTGGCCCAATGATCTAGAGGAGGACCTATTGATTATTATTCCTAAAGTATTAGGATTGATTTTAGTCTTCTAGGAATATCTAGAAGGTTCTCTTTAATTCTAATGAGGTTAGGATTGATAATTATATTTTTAAAGATGTTTTATTTTGAATAAAATATATTAAATCTGATTTTAAATCTGCTTAGATGCAGAATTATCTGATTTTAAATCTGCTTAGATGCAAAATTACCTATAATCGGCTTAGAAGGTAATTTCGCGTGTAAAAGCGCGTTGAATTTTAAACCAGCGCGAGACGAAAGAGTCGTCGCCAAGAGCTGACTTTCGTCGCCTGGCGCTGGCCTTCGTCATCTGATGACGAGCTTGTCGTCTGGCGCTGACTTCTGTCGTGCGACAGGAGGTATTTTATTCCGAATATGATTTTCTTTGATCCCCGTGCTATTTTTCCTATAAATAGGGGTCGTATCTCCCTATTTTCAAATCATTAACAATCATCATCTACATTTATAACCATCATCTCTTTCTCTCTCTCTCTCTTAAAGCTAGAAGCTTTCTCTTTCTTCTTTTTCCTAGACCTTCCCTCTCTCAAAATTCAAAGTCGAAATAACGCTATAAAAAAACTAGAAAATTCAAGAACAAAAAGTTGTTGAGGCATGTAGGAATTAGTGCTGAGAAAACAGCGTCAGCGCCGAACGATGGCGCTGTCGCCTGGCGACAGACATTGTTTTCTTGCGCCGAATTCTTCCAATTCCGAGCCAAAAATCTACCTTCTTGTTTTAACTAGTTTTCTAGTACTATTTGCTTGGTTTTAATTCCTGATTGAGTTTTCCCCTTTTTTCTGAAACCCATATATGTTCTACATATGGCCATAACCCTCTGGGAATTCACGCTCCATCTACCCAATCGAACGCTCCTGGCAACGAAGGGTACATCCGAGTTTGTGAATTCACCAAACCATGGAAGCAAGTTTAACTTGCGGGGTCCCATCCACTCGCACCAAACCTTCCAAAGGTAAGGTTTCCGCGCGGTGCATCCGGACTCATAACCATGGACCCTTTTTGACTAACCCATATCCTGAACTTTAGAGAACTAGAGCCATGGTTAGGTTGCAAATTTATTACATCATATTGTGACTACTTGACTACTTGTGCATTACTTGCTTGTGCATACTTATATGTGATTAAACTAACCGTTTGGTTCGACTTGTAATTATAAATATGCTTAAATAAACTGACCAAGGACTAAAAAAATTTGCTTAATTAATTTATTAATTAATTTGGGCTAATAAATACGTCTAAAATCGAGTCATAGTTCCTTTGAGTCAACCCGGATTTTTAATTTTCGTATACTGCACAAGCGTCAACCTGTTTTGGTCATAGCCGGAGTTCTAGGAAGAGTTACGAGTTATACAACCTACGGATTTGTAGCCCGAGTTTTATCTTTCATTTGGCGTTGGTTTCGTTTAATTTGAAGTCACAGATAAAAAGTTATGACTAAAATACTACAGCCTGTCCAGTTAAGTGCACATACGTGAAGTCCTAACTTAGTCATTGTTTAAGTCTAGTCACATAGTCATGACACGAGTCAAACATGTCACCTACACTCACTAGCCTTAGCAAACACTTTGTGTATATGTCATCATGACCATGTCTTAGGTTCATGCATGAGTCGATTTTTCTGTCACTTGAGTTGGGGGTACATTCAATTCCTAATTTTTTCATATCTCTCCATCTACATCGTCTTTTCACTCTCTACATGCTTTCTCCATATCACAACCTTCATTATTCCTACTTTCTTCCATCTACTGCAAGTTGAATAGAGTTTGAGTCAAATAATTAACAAAAGTATCCATAATTTCCCTTTCCACAACACTTGGTCAAGGAGAGAATGGCGCTTAATCAAGGACAACACCTTTGTTCAAGTACTACTTTTTGACAAACCAATTAGTTGGAAAAGAAAATCTAAGAAGATATTGGCGTCTCAGGAAGAAGTCAACGAACTTAGGAAGGACGTGGCTAACGTAACTAAATTGATGAAGGCTATGGCCCTTCAAATGAATGACCCTGTGAAGAAACAACAAATGGAGTTCATGCAAGAAATCTTGAGCAACTATCCAATGACTATAGGTTCCAGGGAATTAGCTCACAAGGGGTCTTAGTGGACAAAGAAATTCTTCCGCAGAAGTTCAATGCCAACGACATCCCTAAGTTCAAGCCAACGGACAATCCTTATTTTCACTTAAGGGCTTTTGAAACCATAATGAACATTAAGGGAATTGATAGGAGTATTTTTCACTCTTTGTTCTCACTATCTCTAGAAATCGTTTGTCAACATTGGTTCTTTTCTCTTGATAAAGAGAAGACCTCTACTTGGGATGGAATAATAAACGCTTTCATTGATAAATATAAGTGCAACATTCAAGCTGAAACAGACCATAGACAACTTGAGATGTTAAAGCAAAAGGAAAACGAATGGTTCACTTCTTTCTTTAACAAGGGGAGGGAAACTTCTGCTAATATGGTCGAGGTCCCTACTGAAAAGGAGTCTGTAAGGATGTTCATGAAGAACCTTCAAGACAAGTATTTGAAGCATTTGAAATATCAACATAACTTGAATACTTTCGAAGCCGTCTATGACACAGGTATTGAAATCGAAGACGACCTTGCAAAGCAAAAAGCTACTAACAATAGCAGCAACAGTGGCCGGAAAGGAAATAAGAACGACAATCCTTCTTCTTCCAAAAACACCCACTCTAGTAACAATGTTAGTACCTTTGATCTCAATGAAGTCTTAGCCATGGAAAATTAAGGGTCTAAAAAGCAACTAAGGAAAGATTTCACTCCTATTGGGATGAGATATGATACTGCCTTCGATCGACTCCATGCCAAGGGACTCATTACTCCCATTGGACCTATTCAAGATCCCGCACATGAGAAGAGATTGCCTAGTTGGAACCCAGATGCACATTGTAAGTACCATCAAGGTAGGGGTCATACTACTGAGAGCTGTTGGAAGCTAAAAGAGGTCATCCAATACTTGATCGATAATAACAAGCTTCCCATACCGCCAGTTAGCAAGAAGACCGAGTGATAATAAGAGCGCAAGACACGAGCCGAGCTTCAACGACAAGATTTTGTGACCTCTTTTTCTATTTCTTTTATTCATCCTTTCCCCAATAAGTCTAGCATATGCACCTTTTATTTACCTTAGATCTTATTTTTTTAGATTTTTTTTCTTTTTACCTTTTAATAAAATGAGCATTTATTTTCTCGCATATGATCATCGCATTGCATTGCATAAAAAAAAATCTATGTTGAACTAAGCATAAGGTATACCAATGATTTGAGGCACCCCTTGTAGCCTATCATATCACCTTTCACCCTTCAAATATATAATCATTTCTTGTCGTCTAACGATAGACTTTTATTTTTTCAACCCACATCTTCTTAACCTTGGGATGGGATGGTGTGCAACTTATGCAATTTCAAAAGCTTGAGCGATTTTAAAAGATTAAATAGCAAAAGGCAAACAAAAAAATAATAAAAGTGTACAAAAGGGTGAGTGTTCCAATGTCTTTGATATGAATATATCTTTGATAAGAACACGTCTCAGATTGCGTCTCTTATCGAGTGCTAGGTACCGTGTCTGAGAAACATGAATGCCAAGTGAGTGATAGACCGCATGATCGGGATTGCCCACACTTATCCAAATAAAAATGCAAAAGCAAAAAGAAAAAAGAGAGCAAAAAATAATAAAGAAAAAAAAAGAGAGAATTAAAAAGTGAAGAAACCTCAAGCGTTAACATATAAAGTTTTAAAATGCAAGATTGTACATCTTGGGGGCTTATCTATGGTCTTGAGCCTTCATTCCCCTTCTTCTTCAACCTTTATCCTAACCACGTTACAACCCATAAAATACCTCTTTGAGGTATACACACACTTGTGCGAGGTTCGGTTAGAGCTACGTTCGGCCAGATTCCTAACGGAAACGTAGGCAACCTCACATTGGGGTGCGACTGTAATAAAAATGCATTCATATTTACGTTCATAATTGATCATATCAAGGGATCTCCTATGGTCATCCTTATCCATTTAGAGCTAGACTTGGGGGCTTGATCCCTACATCATTAGCCTACCTAGCCTAAGAGTCACCACTATTTGACTCTTCTTGAAATAATATTTCTCCATAATGTTAGCCTTTGCAGCATAACTTTTGTATCACTTTCACACACGCCACATATTCATGACCAAATAATCCACCTCTTAGGATCCCTTTGTCATAAAATCTTAACACAATGTTGAAGCATGCATGCCTTGTCATATCAAAATCACTCATCGGTGTAATCATCATTGCATCACAAAGTATGAAGTGCTTAGCCTCTCTGCCTAAATTACCCAAATACTTTCATTATCAAGTCAACAATTCAGATAGCTTAGGATGAATTAATCCTTTCACTATGAGATACAACGTGGACACATACATTTGACTAAACTCATTCAACATGCACCATCAAACACTTCACTTCTTCCCTTTTGCGTCTTTCTTTTTCGGGAGAAAGTCGGTACCCTCCACAAAAAATGACGTAATTTTTTTGCTTGCCTTTTTGCATTTTCGAGTCGCACTATCACATTATAATGCACACACGATTCATGTACGTTGAGTCATGTCACCTCGAATTGAGTCTAACACATGTGTCAAAACGCATTAAATTATACAAGATTCACACACGTGTCAAAACACATTGAGTCCACCTCAAGTCAGTCAATCACCTTAGGTCAACCCTAAGAAAAACACCAGCAAAGTCTTTTGCAATCTTTTGATTTTTATAGGATACAACCATTTAGCAAAGCTCCTGTTCGCAGCTAACCGGATGATCTCAACAAATATTCAAGTATCAAAGCTCTTTTGTTCGGAGACGCGTGGATTTTCCTATCAGGCTCTTTTGCTCAGAGATGTGTGGGCATCCTATTTAAGCTCTTTTCTTCAGAGACGCGTGGACATGTCAAAAAGCTCTTTTGCTCAGAGACGCGTGGGCATATCATTCAAAGCTCTTTGTTCAGACACGCGTGGACATTTCTTTTCAAGATCTTTTTCTTAGAGACGCGTGGGAATCCTATTAAAGCTATTTTATTCATAGACGCATGGACATTTCTTCCAAAAGGTCCATTGTTTAGAGACAACATCCCTCTAAAAGCTCCATTGTTCACGAGTGAACATCCCTCCAAAAGCTCCATTGTTCAGAGACAGTGAACATCCCTCTAAAAGCTCCATTGTTCAGAGACGAGTGAACATTCCTAAAAACGAATCACTTTTGTTCTGAGACGAGTGAACATCAACGGCGACGAAGCACGACCACAACATCAACAACGACAAGATGGCATTCCCTAGCTTGAGGAACTTCGTCAAACCAAATCGGTTTCTTCAGAGACGTGTGCTCGACGGTGCAAGATACGTGTTTCTTAACTCTTTTATCTGTTTAATTAACGCTAGTTTGCAGGTATTGGCGTTACAAGAATGATTTAGGATTGCAGAACGTTTGGACATTATCCGTCCCTATCGCTACTTTTGACTTTTGTTTTTGAAACTTGCGTTTCTCCAAACTCAGTCAAAGTGGGGGCTTCTGTAGACTCCTAAATGTGTCTCCCCAAAACCAAACCCAGTGAGGAATACCTTTCATGTCATTTGAGTATCGAACAAAGTAAAAGTGTGAAAGGTCTAGTGATGTGGATGTTTTTATTAAAATATCTCTCTTTTTGTTTTAAAAAATGTTTCTTCTTTAACTTTATTTATGAAAATATCCAATCTAGTTTGGTTTGGTCCATGATAAGGATCCAATAATGGTTTAGTTGGATTGGGCTCGAAAAGACCTTTCCAACAATCCCAATTTTGATTAATAATGAGGAAGTTATGGCCAAAATACTAAACTGAGCCCAAGCCGGATTTTACCTACGGCCCAATGATCATGTGGAGGGTCCAAAGGTTTAATCCTATTCCTAAACTAATTAGGATTTATTAGAAGCTTCTATGAGTTTCAAAAAGATATTAATTATCCTTTTTGAAATGATAAAATCAAAGAGTTTGATATTGAATAAAACTTTCCTTTTTTAAGTCCTAATTCTATTCGAATTTAAAGATGTTCAAAGACAGTCAGATATTATTTTTGTGAATTATAATCTTTATCCAAACCTTCTATAGTTAAATAGATCTTGAAATTATCTTTCCAATGATATATTATAATATTAATTCAGAGCTATAACGAAAAAGATATGAAAGAAATACGAAACTCTATCCAAAGCTGACATCCTTCCACTTTTTCGGCCATATCTTTTTATATGCACAAGATTTTAATCTGATTCTAATTGGGTTGGATAGTAGACTTCAATATCTTTCCAACGACATATTATATAACTTATTTTGACTTTTGGATCAAAAGATTTGAGAAAAACAAAATCCCACAAAAAACTGTCCCAGCACTAAACAACAGTTCTGTCGCCTGGCGCTGCTACCTGCCGCCTGGCGCTGCTCCTGTCGTCTGGCGCTGTAGGGAATAAATTTCAAGTGTTAACCCCTAGCTTGAACCCCACTGTGATCATACACTAAAGTACGGTGGCGTCCAAAAGGGAAGAAGATAGAGCAAAAGAGTCGCCAACAAGTTTTAGGAACTTGTAAACCGTTCACAGGGGAAGGTTACACCCCTTAACGATCCAAGAGATCGTCAACTCCATAAGGTCTAGAACCAAATAAGGGTTCGGGAATGAAGGTACAAATGCAACCTAAAAGATATTGAACCTGCCCTGATAATAGGCCTCTACTTTATTCTGATCGTATTCATGTGCGCTTCCTAATTAACATGAAATCAATAGGATTAACCCTAAACCTGTTTATCTATGTTGGTTGAATATTAATGCACAAATAAAACTATTATTGGCGATCACTTGAATTATAATCAAATTAACCCTAAATAAGATTATTAATTATCTTATTAAGCGTGATTACAAGTACCAATTCCCTTTAAACATGCATAAAAGGCGTGATCAAGCAATAAATAAATAATCATCAAGCAACATAACAACAAAATAATAAATATAATCATGATCATAAAATTATAACAATGAAATAATCATCATAATAACAATCATATTAACCATAATAATAATCATGTTAATCATAATAATAATAATAATCATGTTAAAGCATAATAAAAATAGCAAGATCCTAGGCATGATACTAACAAGATTAATAACAAACCCTAGCATGTCACTAAACAATAAAAATAAAATCTTTAACCCTAACATGATACTAACAATCATAAATATTAGGAAGAACATAGGAGGCATCGTAACAATCATATTTAATATTAAAATTACCCTAGACATGATACTAGGAATATCATAATAACAATTTAAACATGATTTCTACATCATAATATCAATAAAAATAATTAAAGTACTTACTTTGATGACTCGTACCTCTTTCTAATAACAAAATACACACGTTAGTAACTTCAAGGAAAATAATAAACAAACAATTAAATTAAATAATTGAAATAGAAATTTGGGACCAAACTCTCAGAAATTAAACCTTTCACATCTAGGGAGAAGGCAACTTCGAATATGGCTAGGTGTTTCTAGATATTGTGAATGCAGAATTTTGTATGAAAAAGCAAGTTTTAGAAAAGAGATAGATGGATGAATTGATTAAGGAAATCTTGATGAGAATTAGCAAATGAAAACGGATTGTAGGTGAATATTAATTAAAACTGATTGTTGATGAGAATTGGTGAATGAAAACGGAGTTTTTACGTCGTTATTTATAGAGAAATCAGCCAAAAAGATAAATTAACAGAACAAAGCATTGGCGCACCTAAAACAGAGCTGGTGCCAACACTAGCTGATTGGCTCCAGGCGCCAACACTAGCGCAAGTCGCCAAGCCTAGCTCCTGGCGCCAATGCCTGGAGTCAGGCGCCAGGCCTGTTTTTGACGCGTTTTCGAAAATCAGATAAATTTGCCGTACTGGAGGATAAAATCGTATCTTTTCCTCGAAAATGCTTTTTGATTTTAAGTAAAACTCTGAAAAGTCAACAAAAGTCAATTTATCAATGCTAATTGAATTAGGAATGAAAAGAACCTTCTAGAAGAATCTAGAAGACTAAAACCATTCCTAATTTCATTAGGAATGATAAATCATATTAGGCCCTCCCCAGGATCATTGGGCCGCGTATAAAGCTCAAACCGGCCCAGTTTAGTAAATTGGCCATAACTTCCTCAACATTCATCGGAATTGGGCTTATCATATATCATTGGAAAGCTCTTGTCAAGCCCTATCCAACTACACTACTATTGGACCCATATCATGGACCAACCAAACTGGATTGGTTGTTTTCTTAAAATAAGTTTTCAAAAACAGAAAGAAGAGAAAATAAATTAAAATTATCCGCAACACTAGACTTTCCACACTTTCGCTTCATTCGATTATGATTCGACGTGAAAGGTACTTATCACTGGGTTTGGTTTTGGGGAGACACAAATGGGTGTCTACAGGCGCTAACTCCTGTCGTTGGCGAAATGAGGTATTTTATTCCGAATAGGATTCAAACTCTTTTTTATCGTATCCCGAGCTATTTTTTCTATAAATAGGGGTCGTATCTCCCCGTTTACATTCATTCAAAACCCAGAATTCTCTAATTCTTTCTCTCTTTAAAAGCTAGAATATTTCCTTCTCTCTCTATTCTTTTTCTAAACTTTCCCCTTTACAAAATTCCACATACATTAGCTCTGAACTCACCTAACCAAGTTCGAGGTTGCCTTCGCCCTAGACGTGAAAGGTTGATAATTTCTGAAGGTTTGGTCCCAAACCTTATTACAATTCTTTGATTAGATTTACTGTTTTAATATTTTTCCTTGAAGTTAATAACGTGTGTATTTTGTTATTAGAAAGAGATACGAGGCATCCAAGTAAGTAACTTAATTATTCTTTTGATGTAGAAATCATGCATAGATTATTTTGTTGATTCCTAGTATCATGTTAGGATGTTTTATTGCTTCCTAGTATAATGTTTAGGGTAATAACTAAAATTTCTAATATCATGTATGTTTTTTATTCTTCTTATTTCTTTTATAATATCATGTTAGTATCATGTTAGGGCTAATTGATTTAATGTTTAGTGACATGCAAAGATTGTTATTAATCTTGTTAGTATCAAGCCTAGGATCTTGCTAATATTATCATTGTGCTTTGATATTGAGAATATTATTATTTTGATGATGATTGTTGATTGTTATTATACATATGTTATTATTTTTATTGCTTGATCACGCCTTTTATACATGCTTAAAGAGAATTTGTACTTGTAATCACGCCTAATAAGATAACTAATAATCTTATTTAGGCTAATATGATTATAATTCAAGTGATCGCCAATAATAGATTTTTTTGTGTATTAATATTCAACCAACATAGATTAAACAGGTTTAGGGTTATTCTATTAATTACATGTTAGTCAGAAAGCGCACATGAATTCGAGAAGAATAAAGTAGAGGTATTTTAAGGCAAGTTTAATCTTTTTTAGGTTGGATTTGTACCTTCATCCCCAAACTTCCAGTCAAGGTTCCAGACCTATTGGAGTTAATGATCTCCTGGATCGTTAAGGGGTGTAACCTTAACCTTGTGAACGGTTTACAAATTCCTAAAACTTGTATGGGACTCTTTTACTCTAGCTTCCTTCCCTTTGGACGCCACCATGCTTAAGTGTATGATCACAGTGGGTCTCAAGTGTGAGTTGCTTGAAATATTCCCTACAGTTTTTTGGCGACTCCACTAGGGATGATTTCTATTTTAATTTCTAAAATTTATTTTGGCAATGATTTAGAATTAGTGGACGAGACTCAAAAAGTTCTAAGTATTTCATGTGAGTAATTTTGATTAACATTATTGGCATAAGCATAAAAAGGTTCGCATTGGAAATACCATCCGAATGCGTCAAAAAACATAGGATTTTTACACGTAGGAAATTAGGGAAATATCTTTCACAATTAAAGTTGAAATAACGCTACGAAAAAACTGGAAAATTCAAGAACATAAAGCTGCCAAGGCATGTAAGAATTAGCGCTGAGAAAACAGCATCAGCGCCGAACGATGGAGCTATCGCCTGGCGACAGTGTCAGCGTCTAGCGACAGACGCTATTTTCTCGCGCCGAATTCTTGCAATAACAAGCTAGAAATCTACCTTCTTGTTTCGGTTAGTTTTCTAGTATTGTTTGCTCGGTTTTACTTCTTGATTGAGTTTTTTTTCCTTTTTTTCTGGAACCCATATATGTTTCTGGAACCCATATATGTTCTACATATGGCGAACCCATATGTGTTCTATATATGGCTATAACCCTCTGAGAATTCACGCTCCATCTACCCAATCGAACGCTCCTGGAAACAAAGGGTACATCCGAGTTTGTTGAATTCACCAAACCATGGAAGCGAGTTTAACTCGCGGGTCCCATCTACTCGCGCCAACCCTTCCAAAGGTAAGGCTTCCGCACGGTGCATTCGGACTCATAACCGTGGACCCTTTTTTACCAATCCATATCTTGAACTTTAGAGAACTAGAGTCATGGTTAGGTTGAAAACTCATTGCATAATATCGTGACTATATGACTACTTGTGCATTATTTATTGTGCATATTTTATATATGTTTCTCCTAACCATTTTTTTTGACTTGTGAATGAGTTAAATAAATTAATTAATGACTAAAGGACTTTGCTAATTTAATTAATTATTTAATAAATGATTAAAGTCTAATTAAATCGATCAAACTTGACTTAGTACGACTTTTAGGCTTGTCCTTTTAGAGTAAAATACAGGAAACAGTCTTTGATCAATGTTCCAATAATGGCGCAGAGATCTGGAATGTAGCGCCGCGCAATGATCTTGTCGTCTGGCGCTGACCCTTAGCGTCTGACGACAGTTCGTATTTTTTCACGACGAGTCTGACTAATCAATTGGCTAAACAGTTTAATCGGTTTATTAATGACAGTAATCATGTTCAGTTCTTATTTGAGTCTAGGCACATAGTCTTATGGTCTCACACAAGAGTCAAAGTATGTCACTCACATTCACTATCAAAGCACACACATAATATGTCACCTTTTGACCATGTCTAGAGAGTTTTGAATGTGCGTATTTTTCCGTCATTTTTTTAGGGGGGTTAGTCGAATATTAATCCTCCAATTAAACCATACTTGTTTAAACCCTTACTTTATTTCTTTTTTGTTTTTTAAAATCAATAAAATCAAAGTCAAAATCGAGTCAAGTCATTAAAATAAATAAATGGTTTAATTTACAGCGCTTGGTCAAGAAAGGAAAGGCGGTTAATCAAAGACAATACATTTTTTCAAATACTCCCTTTTGACAAACCAATCAGTCGGAAAAGAAAATATAAGAAGATAATAGCGTCTCAAGAAGAAGTTAATGAACTCAAGAAGGACGTGGCCAACCTAACTGAATTGATGAAGAGTATGGCTCTTCAAATTGATGACCCTATGAGACAACAACAAATGGAACTCATGCAAGAAAGCTTGAGCAAAATATGTAATGACTATATATTCCAAGGCATTAGCTTACAAGGGGTCTCAGTGGACAGGGAACTTCTTCCGCAGAAGTTCAATGCTAATGACATCCCTAGGTTCAAGGCAACAAATAATCCTTACTTCCACTTAAGAGCGTTCGAGACAATAATGAACTTTAAGGGGAAAGATAAGGAAATTTTTCATTCACTCTTCTCTTTATCACTCGAAACCGTTTGTCAACAATGGTTCTTTTCCCTTGACAAGGAGAAAAGCTCTACTTGGGATGCCATTGTAAACGCTTTCATTGATAGATACAAATGTAATATTCAAGTTGAAACTGATCATAGGGAACTTGAGATACTTAAACAAAAAGAGAATGAAGGCTTTACTTCTTTCTTTAATAAGTGGAGGGAAACCTCTGCTAAGATGATTGAGGTACCTACTGAAAAGGAATCTGTGAGATTGTTCATAAAGAATCTCTAGGAAAAATATTCCAAACATCTTAAGTATCAAAGTAACTTGAATACTTTCAAGGCCGTCTATGACATTGGAATTAATATTGAAGAAGACCTTGCAAAGCAAAAAGCTGCTAACACAAACTCCAACAGTTGCTGGAAACGAAACAAGAATTACAATCCTTCTTCTTCTAAAACCACCCACTCAAATAATGTTAGCACCTCTAATCTGAATGAAGTCCTCGCCATGAATAATCAAGGACAAAAAAAACCATTTAGGAGAAACTTTACTCCTATTGGTATGAGTTATGACACCGCATTTGACCGTCTGCATGCAAAAGGTATTATAACTCCTATTCGACCATTTGGGGATCCACCAGTCGAAAAGAGAACGACTAATTGGAACCCCAATGCACACTGCAAATATCATCAAGGTAGGGGTCATCTTACTGAGAATTGCTGGAACCTAAAGGAAGCTATCCAAGACTTGATTGATAACAATAAACTCCTTGTGCCTCCTGCAAGCAAGAAGCCAAGCATCAACAGTGCACCACTTTCTGACTCCTTGGCAATCTCTGATGAGGAAAGTTGTGTTGATCCCTCATCTCTAATCAAACCATTCGAAGAAGCTCGTGCCCTTGAAGAAGAAGAAGAAGAAGTATTCTTCGACGCCATGAGTGAACCGTCCCCAATGCAACAACCGCCCACTAAAGAAGATATGTTGCTCCTCGTATATTCGGTAGAGAAAATGATAGGCATGTGTAGAAGAGTTCTTGAACGCACAGAACAAGAACAAAATAAACATGTCAATAAAGAGGTAACACCTACTATGAAGAAACCATTCTCTCTTCAAGTAGCCAAAACACCCAAAAGGAGCTATAAGCCCTACACTCCAATTGGGACCACCTATGCGAATATGTTCAAAGTGCTCTCCAATAGAACACTGTTTTAAATTTAAGGATTTAATCCAGAAATAAGGAATATCCTCAGTATAATATTATGTTACATATTTTGTACAAAAATACGGCAAAAATAAAATATAGTTAGCATATTAAAATCAAATCATATTATTCAAATAATAAAATAAGATACAATATTTTTTAAATTATCATTTATATAAATAATATTCATATAAGTCATAACAATTTTCATTTTAAGGTCATATTATCTATACTACATCATAGAGGTGTAATATATTGTTCTTCAAAATGGCATTCACTATGATATCTGAGGTCATTCCTCTTAATTAATCATGGAGAATAAAAGTTTGAATTGTGTGGCTATTGTGCCAACCTGACTATTCTGATCAAATCTAAAAAAAAAAAAAAAAAAAATTAACTCACTTGAGTTAATTTTAGTTGATAAGAAGGTACACTATTATAGGTTTATAACAATTTTCGTCTTTTAGATTTTGTTACTTTTTTGTAATATGTATACTTATAAATTATAATGCAAAACTGATTTTGATATGATAATGTTTAAACACAAGGATCTAAGAAACAAGCAACTATCAAAGAATCATTCATGCGACGATTTAAAGGTCTTGTGAAAGAAGGTGCTTCTCGTATTATCTCTAGGTTCGGAGTTATTACTATACTAGTAAACATTTGGATACTAGCCATGCCTATAAAGGGAACTTCTACTTCCTCAATATGAATTTGAATTTGTGTCCTTCAACAAAATCCTTAAAAAACAGATCAATATGGTGATTTTAGTAGGTACGCACGATACATCATATCAATTTATTAACCATTTTTGTTTACATAAAATTCATATATTTTAAAATTTATCAAATAATATTTTTTTAAAAATAATTATAGATCTTATCAGATAGCTTACTGGCATGGGCAATCTTATCAATATTTCAAAAACTGATACCCCAAAGGCCCAAATTACAAATTGACAATTGAGCTAGAAGACTTGCAGTAAGAAATTCGAATCAGCCTATAATAATTGAATTTTTTATTTTTGTTATTATACATATAAGAGGAATTCCAAGTTGATATCTGATATCAACATGGGTTGTTAATATCAGGGTACTCATGTCATTTGACATGGATTAGTTAGGGGCAAAAATGTAAAGTTAAAAAAGAAGCCGTCTTGCTAGTTATTCCCGTTCTTGTATTTCCGTTTTGTAATGGAACCGACGTTAATGACTGCTATCCTCTTAACCCTTTTTCTCACTTTCACTGGTGGAATCGAATCCGTAAAAAGTTGCTGGGTAAGTAGGTGAGTCGTTTTAATTAGTTTGGTTTATTTAATTTTTGAATTCAATTGGTTGTTATATTCGCTGATTAGTTATTTGAAATATTCGATTGTGGTTAGATTTTGGCATATATAATTATTAGTGTTATTGTTGTCTTTGTTTAGTGTAATTAAATAATCCAATGATTCTTCCAGTTACTTAAGTTGTTCTATTAATTGTATGCATGTTGATGTACTCTGAAATTAATTATTTTATTGCTGCAAATACTCATTTGTAGGGTAGAATATATGGGTGGAAGGAGATGTTTGAAACGTAAAAGGAGTGCTATCAAAGAAGACTATTTGCAAGTGGTATTTGTCTGCAATTTAGTTTTGTAGCTTGTTTTTGGTCTTGAATTCAGTTGTTCATAATCGGCATTGTTGTGTTACTGGAGGTTGATTATTACACAAAACTGTGCAAATTCTCTCTCTTCAGAGTTGTCCAGTTCAGAAATCAAGTCGCAGGAGTACAAGTTATGGTTTAGCATATCGTAAATACGGTCGAATTATCCACCGCCGACCAACGACGACATCGTGGAAATTTTCCCCTCTATTACCTAGATTGTTTTTCTCTCTCATGTATTCCAAATAAACCCAAATTCCATTAATAGAGCAGACTTCCGTCAATTCAGAACGGTAACAATATTGCAATAAAAAATTTTAGGAACGGAGTCCAGTCAGCATTCCGCTCCAATTCACACACATGTCAGCAAAAGTTCCAAGTATTTACAATTAAGCCATGATATTAACATGGATATGTTGATATCCGATATCAATGGGGACCAGCTCATACATATAAGGCACTAACTTTTTTTTTTTTTTGACATGTACTAACTTATATAATGGAATTTTATATAAATATTAGAACTCTTTTTTATTTGTTGACTTCAATTACATTTATCTTGCATTTTGTAGCAAAAACAAGCTGACTTTTTCATTGTTTGGAAAATATGCTAAACAACTTTTGGAGTATACTTCTAAAGATGACATATTGCAATTCGCTAAGATTAAGTGTATTAGAGGTGATATTTTATTAAATATTTATTTATATATTTAAATTATAATAAATAATTTTCGTCCAACTTTAATAATTGTATTAATCAAATCACCTTGATCATAACTTTTGAAGTTTAATAATTGTATTAATCAAATTTAATAATTGTATTAATCAAACCACAATTCTATATAAACTTTAATTTAATTTTATAATATGTAATGATATACATACTCCATATCTATGTTTTTGCAGGATTTGCCCACCGTTGTATGTGATAATGAAGTCCCTAATGTATCCTTAATCACTCCAACAAAAAGACCTCTTGATAATGCTACAAATGTTGAGATTGATGATGAAACAAGTTTGGCACAACTCTATGCTAACTAAAAGAAGGTCGTGGTTAAGATTGAAGATAATACCAACAATGGATAATTTTCAGCTACTTATAATGTTTTTTTATAATAATACTATTAGGACCTCTTAATAATGTTAACATTTTGAATACAAAATAAATTATCTACATTATTAATTTTTCAGTGACTATAATATATGGAGTTTTTATTTGAACGGTTTTATCTTAATAATATGATAATCTCATTAATTTTATATCATCTATTTTGTATTAATAGCATGATATCTTGAATATGATAATCAATGAATATATAGTATATATTATATTCCTTAACCATGTGAGACACTATGATTATGAGACCTAATTTTTTGATATATAATTGACATTAATTGCAGAGTACATCAGCATATATATGAAGATGTTTTTTTTTTAATTATTTTATTTAATATTTATTTATTTATTTTTGTAAACAATTTTATAAAGATAAGTTTTAAAGGTAGGTTTTTTTCCCTATGTATATTCCTTTTTCTGATTTATAATAACTACAACACTTTTACTTTTGCACTATTTATATGCTAAATTTGACCATACCTTTTACCAACATAAAAAAAATGGGAAAAAAAGAAAAAAAAACCTGTAGCCATGTAAAATATATTTGGATTGGAATTTATTTATATTATCATTTTACTAATAAAGCTGGACATTAGCATGTTTGTCAATTAAAATGTTGCGGTTAATATGAAACGGTGGGATTATTCAATAAAAAATGAAATATTCTAAGTATCTTATTCTACATACAAACTATGCATCTACATACAATGTACTATAAAAAAGGTTTGAAAATTCACAAAATATTCTATACATATGCACATGCAAGTTGAAGTAAGAAATTATCAAAAAAATATCTCCGGGCCTGTTCTAATGAGCTGAACTAAACATAACTGAATATAGCTAAAATGAATTGTTTACGAGGGAAGGAAATTAGGAACTAAACTGACTGAATTGAATTGATTGGAGCTAAACTAAAAGTAAGCTGAAGAGAACAGACCCTTAGTATATATAAATAATATAAAATGTACATAAGGATAAAAAAATCATAAAGCCTATTCTGATTTACTGAACTGAACTGATTTTAGCTGAACTGAATAGAGCCGAAATGAATATTTTATGAGAGTAGGAAATTAAGAACTGAACTGATTTGAGCTGAACTGAACTGAACTGATTTGAGCCGAACTGAACTGAAATTAATCTGAAGTGAACATGCCCTTAGTAAAAAAAAAAATATAAAAATACACTTTAATAATCTCAACTATGAGAGTTTTACTTTTAATAATCCCAACTAAGGTTTATTATCTAATAATCCTAACTATGGGGGTGGTTTGCCAACAATAGTCCCAACCGGTCAACACTAAGTTAATGACTTGTTATAACATGTTTCCATGGCACGTGTCATCACGTGATTGGTCCAAATTTTCTTAAAAAAAAACTAAAAAAAGGGTTTTTCTAAGCTATGTCCCCCCAAGTTCTTCGATTTCTAAGATGTACCCATGCTTTTTCAAAGTTATAAGTTGTGCCCTCTACCTCACGATATTTTATTAACAATACCCTTTGATAGTCATATCCGTTAACGAAAGTTAAATTATTTTATCAATAATGGTATCGTGGCGTTATTAATTTGACACGTGTCCCGTTCTTATTGGTTTAACACTTTAAAAAAAATTTAAAAATCAGAAAATAAAATAATAAAAAAAAGGTTATTGTTAATAAAAATTAGTGAGGTTGAGGGCACAGCTTAGAGTTTGAAAAATCATGGGCACAACTTAGAAACTGAAGAAGTTTGGGGGCATAACTTAGAAAAACCAAAATAAAATCTCAGCCACCCCTTCACCACCGTGAAACCCTAACCCCCACCTCCTAACCTCGTCGGCCACCACCTTATTGCCACCGAAACCAACCGGTTGGTGAACCCAGACCCCCAAAACCACCAGCCGCGTGAATCCAGACCCCTAAAATTACCAGCCAACCACGACCCTTAAAACCATCGGCCCGCGCTAACCTCCACCCCCAAAAACACCAGTCGTGCAACTCCTGACCCCCAAAATCACCATCCTAGCCAACGACGACCCCTAAAACCACCAGTTGCGCGAACCTTGACCCCCAAAACCACCATCCCAATTCGAGTTTTTAGGGTCGGGGTTGGTTGGGAGGTTATTTCGGGGGTCGGGGTGGGTAAGACAGGGTCGGCCCGCCGGTGTAGGTGGATATGGGGGGTGGCCGCCGGTTTTCGGCGAGGTTAGGGGTGCGGTTTAGGGTTTGATGGTGGGGATAAGGTGGCTAGAAAATTTTGGGATTTTTTTTTTTAATTTTTCTTTATGTTTTTATTTTATTTTAAAAAAAATTAGACCACTCTCATATTGACATGTGGCTATTAAAATAAAATTACAAAAAAATTACACTTTCAACAGGTTACCGGTCATTGGGACTATTTGTGGCAAACATACCCAATCGTTAGGATTATTAGATAAAAAATCTTAGTTGGGATTATTAAAGTAAACAACTCATAATTGACATTATTTAAGTGCATTTTTCCTAAGAAAATATCAAAATGACATCATATATGGTTATTCGTATGAAGTTAATTATGTAATAGATCCAAAGAAAATTAGTAATATTAAATACAAAATATTATCTGAAAAAAAAGGAGAAAGATAAAAAATCTAGGATTTTTTTTTTCTTTTTTAAAAACAAGATCTACGATATCTTAAAACCTAAGATAATTTTCTAACAAAAAAATTAAGGACTATCCTAAGTATACCATTTTCATAAAAATTTCATATAAAAATTAAAAATAAAATTTTAAGATAAGTTATTAAGTACCAAATATCTTATAAAAAGTAATATGTTACAAATAGCATGGATACATGCAATTAAATAAATCAATTACATTATACTAAAGGCGAATATGAAGGGACACTTGAAAATATAATATAAAGAGTTTTCCCTCCAAAACAACTTACTAAAAAAACCTTATTTTTATATTTGTATCTAAATTTTGACTATTGATTTGTACAAAATCTAAAACAAGCTTCTTTAAATATCACATTTCCCATAAGAACTATTACATATTTAATTATTTTCTTTCACATCTATACTCCTATCATACTATTTTTATTTATTTATTTATTTTTTTGAAACAATACATTTCATACTTTTTTTTTTGAAGAAATATATTTCATAATTTTAAATACCGAGTTATACTTTTATGATAAAATTTATTGTCGTTAAAGTTATTTGAAAACCGTGCATTGCACGAGGTTTAATCTAGTAAAGTTATTAATTACCATGCTTAAATATCTTTTATTCATTCCATTTGTCTATACTATATATTTACGCTGTATATTCAATCAATTGTTGGTTGTACGATTATTATGTGATGTATTTTTGCACAATGTATAGGAAAATATACACAACTATACAAATATGAGATGTAAGGTTATTATTATGTCTATAGATTTGGTGATTGTAATTGGTAAATAGATATTATGGTGTTAGCTATTGAATCGATTAACCGAGTATACGACAATAAAATTTTAGTTTTGATTTGTTGTACGGGCTATAGGAAACGAATTTTCTTGTATAGAACATAATTTATTCATTTTCAATTAATAAAATAAAAATTAAAAAATAAAAGTGAATAAAACAAAAGAAATGCAAACAACATAAAAAAAATATTCATATAAAATTCCTTAATTTTACTATTGACCATATTTGTCGGTGAATTACATTTTAATAATTAATTTGTTAATGTTAATAAATGGATTTTTTTTCCTATGATATTAGAATTTTGATTTTTAGACCGTGCATCGCACGGGCACTATACTAGTTCATAAAAAATTTCCTGCAATGTATACACTCTTTAAAACACCTTTAAACCTTCTAAAACATACTGAAAATATTAAAATTATCTACTTTTATTCCCAATTAATAAGTAATTAAAATACCTTCAAGAAAACTTAATTCCAGCCTCTACATAAAAATTCCAGCATTATAAAAACTCTTAAACTCGCTATAATTTAGTTTAAAATCATTAGTTACAATCAACTACTGTTAAATTTCATCAATAAACATCAATTTAGAAACTTAAGATTTATCAATTTTGGGCTTTTATTTTAATTCAAAAACTAAATCTAAAAATTATGTGAATTAAACATCATTAAAAACATTCACTACAACAAATTGACACTTGTCTCCCTATGGTGGAGTCGTTATTTTTTATTAGTTTAGTTGTTTGTTTGCGTTTAGGGTTTGTTTGTGTGTTAGGGTTTATCAAAAAGTAATCATCTTTTTCCCTATTGTCAGTTCCTTGGTAAAGATTTGTTCGGGATCACAACGGTTGTCAAGTTTTCGAATGCGTTCAAGCGAATCAAATGAAAATCATCCTTACGCCTACAACAAATCATTATTCTGTCTCTCCGAAAAAGCTCCATATTTCAGCTATGTGTGCGAGAGCTGTACCACAGTGCAAGATCTTTTCAACGATCGTAGCTTTGATGAAGGAAACCTTAGTTTGATTCAATTTTATGTATTTGTTAATTTAGATTTCATTTGTAGATGTCGGAAGGCTTTATCAATGAATTGATTTGTTTCAAAAAAAAAAAATTGACATTTGTACCACGAATTATGCCACCGAAAAATGTAGTCAACCAAAAAACTTAAAATGACAACAAAAGTTTATGCCATGTGAAATGTGAAAACAAAAATCGTGGCAAATTAAAACTTTGTGTCACGACTATACTTTTTTCCTGTGGCAAATTGACACTTGTGCCACGCGAGATATTTTATTCTCGTGGAAATCCAATACTTTGCCACAAATACTTATATTCTAGTGGCGATCAAGCACTTGTGCCACGTGAATTTATTTTCGTCATGACATTAATATTTATTTCCAAGGAAAACATATACTTACAATAATACAAACCAATAACATTGTGTTTAAGGAAAATAAAATTAGACTAATATTATGAATCTTAAGACACAAAAAATATTTTCGTGGTTAAATGTACAATTAGCTTAAACCATGAAATTGACCCGGAAAAAGTCATCACTTTCTCTCTCTAAGTTGAGAGCACCTCTCTCTAGGTTGAGAGTTTTCTCACTTCACGTGAGTTTCCCCTTCCAAACCCTAACCCTATTCCTCCTTGGACTCCACGAAAGAACTTCCTAGCTTCTTGGCTTTTTCTTGGTTAATGGTACATGCAAAAACTTTTCAGACATTTTATCCAAAAATCTTTCCAAAACCTTTCACCTTCTCTAAGCTCTTCTTGCTCCCTCGATTGAATACAAGGAGTCTTTAGCTGCCTTGAGCCCATCAAAGGGGATTTTAAGTCTAATTGGGGAAGTTATCTCTGGTGCAATCGAGGCAGGGACACTTGTTTCCCATGCACTTGGCTTGTGGTTTTTTATCTTCCAGTTTCGGCAGTATAGGAAGGCACTTATTGCTCTTCTTCTGTCCATCTCACCCCTCTGAATATTCTATTCTCCTTCCCTTCTGCCTTTTATTCTCTGTCTTCTTTGCCATGGAGAATAATCATAACCCCCCTCCAAATGAAAACACAAATCAGCCACATAGAATGGGTGTTCTGATCTCACCCCCACCCAACTTTAATGCTCTTGGAGTAATTAATTTCAACAGATGTGTCATTGGAATTTTTATTGGCCCAAATCCCTCAACTTTCACCTTCGTCCAACACATTATCAATCAAAGGTGGACCTCCAGGGGTCATGTTCGGGTCAACCAAATTGGGGATTACTTTCTCTTTGAATGTTTAGTCCCTAGTGACATGGATGGCCTTCTCCGACAGTACACTACTACCTTTGATGGTAGGTGTAGGGAATATTTCAAGCATTACCCCAAACTTGAACCCCACTGTGATCATACACTAAAGTACGGTGGCGTCCAAAGAGAAGGAAGTTAGAGCAAAAGAGTCGCCAATAAGTTTTAGGAACTTGTAAACCGTTCACAAGGTGAAGGTTACGCCCCTTAACGATCCAAGAGATTGTTAACTCCAATAGGTCTGGAACCATGACTGGTAGTTCGGGGATGAAGGTACAAATCTAACCTAAAAGAGATTGAACCTTCCCTAATAATAGGCCTCTACTTTATTCTGACCGTATTCATGTGCGCTTTCTGATTAATTATTAATAGGTTTACCCTAAACCTGTTTATCTATGTTAGTTGAATATTAATGCACAAATAAATCTATTATTGGAGATCACTTGAATTATAATCAAATTAACCCTACACAAGATTATTAATTATCTTATTAAGTGTAATTACAAGTACAAATTCCCTTTAAACATGCATTAAAGGTGTGATCAAGCAATAAATGCATCAAACAACATAATAATCATTATTATAACAATTATAATCATAAATCACAAAATAATCATAATCATGTTAAAGCATAATAATAGCAAGATCCTAGGCATGATACTAACAAGATTAATAACAAACCCTATCATGTCACTAAACATTAAAGATCAAAGCTTTAGCCCTAACATGATACTAACATAAATATTAGGAAGAGAATAGGAAGCATCGCATGAAATACAATTGTCATATTTGATATTAGAAATTATAGTTGTTACCCTAAACATGATACTAGGAAGATCAAAACACCATAAACATGATTTCTATATCATAATAACAATAAATCAATTAAAGCACTTACTTGGATGCCTCGTACCTCTTTCTAATGACAAAATACACACGTTAGTAACTTCAAGAAAAATAATAAACAAACAATTAAAGTAAATAATTGAAAGAGAGATTGGGACCAAACCCTCAGAAATTAAAACCTTTCACGACTAGGGCGAAGGCAACTTTGAATTAGGCTAGGTGTTTCTAAATCTTATGAATGCGGAATTTTGTATGCAAAAGCTAGTTTAGCAAAGAGAGAGAGAGAGAGAGAGAGTAATCAAGAGAATCTTGAAGAGAGAGAGAGAGAATTGAGAATTAGAGAGTTGATTGTTATTGATAGTTGTTGATGATTGAAAACAGAATTTTAGGAGGCTATTTATAGAGAAAATCAGTCGGATGGATAAAAAAAACGAATCAGAGTTTCGAAGAGAATAAAACAACTTGGTGCCAGACGCCAGACATTAGCGCCAGACGCCAGGCTTAGCGCCAGGCGCTAGACATTAGCGCCAGGCGCTAATCCTGTCGTCAAACGCTAGAAAACCGTGTCCATGCGTTTTCTTAATTTGATAAAATTTAGCCGTACAAAAGGGAAAAATTGTATTTTTCTTAAAAACACTTCTTTTATTCTGATTAAAACTCTAAAAAGTCAACTAAAGTTAATTTATCAATGCTAATTAAATTAGGAATGAAAAGAATCTTCTAGAAGAATCTAGAAGACTATAATCAATTCTAATTGCATTAGGAATGATAAATCAATATTAGGCCATCCTCTTGATCATTGGGCCGCATATAAATATCAAACCGGGCCCAGTTCAGTAATTTGTCCATAATTTCCTCATTATTCATTAGAATTGGGCTTATAATATATCGTTGGAAAGCTCTTTTCGAACCCGACCCAACTACACTATTATTGGACCCTTGCCATGGACCAAACCAAAATTGATTGGCTATTTTCTTAAAATATGTTTTCAAAAACAGAGAGAAAGAAAAGAAATAAAAACTATCCGCAACACTAGACCTTCCACACTTTCACTTCATTCGATTATGATTCGACATGAAAGATACTCATCACTGGGTTTGGTTTTGGGGAGACACAAATGGGTGTCTACAGTAGGCTAATCAATCTGAGGAAATATGATGCTACTCTTATCCCACAATAAATTAATTTCTCAACCTCAAGGATATGGGTACGAGTCTATGGGCTGCCGCTTACTTTCTTGACTGAAGCTTGGGCTCGAAGGATTTTTGTTCACTTGGGTTATCTCGACCATTTGGTGTAATACCCCGTAAATTTAAACGTATTTTATTTAAAAGATGTATTTTATAAAGTATTTAAATAATTTTAATACTTTAATTATGGCATTTTAACTAATATTTTTATAAAAGGAAAGTTTATTTAATTCCTTTATTTATAAAAGTTGGGGTTTTATTTTAAGAAAGTTTAATTTTAACAAGTTCTATTAGGGAAGGGATTAGGAAAAACTAAAAGAGGAAAGTTTAGGGAAAGAGGGATTGGTTGAGAAGGGGTATAAATATCCCACTTATGAGGCAAATCAACTTTGCCCAGAGTGGAGAAAACCCAAGGTAAACTTCTCTCTCTCTCCTCATTTTTCTTTCTTTTTCTTTTCCCCCTTCCCCTTTCTTTTTTTTTCGGCTGCTCTTTGTTTCCCCCACCGCTGCCAGCCACCAGCAGTAGGTGGCCACCGCTGCCAGTAGCCGGCAGCCGGTGGCTGCCTCCTCTTTCCCCTTCTTTTTCGAGCATGTATAAAAAAAAAATAATAAAAAAACACTTAACTTTATTGTTTTGGGATTTGATTTTGATGTTTGATTATAATTATTATGTTAATTAATTTCAGATTTAATTTTAACTAAAAAGCCCCAATTTTTGAAACCCTAGGTTCTTGTTTTATAAATTATTGAAGGGATATGATGTATATTGGTTTAGATATTTTTTTTTAAGAGTTTTAAGGCTTAATTACAGCAAGTTTTAATTAAAATAAAGTGATAGAATTTTATGTAGAACACTTAATATTATGTTTCTTGAAATTTTTTTTAATTACCCATTAATTGGGACTTAATTATGGTGTTTTAAATATAATTTTAGCTTACTTTGATTAAATTATGAGGGGTTTAAAAATAGTATATATTGCTGGAAATTTGTTTAGAGTGGATTTTAATACTATATTATGATTTTAATGTGTAGGAGACTTCGAAGTAAGCAATTTGTACTAGTCGTGGCGATTTTAAGATCGTACTCAAGGTACGTTCGCGTACTTATCATATTTTGATGATGTAGAATCATGCTAGGCTTGATGTTAATCAATTACAAGTAGTATCATGCTAAGGTTTTAAGTATGGAATATAATTGTGAATTAATGGTGTTGGTGATTGAATTGTGAAGCATGAATTATTTGTGATGGTTTATGGATTGGAAAATTATATTTTGGCATGTTGTGTTTGAACCAAACTTTTATTTATGGCATGTTAGAATGCATGATTAATTAAACTACATGTTTAATTATGTTTGGAATATTGAAAAGGAATTTAACTATGATTCAAATAAATTTTATTGATGCTTTAATCATGAGAAAGGAGCTGTATAAGTGTCCATGTACACGAGGAATACATTGTATGTTGGTGATTTTGTGCATTTAAGGTGTTTTTAACACCGAGTGATAGGATTTTTGGCGCTTTATGCGTTTAAGGTGTCTTTGACACTAAGGTAGAATTAAAAAGGGTTCAACATTAAATAATATGTGGTCACTAATTATTCAAGAATTAAATTGGTATGTTTGGTTGATTGAATAATTATTGTTGATTGATTTATTATGCTTTGAGAGTCATCACCAAGTCCAATAACATGTAAATAACGTAAAGTGAAAGAGATTATGCATCAAAACTCTTGGAACGTATATACCTTGAGTATGAACAATGGGGGGAGTTATGGGGTTTTATATTTAACCATAACTTCTAATGGAGTACAGGACGCTGTACATTCCTTTTTTATTTATTATTATGCGCAGGAATTCCGCCACCTTTGAGTGGTTATGTCGCTGGCACGGTTAGCTCCCGTGTCAGTTAACCTCAATTTATTCGGGGGAGGTATAGTTGGAAACCCGTTCGATGCGTAATCAACACGAAATGAATTATTTAGTGTCTAGTTAAAGTGTCTTGTTGATTGTTTTGTGTGCTTGTAAAACAGGTGCATTGAGGTAAGTGTGTGTTGATAGGTGGAAGCATGCCGTGTGTTTAATTACGCTTATGTACTCAGCTTTGCTGATTGTGTATGTTTGTGTGTTTGGCCATGTTTTTATCTTGTCCCTATGATGACCCATTTTTAATGGAGAGTAGTGGGGACAAGTAGAGATAAACCTTTCAGGTATTGAAGCATATTCATGACGGGGCATGAGTGAAGAGTGAATCATTTTAGTTTCTATTAGTTACGATGTGTTTTATGCTTTATTTATTTATGACATATTCTGTGTGGACTAACGCAAAGGTTTGGTTTTGGAACGGTTTTGAATAAGGGCCTTTAATAGTTCCAAGTTGTAGTTTGATTTTATTTGACTTTGTTTGTTTTGGTTTTAAACTTTACTTTCGTTTGGTTGACTTGTTTAAACGGTTTTTAATTTTAAGTCTTCTGCTGTGTATCTTTGATAGTTGCCTTAGCCGTGTTCACGGTGGCGGTAATGTCTTAGATATTCCTAAATCGTATTTTAAAGAGTAAAATGAGTATTTAAAGGAAAGAAATTTCTAGGGTGTTATAGTTGGACCCTATAGTGAATGGCAGACTTCTTCACATAGCGGAGATGCGAGCACTCATGGGGATTGACTTGACTCAGTCGTTGATTCTGGGGTGTTACATCCCAGTTACAGGTGATTGTGTTATTTGGGTCTATTTCAGGTATGGAAGTGTTTATCGTTTTTGTAAGCGTTGTGGTAGAGTCGGTCATAACTTTGGTAATTGTGGCTTGCGTATTGATGTTGCGGCAAGACGATTGTCTTGTCGTCTTAAAGCTGTTGAAAGGGACTATTTGAGGGTGTTGCATGGACCCCTTGACTCTCCCTATTACACTTATTTTATTAGAGGTTTTCCAGATACTTTTAGGTTTCGTAACAGGGCAATTGATTTGACTCGATTGGAGGAACCGGACGATGCACTGCTGCGTGCAAGGAATCAGTTTGATGATAAATCTGATTCCGATTTTAATTCGGATGAAAGCAATGATACGGTTTATTTTTCTGGTTCAGATAGTTCAAGTAGTTCGGGGGTGGAAGACGACAATGCTAGAGTAGTGCGAATAGGCCGTCAGGCTTTAAACCACTCTCCAGGGCGACGAATTGGGCTGAGACAGGACCCGTATGCCGAGTATACACCGCCGAACCTTAATCACCCCCCGGCACAGACGAATCTGGGATTGAATACTTTCTCGAACTCAGATGCGAATAATCGAGTTCCGTCTCCTACCTACTCCCCTATAAGGCGGGATTTTCATCCTGATAGGGGGAATGTCGGAGCTTCAAACAGGGGCATATTCTCTCCCCCACCGCTGACTGCACCCAGATTTGGTGGCTCCACTTTTGAGGTTGAGGAGTCATCATCGGCAGCAGCGGCAATTTGAGAGGAAGGAGAGCTGTCGCCCCGTTCTCTGTTCCAAGTTCTAGGAATTGAGCGGTGGGAACCAAATGGGGAGTTGACAAGGACTACGGGTCTTCTTCAAGATGTCACGAACCAAGGTTTGGGTGGAATGGAACTTGGAGTGTCGGTAATTGAGCCGCCGCAAGGGATCCGACGATAATTTCAGATTCTTATAATGATTACCTTGAATCTAACCATGTGAATTTCGTTGAAGCAGGAAGATGCTTGGTTCATTCTTTATCCCTTTTCTAGGTCAAGAAGAGTGTTGTCGGACAGAGCTAGAGCACTGTTGCTCCCGGATTCACCGACTTCCTTTGGTTGCGAGTTTTAACACTTGCCCATGACTGAATTCGATCCGCCCAATTCTCTTGCAACACCACAAGGATGGCGGTCTTTTGATAACAAGGAGTTTGATCCACCTAATTCCTTAGAGTCACAACCAGTCTCTAGGGATATTTCTGACTTTGTAAAATTGCATGAACATGGTCCTTGTAAGGCGCATGGAAAGAGGCCGAGAAATATTGAATGCTCCCCTGCTAATTCATGATGATGAAAATGTAAGGGCAAGCTCGTATGATTTCGGCTGGGTTGAGAAGAAGAAATTGAAAACTTTGCACAGGTGGGCTGATAAGGGAGGCTTCAACATTTGGATGCGTGATAAAAATGGGTTTATGGAGTTCAAATCAAAGGTGATCAATGATGTGGACAGTGCAAGGCTACGTGGTGTTCGAGCTGGCTCTGATTTGACTTGGAAAGGAGGGCGCAAGAGAGTTGCTGCTACTTTGTCCTCATCCTCGGGTCCGGCAAAGAAGCAAAGGAGTGAAGAGATTACCTCAAAGTTTTATGATGACCTTGAAGTTTTTGATATGGAAGTGCAACAAGTTCTAATAGAGTCTATGATGATTCAAAATGGTGAGGTAGCTGCACCGGATCAGCTCCCGAAGGAATCATGAAGATAATCACTTGGAATTTTAGGGGACTTAATGACCCACTATCCCCTACTCATCCTTACCTAGTGTGGTTATTAGCTACTAATTTGCCTAATTTTATTTTTTTTACCGAAAACTAAGATGTTTAAATGATGTTAGTAAGTTGGTTATAAAGTTTGTTCCTAATTTTTCTTTTGGAGTTGACTCGATAGGTTCTAAAGGAGGGCTAGCTTTATTTTGTTGGTATTTGGGAGATGTATTTTGTGTTGCTTCCTCTCCTAATTACATCTTTTGTAAGATAGTTGAAGTTAATGGTTCTAGTAGACATGTTTTGTTTTTGTACGGAGCGTCTAAAGTAGAAGATAAAGCTAAAGTTTGGGATGATTTACTTTTACTTTTACGCGATACTCCTAATGTCTTGATTATGGGAGACATAAATCAAGTGGAGTCCTTAAGTGATAAGTTAGGGGGCTCTTGTGTGATAAAAGGTCTGGATAGCTTTCTAGATTGGAGGTTTTAAAGTGACTTACTTCTCGGGGCCTCGTTTTACTTGGTCTAACAAAAGATTGGGTACCGAGCTAATTATGCAGCGTCTCGACAGGGCCAATTCTTCATCTCAATGTTTAATGATTTCTCGGATGGTAGAGTTATTCATGAACCTATAACAGTTTCGGATCATGCGACCATTACCTATGATACTAATTCCTTGATGACCAAGTCGAATAGGCCGTATCAAATCAATACGTGGTGTTTAATTTTTCCAGAAATAAAGGAGTTTATTGCAGAAGTTTGGAGCGTGGAGTGCGCGGGTTCCCCCATGTTCAAGCAGGCTCTGAGATGTAAGTGGCTACGTCATAAAATTCAGCATTGGTGTTTGAACAACAAAAAAATTTGAGGTATTAATTGGAGAAAATACTCATCGAAACTAAAATCTCAAGGTACTAATATTTCAACTCTGCAAGAGGGAAGTATTTATGTGCAAGCTATCAATGACAGGGTTACAAAAAGTTCTATGGAGTTTCTTTACTAGCAGCAAGGTATGAAATACAGGTGGATCAAGGAAGGGGATTGTCCCTCAACTCTGATGTTTAATCGGGTTAAACAAAGGAAAAAAAGAAGAGAAATTATTACCTTAAGGAAAGGTGATGATGACTGGGTGATTGGCCAGAAGAACTTGGAAGTTTTAATTCATGATACACTTAAAGAGATCTATATTCCAACTAGACAGGAAACAAATAATCAAGAGGAAAAGGTGAATTTAGTTCTTTAAGAGATAGATTTACCAAAAATTTTAGAAGTGGATGCTAACTATCTTGTTAAACCTCTTACAGCACAGGAAATCCGGAAAGCAATGTTCTCCATTCATAACCTCAAGGCTCCGGGGCCTGATGGTTTCATTGCGGAATTTTTTCTTCAGCACTAGGATATGGTTGGTACTTCAGTGGTGGAGTCGGTGCAAAATTTTTTCTCTACAGGTTATTTATTAAAGGAGCTTAATGCTTCTTTATTAGTTATGATTCCGAAAGTGGATATCCCGGAAACGGCTTTGCAATTCCGATCCGACCTATAAGCCTTTGTAACACTATTTATAAGTGCATAGCTAAATGCCTTTTAAATAGAATGAAGCACCTGTTACCAACTCTCATCAGCGAGTTGAAGATAATGTTCAATTGAGCCATGAACTCCTGCATTTGATTAATCCTAGCAATGGTTTGTCCACTAAAGCTGTGATAAAATTGGACATGTCAAAGGCTTATGACCGAGTTGATTAGGGTTTTTTACTTTAAGTGTTAAAGGTGTATGGCTTCACCCCAGTTTGGGTACAATGGGTTTCCCAGTGTATCTCTACAGTTCCATATAAAACACTAGTGAATGGACAAGTCTCTGAGTCATTTCAGTCAACTTGTGGATTGAGGCAAGGGGATCCCCTATCCCCTTATTTATTTCTATTCTTTATGGACATTTTTTCTCGCATGCTCTCAATGGCGGAAAATATTAACCAAATTCGGGGATTGCGGGCGACTTGGAGGTCCCTTTGTATTTCTCACTTATTTTTTGCATATAATGCTATGCTGTTTTTCCAGGCTTTTGAGTTTTCATGCAGGAATATAGTGGAAATCCTGACGAGGTTTGGGGAGGTATCAGGGCAACAGCTAAACTTGGACAAGTCCTTTGTAAAGTTTAGCAAGAACGCCCAATAGGCTGAAGTGGAGGAGTATAAAAAATATACTTTGAATAGGGCAAGTGTCCTTGATAGAAAGGCACTTAGGAGCCCCTATCGATTTCTCTACAGGGAAGAAAGGGGCGTTTCAGTTCCTGATAGATAATGTGTCAAAGAATAATGTCCTGGAATACTATTAATTTATCCCAGTCAGCAAAACTGATATTGATAAACACGGTGCTGATAAGTATTTCGTCGCATGTGATGAAGTGTTTCAAGTTACCTGCTTTTGTTACTAATAAAATTGACTCTTTGATAGGTAGGTTCTTCTGGGCAGGAAGGGGAGATAAAGGTATGCATTGGGTGAACAGAGAGACTTTATATCGACCAAAAGGAATGGGGGTTGGCATTCGGGCCATGGGATGTTTAAATGAGGCCTTGTTATTCAGATCAGTAGTTCGAATGCATTGTAATCACAGCTGCTTGTTGCTCGTGTTTTGGAGCCAACTCATGCGTGTTCGATATGCACTGGTAAGCCCATAACAATGACTGCTGGAAACGTGAAATGGGGTCGGCGTGGCCTCCGATATGTGGGGAATAAACTAATAAAGGGTTATGCCTGGAAGATAGGAAATGGAGAAAGAGTTAAAATTGCAAATATGAGGTGGGTACAGGGTGTTGTACCTGAACTCAAATCTGATCTTACTCTACATGGCATAGGTATAGGTAAGGTTAAAGATCTCATTATAGAATACACAAGACAATGGAATGCGGCTATAGTTCGGGAAAGGTTTAAGTGGGAAACGACCAGAAGAATCCTAGAAATGGAATTGCCAGTTACTGGAACTTTCACCCTTCTGACAACTATTCTGTTAAAATGGGGTATGCTTTTTTAATGAGTAGCTCTTCTTTGGAATAGGTTGCAGATCAAGATTACAAATTCTTTAAACTCATTTGGAGTTTAAATATTCCCCCAAAGTGGAGCCTTTTTTTATGGAAGTTGGTTATGAATGGATTGGCTGTGAGGTCAAACTTGATACAGAAGGGGGTGGATATTGAAGGGGCCTGTGATTCGTGTGGAATGATGGATGAAGACTTGCAACACCTTTTTAGGTTCTGCTCTTTTGCGAGGTATGCGTGGAATAATAGTTCTTTGCATATTAGCTCTGAAACTAATGAATCTTCTCCTTTGAGACACTGGATTCAACAACATATCCTGCTATTTAATAGCGAGGATGGGAAACGAAGTGAATGCCTACAAGTCTTTGTGGGAGTTTTGTGGAGTCTATGGCTAACCAGAAATGGTCGAGTCTTTCGAAATGAAAAAGGGTATCTGGCAGACTACTTCAAACACTTGAGTCAAACTATGAATAGTCTTGAATCTTTTCTTAAGCCAGATAGTTGTCCTAAGGGGAACTCTCGACATGTAGTTAGTAATGGGGATCAACCGCCAGGTTACTGTAGGGTGAACATTGGTAGGAGAGGGGACCTCCCTACTACACCAATGTAAGGAGATAATGAAGTGGTACTTATGGTGGACAGGTCATGGGATAAAACCATGGGACATGCTGGTTTTGGATGGGCTTATTCTCTTGATGCGGTCAATTTTTTGGATACGGGAGGGGAGTATGGCACGGCTATGTCGGCCTTGCATGTAGAACTGGTGGCTTGCTTAAAAGCCATCAATTGGGCAAGGACGGCAGTCAGAAAATTTGACTGGTGCCCAATTTTCCTTCGTACGCAATCAAGTTATTCAATTTCTCCTACGAGACATACCTAAATGCGACGTTAAAACGTCTATGCATATGAAAAAATGCCAAATTAATCACAGGAATATTTTTCAAGAATCTTTCAAGTCTCATCCACTCATCTTAATTAAATACCGATCACTCAAATCGGTAAATAACCAAGAATCCTCCCCAGTGGAGTTGCCAAATTGTAGGCGTCGCTCGAAGTGCGCCTACGTTAAAGCATGTTGTGAATATGCTTGGAACTTATAGGAAGTAGGAATTTACATTACGATTACGGACAACGATTAGGGACAAAGCAAAGTAGTGAGTCGCCAATAAGTTTTTAAGGAACTTGTAAACCGTTCACGGATCATAAAAGGCAACCATGATAAGGGACAACAAAAGGCAACAACGATTGACCCGTGAAGGTTACACCCCATTCATAATCCATGAGATTACTAACTCCATATGGTTCGGAACCACGAAAGGAGGATCGGGGATGATGGTACGAAGTGAGTCATGGAGTCACATTCGCCCATATTGGCCTCTACTCGATTCTTATAGTGAAAAATGATTCCTGCGATCTCAAAGACATACAAACAAAGATTCAATTCGCTCCAATCTATTATTATGATAAATTGGTTGAATATTAATGCAACATATAATTCTAAAATATTAGTGATCACTTGAATTAACAACAAGATTAAAAAAGATCCTAAACCGGTTGTCCGAATTATCTTATTAGTCGTGATTTTCAATTACATATTCCCTTTAAACATGCAATATGGTGATCATAAAAATAATAGAATAAAAATTAATATTAGAAACAATTCAACAATAATTCTAACAATACAAAAATCGGTAGAAAAATAATAGAAATAAAAGGAACATAATTCTTACTTTGATTCTGTTTGTTTGCAATTACAAAATAATAAACGAGTTATTAACTTCAAGGAAATAATAATAAAACAATAATTAAATTAAATTAAATTAAGTAGAGTTGATTTGGGGCCAAACCCTCAAACAGTTCTACCATTCACGCCTTGGCTTAAGGACAAAACCACGAGTAGAGTATGGACTCCATGGAGTACTTGAAGAAGGAATTTTGAAAGAAGAAGGGTAGGCTAGTGTTTAGGCTAGAGCATAGGTGAGAGAAAAAAAAACTAGAGAATTAATTGATGCCCCGTACATCAGAAATGAGGGGGTATTTATAGAGAAAATGTGCTGAGGGAGCACACGAAACCCTAAAATGATAAAAACCCTAAAAAAGTATCCCGCGACACGACAAACTATACCGTGACACGGGAAGTCCCACCGTCAGACGGGAAACATTCCCGTGACACGGTGCAATTTTTGAGTGACGCGGGAAATATTTAGTAAACGGGGAAGAAAACGCGTTAAGGGTTTACGCGGAAAGGACACGGAAATTCCCGTGTCACATCAAGTTTCCCGTGTCATGGGAAATCCCACCGTTAGACGGGAAAGATTCCCGTGACACGGTGGACTCCTGCCGTGGCGCGGGAATTTTCAGTTCGCTTTTCCATCTAAATACTTTTTTAGCCCTAATTTCGTTCAGCATTTTAAGTGCCGATTGATAATTTCGGGCCTTTTTCTGATTTATTATTATTTTGGATAAAATAAGAAAATAAGCAAATAAAATAAATAAAAGGTTTGGGCCAAAAATAAATAATAAAACAATAAAATAAAAAAAAGGTTTGGACTATAAATAATAAGTTTGGGCTGAAATTAAAACTATGCTTTTACCAAACATCAAGACTAATCCATGGACTGTTAAAAAATATGAATTTAATCAAATACGATTTTTTATGCACTCTCGGGATTAAATACTGAACCCGACCAATAGTGGCGGTGAAAGGTTGTTCATCATCGGGTTTGGTTTTGGGGAGACATTTTTAGGTGTCTACACCAGATGTTGCGGTCCCCTAATAGAAGGGAAGTCAGGCTCTTATGGTCTTTAGAAGAACTACTTAAAGTGGGAGGTTCTTTTGACATGTGCACTTTATGGAAAGTCGGGAGGGATCAAATCTCCCAAGCGCACTTCATAGCAGGTAGTTGTAGAAGAAATTTAGTTTCTTTCTCGGTGGAAATTTATTTTAGTTGCTCTTGTCAAAAAAAAAAGGAAAAGAAATTGACCCGATAAATGAACCCGAAAATTGACCATTCCCAAATTGACCCGTCCCGAATTGATCCGACCAAAACAATGAGGTTCTTCAAATAATGATTTTGAAAGTGAAGTAAGTACAACTCGATCTCTTTGAATTATTGTTTATCTCCCTGAACATTCAGTCAACTATAGTTATCTATTTTGCTTTGTTTTAAGAGTAGGTCTTTTGGTCTAATTTACTTAGACTATAATCTGTTGTGTAACCTTGACATAATCATGATCAAATGTATTCCTAATGATCTGAATTTTTAGTAACTTCATATCATAACCTTCCTCATCAGCTAAACACTAGCAAATATCTCCTATGATTGATTATATATCTTTAATTGGCTGAAAGAACAACTCTATTTTGTGGAGAAAACAAGTTCATATCGAGTAGCTGTTGCTGTCGTCGTCTGGCCTGCAGGGAGCTCTTCCTGTCAATTTACTCACATTGTACCCAAACGTACATGTGGTTAATCTTTCGGGTAATCATCTGACTGACCTGGTTTACTGTCAAAAGATTTTCTGACTTTAACCTCTAGCAATAGTAGTATTAGTAAACTGCAGGTTCTCGACTTGTCTGCTAACAGAATTTCAAGTCGCTTCTTATTGAATTTTTTTTTTGGTCTAGCATGTCATCACCCTCTTACTATTTCTTTGCTAGAATGATGTGTCATTCGAGGTAAATTCTGAATTTTTTGCGTTTGTGATAAAATCTAAATATTGATTTGTATAAAGATAAAACTCAAAGGTCGTGACTTTGACATACAAGTGTCAGCTTTAGGTTTAGTTTATCCCCTACTCCTCTATAGCTAGTGCTCGTTAATTTGTTAAATGCTAAAATCTCTCATTATATTGAAGTTGTGTGGTGTTAGATAGGCATAACAAGCTATTCCCTTCGTTTCTAAATATCACATTTCTTATTTGTCCATTTCGTAAAGAATGTATCAATTTTATACTTGGTAGCCTTCTATCATATATTATTGTTTTTTTCATGGCCTGTAGAAACCTAAAAATGTCTCCCCAAAACCAAACCCGATGATAAACAGCTTTTCATCGCCACTGTTGGTCGGGTTCAGTATGTAATCCCGAGAGTGCTTTAAAAATTGTATTTAATTAAATTCATTTTTTGAATAGTACATGAATCAGTCTTGATGTTTAGTCAAAGCATAGTTTTTAATTTTAGCCCAAACCTTTTTTATTTTATTGTTTTATTATTTATTTTGGCCCAAACTTTTTATTTTATTTTACTTATTTTAGCCCAAATAATAATAAAAATAGAAATGGCCCGAAATTATCAATCGGCACTTAAAATGCTGAATGAAATAAGGGTTAAAAATGCATTTAGATGGGAAAACGGACTAAAAATTCCCGAGTCACGGTAGTCCACCGTGTCACGGGAAACAGTCCTGTCTGACGATGGGATTTCCCGTGACACGGGGGAAACCTACTGTGACACGGGAGTTTCCGTGTCCGTTCCGCCTAAACCCTTCACGCGTTTTATTCCCCGTACCCTAAAATATTTCCCGCATCACACAACTGTTCACCGCGTCACGGGAATTTATCCCGTCTGACGGTGGGAATTCCCTTGTCACGGTACACAGTGCCGTGTCGCGGGATACTTTTTTAGGGTTTTTATCATTTTTGGGTTCCGTGTTCCCTCAGCACATTTTCTCTGATGTACGGGGCATCAATTAATTCTCTATTTTTTCCCTCTCTTCTATGATCTAGCCTAAACACTAGCCTACCCTTTTTCCGACCATATTAGGTGTTTGAAATACGAAAAATTGATTTTGACGCTTCCTAGGGGCAAAATAGTAATTTTGATACCCTTCAGCCGTCAGTTAGAATTTTCCGCGTAGAAAAATTAACTGTCCAATTTGCGGGGAAAATTGTGCAATTTTGGTTCACTGCCAGCTTTGAAAAGTGTGTAGGACCAAAGCCACGTGCACAGTTCCCGTGACACAGTTCTGGTTTGCCGTTAAGCGGGAGTGACTCCCGTGTCACAGGAATTTTTTGGCACAAAAAAATTCCACGCGCTTCATTCCACGCGCCTAAACACCGTTACTCAATAATGGGAAATGTGGAACGGTAACGGGGTTGTGCAACGGTTATCTTTGGCTTTAAATATGAGACATTGCTCATTTTTGTTCACTCACCATTTCTCTTTCTTCTCCTGCTCTTACTTCTCATCTCCACTTTTCCACCTTAACTGCTCAAATTTTCGTGGCACGTCGACGGCTCATCGGGGCACGGTTTTTTTTCCCGTCAGATGGACTGCCTTCCCGTGACACGGCGGTTCTGCGGGTTTCCTTCTTTTTTTTTTTTCTCTCTAAACTTTCGCTGATGTTCACTGCTGTGCTGCTGTTGCTGTTGATCGGAGCTCCGACGACTCCTAAAATCACCGTGACATGGTATTTGAGATTTGTGACACGGTACTTAGTCACCATGTCGTGGTGTAAGCTGACCGTGTTGCGGCGGCTGCTCTGGTGTTTTCGGGTTTTTGCGAATTTTTGAGCTCGAACTTTCATCAATTTGGCTCTAAATTTTTGCTACTTTCTTCATTTTTGGTTTTCCACAAGGATCTATGTAAGTTTCCTTTGATTTTTGTCTCAAATTTGCTTTAAATAATTTCATGTAAAAACCCTTAAAAATCAATTTGGGGATTTTTTGATTTTGATGTTTATGTTGGAATTCTTGCCATGAATATACTTGCATATGTGTGTATGTGTGTTTGTGAGCGATTTGAGACAAAAATTGCATGATTTGGTGAAGAATTGAGCAAATCACCTTTTTTGGTACTACTTGTGGGAAATGGTGTTCTTCGTTGTTCATGTTGTTCTTTTGCACTTGAATGATGACATATGCTATGATGCGTCGATCTATTGTTTTTGTGCAATTTTGAAACATGTTTTATGTTGTGTATGTACTACATTGTCATGGAGAACATAGTATCAGGCAATTAGGAGAACGTAGTATTAGTTCGTCATGGAGAAACTAAATACTATAAATAATTCCCTAATTTTGCCAATTTTTAGCCTTGAGGTAAAAATTTAGCGTATAATGCAATAAATAACTAAATAACTTAGGATTCGTTTGGCATTGCTGTGGTTTTCTGTTTTTTGGTTTTTTGTTTTTTAAAAGTATATTATATATGTCACATAATAAATCAAAAATTATTTAGAGTTATTAAAATCATGATAATTTTGAAAACTGACAACAAAAAAGTGGAAACACCTTTTTCTTGTTTCCTGTTTTTGGATTTTAGTTTTCAAAAAAACAGAAAACTGAAAACAAAAAATGATGCCAAACAAGTTAGGAAGTGATGCTAAGCATTTAGATTTTTTTATTAAAATGCAACTCGATATAAATAACTAAATGTCTTAGGAAATGATGCTAAGCATTTAGATTTTTATTTTTATAATAGCATGCCTAGACGACAGGATCGCAATATTTCTACCCATGGCCGGCGTTAGGCTTTTCGGGAGGACACTCCCACGATTCCCGAGGGTATGGATGACGACGCCTTAGAGTCTGAGCCTCGGGCCTCTACGGGTAGAGGTAGGTGGGTTCAACCTCTGTGGACTTCAGACCAGTTGGTTTTCTGTCATTAGAACCACGTTTCTCATCGCCCACTTGCCGGCACGCTTCGCCACCATGGTTCTGGAGCCGGAGATTTGATTCCTCGACTTCACCAGATTATCACGAGGGATCCTGCTACGAACGCCTTATGGGAATCAACTGGTTTAGTGGACTTTTATTCGGCGGTCGTAGGGTTTTGCAGCCCCAGGGGTTGTGGTGCGACATTCGTTCGCGCGTTGTTGGAGTACTTTTAGGATACTACCAACACCTTTCACTTTTCTTGGGGAGAGATGTCTGATCTTTCTTGGGGAGCGGCTGAGGCAGCCGATTTGTTAGGTCCGATCGTTCAGCATATCAGGACCCAGCCAGTGTCTCGAGGGAGTCCTAGCCCATGGTTTCGACATGGAGGAGACATCAGTTGAGCAGCGAGTGCGGATCTTCATTTTGATTCTCATTTTCATGACTCTTTCTCTTGATAGGAGTTCGCGTGCACTCCTTTGCTACCACCCTTCTTTAGTCACGATCAATGAGATAGGATCCTTTAGCTGGGCCAGCCTCGGATATGCCGACCTTCTCTTGTCGTTACGTCAAGGCTGTAGGCAGCTGAACGACGAGTCCCCCATCACTATCTACGGTTTATGGAGATTGTAGAGGTGACGATCCTTTCCTCTTCTTATTTTAATTTGTTCGACTCATGTGCTCAAAGATTACTTTTCATTGCAACTATGGTTCTACGAGTACTTCCCAGGATTGGCTCCTCGACGGCGTCGTGGAGCGGTTTATGACTTCCCTGTCAGGGCCAGCTGGCGTGACCGAGGAGAGTCACCGAGGCACCTCTTCTGTTGGCATAAGAATTACTTTTGTAGCCTGTTATTTTCTCTCTTGACGTTATTTCTGGTGCTTCATTGCAACTTTTTATGGTTTTCAGGTTGCTATTGATGTCAAGTATCGTCCTTGGGCTGGGATGACTAATCTTCCCGACGCCTTGCAGCTTTCAGCGTACCGCACTGTTTTGGTTGGTACCGGACACTTTGTCTAGTATTTGGGGGAGCGTGTCGTTCGTCAGCACAGTGGTGATCGCTTTGTGGTGCCCTTATCTCCACCGGAGTCGATGCTGGACTCGCGCTTGCTTAGGGAGTTGATACACAAGGGAGAGCGCTACACTTTTCCTTGGCAGGAGCTTGTGCACATGGAGGGTGATTTTGCGCAGGACTTGCTTCCCTTTCTGGCTCCTCCACCCTGCCTTCCTGAGGTATGATTTCTTTTGAGGATTTTTGTCGCTAGTCTCTGTTTAAATTGTCGAATAACTTGATTATTCGATCGTATTTTCAGACGAATGTTCGCCCCGTGGGGAGGATTGAGATTCCGCCTCAATCTGTCAGCTACTCAGGGCCGATTGGTATTATTGAGGACCATATTGCCGACGCGCCAGAGGGTTTCAGACAGGCGCAGGAGTCTCTGCCTGAGGTTTTTGAGCCGATAAGCTTTTGATGCATTATTCATCCCTCTTAATACGCTTGTTACAAATTTTTCTTTGTTTTGTTCTCAGCCTAACCGCCCGGAGATGATGGGATTCATGAAGCTGGTTGATGCTCTGAAGTACTGCATCATCAAGCTTCGGCGTGGTGCGAGTTGTCGGAGCAGTTTTGGCGATGTTTTTGAGGTATATTCACTTTCTTCCATTTCTAACATTTGTTTTATTTTGCATTGTTGACGTCTTTTGTTTTTGTATCCTTCAGGAGCAACGGAGGTCCCGCTCGCGCTCGAGGCATAGAGGCTCGGACGAAGGGGAGCCTATTCGTGGTAGACGATCTCCTGAGGTTCATCGGCATTCTCAGTCTCCGCGGGATCCTCAGATTTCTCAGCCGTTTCAGCAGCCTCAGTCTTCCAAGCGCTTTTAGGGTCAGGGTCAGAGGCAGCGACAATCGTTTTCATAGCCTTCACAGCCTGAGTTTAGGCCAGTTTTGACTCCCGTGGATCCTGGCTTAATTTCAGCTCCGTCGTCTGGGATTCCTCCACCGGTGTCGGGCTTGTTTTCAGTTCCAGTGTATGGGACGATGCCTCCACCGACGATTCCCATTTCTTTGAGTCAGTTTACACCGTTTGCCGGTTGGACGAGTCCTGCTTTGAGTTTGACTGTTGTTGGAGTTACAGGGACTAGTAGGGATACTACTCCTCGTACTCGGATGATGGCGGGACTCTTTGGCTCACCGTTCCCATATTCACAGGCTGGAGATGATACTGATCCTAACTCTTCTAGTTCTGCAGATTTTTGAACGAGGGTCTTTATTTGTACATACTGTGATGACACTTGACGCTGCTTATTTATTATGACTCATTTTGTACATTATTCACAGTTTATGTATTTATTAGTGTGTGTTAGTGTGTGCTTGAGATTCATTGTGTGTGGTTGTGTATTTATTAATGACGCGACAAAAAACGTAAGTAGAGTAAGTTGAGGGTACCAACCTTCCCCAAAAGAAAAAGAAATAAAAAGGAAAGAAAAATCTGAGTAAGTTTTACAACTACTCCAAAACAAATATGTTTGGAAAT
Organism: Chenopodium quinoa; assembly: GCF_001683475.1. Classification (NCBI taxonomy): domain Eukaryota; kingdom Viridiplantae; phylum Streptophyta; class Magnoliopsida; order Caryophyllales; family Amaranthaceae; genus Chenopodium; species Chenopodium quinoa. The sequence continues at coordinate 2,538,292 of NW_018744633.1, read as the reverse complement.
GGGACGAGATTTATGACATCCTCAAAAAAAAATAAAATAATAATAGAAATAAAATAATAACGAAGAATAAAATAATATAAATAAATAAATAAATAAATAAATAAATAAAATGATAAAAATAAAATAAAAAATAAAAATATTAAAAAAAAGTTGAGAATTTTATTAGGAATGAAACTCTCGAAAAACAGAAAAATAAACGGTGAAGATAAAATACTAAAAAAAATCCGGATAGATACAGGAAAAGATAAAAAAAGAAAACGCGTGGACACCGCGACACGACACTGTATATCGTGTCACGGCAAGATCTGCCGTGTCGTGGCACAAATTCCCGTGACACGGTGGGACTTCCCGTGTCACTGTGCACGTATTCTACAACGGTGTGGTTCACGCGTATAGAAAGATAATTTCTGAGTAGGTCCGAGCGTTTTTTTATAAAATAGGACCAGTATATTCGTGATATGCATAATTACGTAACACAAAATAATTAGAATTTCATATTTCAATAATAATGTCTCAGAATTTTGATAATACACTGCGCGACTGGTCTTATTCTTTGACCAATGCTGACAAAAGAGAGTTGGAGTTGTTTCATGTTAGGGGTTTACTAGCGCTGAGGCATGTAGCGATTGAACATGATTTTCTTAAGGCAGCATTAGACTATTGGAGTCCGGAGACACATTGTTTTAAATTTGACTATGATGAAATTTGTCCCCTGCCGGAGGAATTCGGCGCCATCTTTGGATTTCTTGCCAGAAATCTTATTGCCATGCCTACCCTACGTGAGTATTATTACCAAGACTTTGAACGCCATCTGAATCTAACAGATCCAGATTTAAATAGAATTGTGTGTGGTAATGAGGTAGACTTAGAAAAACTTGCAAATTTATATTTTAATCGCTCTGTCTCTGAGTCGTATCATATATACCGTAGAAGGGCATACATTTTTTGCATGTTTAGCAAGCTTTTATTTGCAAACGGTAGGGTAGGACATGCTTGTTTAGCGTCTGTGCTTGAACATGTTGAATCTGGGAGGTCTCCTATGCCTACGTGCCTTGGAGAAAAATTTCGTGGCCTCGACGAAGCAAAAGCTGACCGGAAAGCCATCAGGAAGGGCTCTCTAGTACTGCTGCAGGTAAAAACACGCTTTGAGTAGCCTCTGTGACACAAAACAGGCACCGTGTCACGGTGGCCTTCTGCCGTGACACGGTGAAATCTGCAATTTTTTTTTTCGACTCATTTTTTTCGCAGATTTGGTTGATGGAGCGGTTAGAACTATTTGAAGCCCCCGACAATATTGAAAAATATGGCCCTAAAAATCTAGTCCGCAGGAAGATGAATTACTCTGTGAACATGTCGTATGAAGACTGGAAAAATTTCTTTGCCAAGAGAGAATTTTCCATTCGTTGGGTGGTGCCTTGGTGGAGGCTTACTAGGATGGTTGGTACGAATGATACTCCGTATTGCCGTGTTCCTAGTATCTCAAGACCGACTTTTTATTGTCCCTCTGGACTGATGGACAATATGGACTTGAACAAGTAGTTCCACGCTATAATGATAGTCCTCGTGAAGTATCGTTGCATGAAAGTAATGTTCACAAATACGAGACTTATTGGATTGGAAGACCTTTGTGGACCATTTCTGCAAGTAACCAAGCTCCTCCTCCTTTATCTAGTGCATACAAGGCATGGTTGAATCCTAGAAGTAGGAGGGAACGAGTCGGATCACGCAAATCGGATGTGAAGAGCCGTCTTGGAAATAAGAAAGCACCTCCTAAAGATCGTCTAGGTCCAAGAACACAAGAGATTGAGTTTAAGACTCCTATAATGCCGAAAAGGAAGAATTATGTGAAAGGGAAGGGTAAGGAGAAGATGGTTTATAGAGAGAAACAACCAAAGTATTTTAAGAAGGGTGAAAGGGGTGAAAGTTCAACTAGGGGTGTGACGATTCGGGCTACAAAAGACACATTAATGGTGAAGGCCGACCTAGTTGAAAAAGAGAAGGAGGTTCCTAAGGTGAAGAGGGATTAGATCAGTATTGATTTGCTTTTATGATTTATAATTTTTTAAAATTAGGCGTATGATGCCAATAATTGTAGTCATATTTATTTCAATAATAATAGCATATTTATTTTCGCCTTAAATGAAAAATTACAAATTTTTTTGATATCCGAGTCAAGGAGTCGACGCAATGGAAGAATGAAAAATAAAAACATCGAACAAATAACTGAATTCGCAAAGACTACGTCACTAAAAAAAATCGGAAAATCTGAAATTCCACCGTGCCACGGTAAAAAATTCTGTGACACATTGGAAATTCCCATGTCACGACACTTTTTTTTTCGCTCAGGTCCACCGTGTCACGGTGGACTGTACCGTGACACGGTGGAAAGTCCCGAGTCGCGGCAAAACTCCCCTTTTTTTTTGCTCATGTCCACCGTGTCACGGTGGACTGTGCCGTGACACGGTGGACATTCCTGTGTCGCGGCAAAACTCCTTTTTTTTTTGCTCAGGTCCACCGTGCCACGGTGGACTGTGCCGTGACAGGGTGGACATTCTCGTGTCGCGGCAAAACTCTTTTTTTTTGTCGTGACGCAATGCTGAACTGACGCGTATACTTGGTCGACAGAGGGAGAATTTTATTTTTTAAAAGTGGTCGGGCCCCCTTGAGGGGTTGCCTATGTATCCTTAAAAAGGAATCAGGCCAAACGTAGATCTATTGGGTTATGAACCCATCCGACTAGGCATAGAATTTCTTGAGTTGATCCAATTTGGTTAAATTGTGGAAACCGTTACCGTCCATGTCTACCAATTGTGCTGCTCCGCCAGACAAGATGGCATTAACAATATACGGGCCTGACCAATTTGGTCTGAATTTTCCTCTTGGATCCAACACATTTTTGCGAAGTGCCTTAAGCATCAGGTCACCCTCTTTGATGTTACTAGTCTTGACTTTTTTGTTAAAATGTCGCGCCATACGCTGTTGGTAGGTTTGGACATGATGCAAAGCTTCCAAGCGTTTTTCATCGAGTAAGACTAGTTCATCATATCTTGCTCTAATCTAGTCGACTTCATCTAGTTGACTTTCCAACGCGATTCGGAGAAAAGGGATTTTGAGCTCTATTGGTTGTACAACTTCAACTCCAAAGACCAAAGAGAAAGGGGTAGCCCCAGTTGATGTAGGAAAAGAGGTTCAATAACCCCAAAGGGCGAAATATAGCTTACTTGGATAATCCTTGTAATTTTCTATCATCTTTTCGATGATAGTTTTCACATTTTTGTTGGCCGATTCGATCGCACCATTTGTTTGTGGTCTGTAAGGTGATGATCTGTGATTTTTTATATGATATTTCTGCAATAATTCTGCAGATTCGGCTTGGAAATGTGTTCCATTATCACTGATCATCTCATGAGGTACCCCATAGCGGCATATGATATTTTTCTCAATGAATTGAGCTACGTGTTTCGCCGTTAGCTTAGCATATGAGGCAGCTTCAACCCATTTGGTGAAATAGTCGATCGCTACGAGGATGAATTTGTGCCCCCCTTGTCCTGGTGGCGTTTTTTTTCCAATGAGGTCGATGCCCCAATTGGAGAAAGGCCATGGAGAAGTATATGTGTAGAGAAACGAAGGTGGAACGTGCTGTAAATTTGCGTAGACTTGACACTTCATACATTTCTTGACGTATTCGTGACAATCTCTCTCCATAGTAGTCCAATAATAACCTTGTCGTTGAATTTTTTGGACTAACATCTTCGCATTCATGTGTGTTCCACATATACCGGCATGAAGGTTTTCCATGGTTGTGTGCTTCTTTCTTGGCTATGCATAAGAGATTTCTCCCCATGGCAATCCTCTTGTGGATTTCTCCCCTGATGAGCACATACTGTGAGGTGAGGAGCCTCAAAGCATGGCTTGCCCTTTTATCAGTATTAGGAGGGTATTCTCCTCTTGTCACGTAATTAAGGATATTTGTATACCATGGCTCTTCATCTTCTTCTTGCGATTCTTGTTCATCATCAAATGCGTGAACGTAAGTCGGTTCATATCGTCTTTCTATGGTCAACGACATTCTGATTGTATCCGTTGGAATTCGCACCATTGATTCTAATTTAGCTAGTGCGTCGGCGAACTGGTTTTCTTCTCTCGGCAAATACGTATATTCCACTTCATCTAGTTGCTCCGTGAGAGTTTCTAAATGCGCTTGATACGTAGCGAGACTTTCACTTCTCACCTTCCATCTTTTGGAGATTTGGTTAATGATTAGTGAAGAATCACCGTAGATTCGAGCTTCTTAATTCCCAAGGCGACATCTGTTTCTAACCCCAAAATACATGCTTCATATTCTGCGGCATTGTTGGTGACATCAAAGTCGAGCTTCATGGAAATTGGGATATGCTCTTCATTGGGTGATACGAGCAAGACTCCTACACCACAACCTTTTTGGTTTGAAGCTCCATCAAAATAGAGCGTCCAACTATCATCTTCGGTCATGAGTAAATCTTCGTCAGGGAAATCATACTCGTCTTCTTCTTTCTGAACTTCTTCTAGCGGAAAGTCTGCTAAGAAGTCAGAAATTGCAGAACCTTTGATTGCTTTTTGTGGTACAAATTTCAAGTCGAACTGAGCAATATTGACTATCCACCTTGATAATCTGCCATTGAGTGTTGCCTTTTCGAACAAGTATTTGAGAGGATCTATCTTGGACACGACATGCACTGTATGAGTGAGCATGTAATGTCTTATTTTCTGTGCGGCCCACACAAGTGCGAGACACAACTTTTCAAGTGGTGTGTATCGTGTCTCGTATCCTTGAAGCTTCTTACTCAAGTAGTAAATTGCATTCTCCTTGCTTTCAATCTCTTGTGCTAGCATTACCCCCATCGTTTCCCTTATGACCGTAAGGTAGAGTCGAAGAGGAAAGTCAGGTATTGCTAGCGCTAGCACGGGTGGGTTTGCCAGGTACTCTTTGATTTTGTCGAAAGCTTTTTGGCAATCGTCATCCCATGTGACTGGACATTTTTCTTAAGCTTCTTGAATATAGGTTCACATATCGCCGTGAGTTTCGATATGAACCTACTTATATATTGCAACCTTCCAATGAAACCTCGAATTTCTTTCTCATTCTTGGGCGGTGACATGGCCATGATCGCTTTGACTTTTGTGGGATCTATTTCAATCCCTCGAGAACTGATCACATATCCAAGTAATTTTCCTGACGTGACTCCGAATGCACACTTTGCTGGATTTAATCTCATGTTGTACTTGCGGAGTCTTTCAAAGAACTTGCGAAGTGCAATGATGTGGCCTGGGCAATCTTTAGACTTAACGATCATATCATCGACATAGACCTCCACTTCTTTGTGCATCATATCATGTAACAATGTTGTAGCTGCTCTTTGGTAGGTGGCACCCGCGTTTTTCAACCCGAATGGCATTACCGTATAGCGATATGTACCCCATTGTGTGATGAATGTGGTTTTCTCCATATCTTCTTCAGCCATCAATACTTGATTATATCCAGCGTAGCCGTCCATGAACGATAGGAGTGCATGGTTTTCTGTGTTATCGACCAGAATGTCAATGTGAGGTAGAGGGAACCCATCTTTCGGACTTGCTTTATTGAGGTCCCTGTAATCAACACACATGTTTACGTGACTTCAAACAAAGGAGGAAGAAAATTGAGTACTAAAGCCTTGTTTAGTTGTTCATGTAATATAATTGTAAATTTTAGTAAATTATAATAATTTTTTTTTTTCCAATTTTATATTGGATGATTTTTTTGTATCACATAAATTTTACTCATTGATATTTCTATAGTATTGAGTAACTTATAATTTATGATTTTTCAGCCATTTTTTATAAGCATGAAAACAAAATTATCGAAATTTAAATGCAAACCTGCCAAAGCACATAAAAGTTACAGAAAAAATAATTTATTTAAAAAAAAAAATAGAGAACAAAAAGACCCGTTATTTGACATGAGAGGTCTGTTTGATACCCATTAAACAGACCCCATATCTTGAATAACAGGTTTCTTTTTCTATTAAATTGTTTATTTTATAACTAACATAACAAACCCACTATCACTTACAACGGGTCTTTTTGACCTTATAAACAGATCCTACCTAATGAACGGGTCTCTTTATCAAACAAACCCCTGAGATAGAGACCCGTTATGAGGCGGTCTCTCAAGCATATTTTAACGGGTCTCTTTGCAAATTTTTGTAGTAGTGACATTCTGACCCTTCCATCCCTCTTTGGAACTGGAACCACATTTGCTATCCATTCTGGATACTTGGATACTTTGATGAAACCTGCGACCAACTACTTTCTGATTTCTTCTTTGATTTTGAGAGCCATATCCGGTTTCATACGGCGCAGCTTTTGTTTGACATGCTTCATACCTGGAATGAGTGGTATCGTATGCTGAGCTATATCCCTGTCAATTCCTGGCATATCTTGGTATGACCAAGCAAATACATTAACAAATTCACTAAGCAAGTTAATTAGCTCTTTACGTTCATCTTGACTTAGTGTTAATACAATTTTTACTTCTTTAACAATTGTATAATTGGAAATATTAACTGTTTATGTATCTTCAATAACTGCCGTTTTATTTTCGTGTTCTTCCATTGCTTTTATTATTTCTTTGTCATTTTTATCATTAGCAAAGCAATATTGATCAGGTCTAGGGGAATGACACGCGTCGTAAGCAAAGGTACTCATTTTATTGAATTCATTGGTGAATACATCAAGAGGGGCAAGGTCAGCTGCGACCTCATCGAAATTATTTGGACTAGAAAGAGAGGACTCAACAAGAGACTCAGGATTGGACTCTATAGCATAAAGAGGGTTGGCCTCAGACTCTAAGGACTCGCCTACAAACTTAGACTCAGACTCAGACTCGGACTCGGACCCAGACGACTCAGACTCATCAAACATAGGACCTTCGCCAGCGGTTATTTCCAACTTCTCTCCACTTGGCGTAGTGATCCTCAATGTCTTGCGCCATCCCTTTGAAATATTATCAGCTTGGACGATTAACTCGGAGGGGTCAAAATCCTTGTTTGCTATAACAGCTTGAACGAGCTCGGAATTATCATTGCAGACGGCCTTAGATTCATTCTTCTCCATTCCAAAAAGAAGGTTATTGCCTAGATCATCAGAGCTTGGGCTAGCTGGTTTCTCAGTTGTGAAAAGCTCTTCGTCTTCATCAACAAAGTCACAATCAAGGAACATCTCGAATCCTGGTTCGCGCTTCCCGTCATGGACGAATGGCTCAGGGAATTCATAGCATGGGAAGTCTTCCCCTTCTTTGATGTACTGGCCATTGAGGGTTAATGGATATGGATCCATGGCCATTTCTGTCCTCATGATTTGAGCGTTATTGCGAGCCTTCATTTTCAAGAGGGCTTGTTTCACATCTTCTTTTGTTGGCTTGAATCCCAAGCCAAAAGTATCCTTCTTGAGTGCACCAGGATGGCCCCAAAGTTCAGCCATTTTCTTTTTGAGCCCGAGGGTCATTCCAGGGAAATGCCCTTGCTTCTTCATAATCTCATTAATGTTGGTGTTTGAATAGGGATAAAAGTCAAGATGACACTTCTCCTCTTATTCGATCACGAGAACATCATCGAGTGAAAATCCCAAAGATCTTCGTCTTCTTTGTCATGTTCAACATGGACGATAGGAGTGTCAATAACTTGAATGCGCATAGGAGAGGCATCAATGGTGATTGGAACCCCTCTAACTATGGCTTTCACCTTCTGGTGCAATGATGATGGAATCGCCTTTAGCTCATGAAGCCAAGGGCGTCCTAACAACAGATAGAAAGAGGTCTTAATGTCTACCACCCGAAACTTGGTGCGACGTTCAATGGCCCCAGTAGTTATGTTTAGTGTGATAGTACCCACGGCTTGACGACGAGTATTATCATAAGCGCGAATCCCTTGAGTAGAGGGAGTCAGTTCTTCATTCTTTATGCCCAATTTCTTTACAGTGCGGAGTGGGCATACATTGATTGCAGAGCCATTATCAACCAGGCTCATAGGAACATTCATCTGCCTATACACCACAGTGAGGTGTAAGCCCTTATTATGTTGGTCCCCTTCCAAGGGCAGATCCTTGTCAGAAAACGAAATCAGATTGCTAGTACTTGGCAATTCAGTAGTGAGAAAGTTGACCAGTCCTTGAGGAGTCATATCATCATCAACTCATATTTTCACCAGAGCATTCATCACAGCCTTTCGATGCTCTTGAGAGGTGGCCAAAAGCTTCCATACATTCATCTCCACCTTGGTCTTTTGCAATTGTTTGACCACATCGTTGTTCACAGGGTCGATGGGATCAACTATCGGATGTGATTGTGGTGGAGGTGGAGGTGGAGGTGGATTAGGTTGTTGCAACCGTCCACTTCTGGTGAGAACCTTGACCTCAAGATCTCCCCAAACATCTTCACTTGTGCCAAGAGATGAACAGGCTATATCCTTGAGATAGACGTCTTCATCATCACTATCCCAAATTCCATTCACTTCTTCAGAACTCGAGACAAATACAACTTCCGGCAGAGGTTCATTCACAGGTTGAATGAGTATTAACGGATCAAAGGAGACTTCATCTCCCATGATAGCCAAAGCATCAAATAGAGGACCTGTTTGAATGTTAGGCTTCTTGCCCCCTGGAGGGACAAGAAGTTGATTAGCATCAACTAGGTCTTGGATTGCATCCTTCAACCTCCAACACTTCTTAGTATTATGACCCTTGCCTTGATGAAACTTACAATAAGAATTGGGATCATAGCTAGTGGTCCTATTCTCTGGTCGAGGTTCTGGAAATGGTCCAATTGGCATAATCAGTCCTTGACCATGCAAACGGTCAAAAGCAGCATCATAAGTAATTCTTAAAGGCGTGTAAACCCTCCTTTGCCTTTGGAATCTTTGAGGAGGAGCATTAAGGGCCAGCACATCATTGATATTGATATTGTTGGTAGCGTTATTGGGCTTGGAAGACGAAGAAGAAGGAGTGTCGTTCTTCTTGTTTTTCCAAGTGTTGTTATTATTGTTGCTACCAGCAGTCTTCATCAGTTCATCCTCGATATTAATCCCAATATCGTATACAACTTCAAAGGTACTCAGAGGCAGAAACTTCAAGTGTTTCTTGTACTTATGAGTTAGATTGGCAATGAACAAGCGAAACATCTCTTTTTCCTTGGGGGGATCCACCAAGAGCGCGGTTGTTTCCCTCCACCTGCTTAAGTAAGTGGTGAAGCCTTCATTCTCTTTCTGTTTGAGAATGGAGATTTCACATTCAGAAATCTTGGCTTAAATGTTACACTTGTAGCAATTTATAAAGCTTTCAGCAACATCCTCCCAGGTCACGACATGTTTGGATTCCAAATAGTAGAACCACTGTTGACAGGAATGCTCCAAGGAAAGAGGGAACACTGTAGGGAAGAGTGTCACATCTACTCCCTTAAGAGCCATGGTTGCAGAAAAAGCCTTCAAATGGAAAAAGGATTATCAGTAGGCTTGAATTTGGGAATGTCAGCAGTGGAAAACTTCTCAGGAATATTGTCCCTTATGGACGAAGAGGTGAAAAGTTGTTCCACATAAGTGAATTCTTCAGAAATCTTACTCATTTGTTCCTTAATCTTGTCCATTGCAGCGGTAGTGACATTGTTTTGATTGTCTTGCTCTACCGTGTTGACTCTAGTGGTGAGTGTTTGCATCATGTTAGACAACATTTCAATTGTCTTGTTGATGTTCTCGATATCTTCCTTAGTAGCCATTGGTTGAAAGTAGACTGGAGCTGGATCTTGTGGAGATAATTGTGGTGGTTTCCTTGTACGCCTCTTTGGTATAAGAGGTTCTTGAGGTATTGACTTGAACCGTAACAATCTACCCCTGCTTCTTGACCAAGTGTTGTGACACCGAAACAAACACACCTTTAATGACCGAACTTAACCTTAACCCATCCGGAAAAAAAAAAAAATTTTGAATTTTTAAAAATCTATAACTTTGAAATTCTATTTATTTATTTATTATTTTTTTTTATAAAAATATGGGAGGATACTATCCGACTTACTCTGAAAAAAAAAACGACACAAAAAAAAAGACTACCCTAAAATACGGTCAAAAAGTGGTGCACGACTAAAGAAAAAAGTGTGTGAACACGATATGTGAGTATTAAGTGAGGTTATGGACGCGTGTTTTGACCGTACAACTAGATATCACACCAAACTGGACACATAAACCACATACGTACGCACAAAAACCGAAAAAAGACTATCGGGACACTTTTCCTGGGCACCGTGTCACGGTGCTGTCTGTCGTGACACGGTGCAGTATACCGTCAGACGGTAGAAAGCCCCGTGTTATTAAATCCACCCAAACCATGGAGTCGAATTCGATTTGATCACGAACTCGCGGAGCCTCCCGTTAGCATACACCCTCAAGGGAGGTTGCCTTGCTAACGCTTCCAAACTCTTAACCATGGTACCCTTTTGACACCCAAAGCTTGACCAATAGTTGAACATAGATCTTGACCCTAGGTTGCAAACTTTTTTTACATCATCGTGACTAAATGCTACATGGTTATTTGGTGCTAAACTTCATGTGTTTACTCTTTTTGTCTAACCCATGACCAAGGGTTTTAATTTCCACATAGTAATTAGTACGGACCTAAAATCGACTTAAATCTGGAAAAATCACAAAAAAGACCTGGAATAGCGCACCGTGTCACGGCATGTCTTGCCGCGCCATGGTGAACAATGTCGTGACACGACTCTTTCTACCATCTGACGGTAGACTGCACCGTGACACGGTGCCCAGGAAAAGTGTCCCGTCAGTCTTTTTTCGGTTTTTGTGCGTACGTATGTGGTTTATGTGTCCAGTTTGGTGTCATGTCTAGATGTACGGTCATAACACACGTCCATAACCTCACTTAATCACTCACATGTCGTGTTCACACACTTTTTTCATTAGTCGTGCACCACTTCTTGACCGTATTTTAGGGTAGTCTTTTTTTTTGGAGTAAGTCGGATAGTATCCTCCCATATATTTTTTTTAAAACAATAAATAAATAAATAGAATTTCAAAATTATAGATTTTTAAAATTCATTTTTTTTTATCCGGATGGGTTAAGGTTAAGTTTGGTCATTAAAGGTGTGTTTGTTTCGGTGTCACAACACTTGGTCAAGAAGCAGGGGTAGATTGTTACGGTTCGAGTCAATACCTCAACAACCTCTTATACCAAAGAGGCGTACAAGGAAACCACCACAATCATCTCCACAAGATCCATTCTCCACAAGATCCATCTCCAGTCTACTTTCAACCAATGGCTACTAAGGAAGATATCGAGAACATCAATAGGACAATTGAAATGTTGTCTAACATGATGCAAACACTCACCACTAGAGTCAACACGGTAGAGCAAGACAATCAGAACAGTGTCACTGCCACTGCAATGGACAAGATTAAGGAACAGATGAGTAAGATTTCTGAAGAATTCACTTATGTGGAGCAACCTGTCGCCTCTTCGTCCATAAGGGACAAAATTCCTGAGAAGTTTTCCACTGCTGACATTCCCAAGTTCAAGCCTACTGATAATCCGCTTTTCCATTTGAAGGCTTTTTCTGCAACCAACTCTTAAGGGAGTAGATGTGACACTCTTCCCTACGATGTTCCCTCTTTCATTAGAGCACGCCTGTCAACAATGGTTCTACTCTTTAGAATCCAAGCATGTTGCGACCTGGGAGGATGTTGCTGAAAGCTTCATGAATAGTTACAAGTGTAACATTCAGGCCAAGACTTCTGAACGTGAACTCTCCATTCTCAAACAGAAAGAGAATGAAGGCTTCACCACTTACTTAAGCAGATGAAGGGAAACAGCTGCGCTCTTGGTGGATCCCCCCAAGGAAAAAGAGATGGTTTGCTTGTTCATTGCCAATTTGACTCATAAATACAAACAACACTTGAAGTTTCTGCCTCTGAGTACCTTTGAAGCTGTATACGATATTGGAATCAATATCGAAGATGAACTGATGAAGACTGCTGGTAGCAACAATAATAACAAGGACTAATAACAACAACACTTGGAAAAACAAGAAGAACGACACTACTTCTTCTTCGTCTTCCAAGCCCAATAACGCTACCAACAATATCAATATCAATGATGTGTTGGCCCTTAATTCTCCTCCTCAAAGATTCCAAAGGCAAAGGAGGGTTTACACTCCTTTGGGAATGACCTATGATGCTGCTTTTGACCATTTGCATGGTCAAGGACTAATTATGCCAATTGGACCATTTCTAGAACCTCGACCAGAGAATAGAACTTCTAGCTATGACCCCAATGCTTATTGCAAGTTTCATCAACGCAAGGGTCATAAACTGAGAAGTGTTGGAGGTTGAAGGATGCGATCCAAGACCTAATTGATGCTAATCAACTTCCTGTCCCTCCAGGGGGCAAGAAGCCTAACATTCAAATAGGTCCTCTTCCTGATGCTTTGGCTATTATGGGAGATGAACTCTCCTTTGATCCGTCAATACTCATTCAACCTGTGAACGAACCTCTATCGGAAGTTGTATTTGTCTCGAGATATAAAGAAGTGAATGGAATTTGGGATAGTGATGATGAAGACGTCTATCTCAAGGATATAGCCTGTTCATCTCTTGGAACAAGTGAAGATGTTTGGGGAGACCTTGAGGTCAAGGTTCTCACCAAAAGTGGACGGTTGCAATAGCCTAGTCCACCTCCATCGCAATCACATCCAATAGTTGATCCCATCAACCCTGTGAACAACGATGTGGTCAAACAATTGCAAAAAACCAAGGTGGAAATGAATGTGTGGAAGCTTTTGGCCACCTCTCACGAGCATCGAAAGGCTGTTATGAATGCTCTGGTGAAAATAGGAGTTGATGATGATATGACTCCTTAAGGACTGGTCAACTTTCTCAATACTAAGTTGCCAAGTACTAACAATTTGATTTCCTTTTCTGACAAGGATCTACCCTCGGAAGGGGACCAACATAACAAGGCCTTACACCTCACTGTGGTGTGTAGGAAGATGAATGTTCCTATGAGCCTGGTTGATAATGGCTCTACAATCAATGTATGCCCACTCCGCACTGCAAAGAAGTTGGGCATAAATAATGAAGAACTGACTCCCTCTACTCAAGGGATTCGCGCTTATGATAATACTTGTCGTCAAGCCGTGGGTACTATCATACTAAACATAACTACTGGGGCTATTGAACGTCGCACCAAGTTTCAGGTGGTAGACATTAAGGCCACTTTCAATCTGTTGTTAGGACGTCCTTGGCTTCATGAGCTAAAGGCGATCCCATCATCATTGCACCAGAAAGTGAAAGCCATAGTTGGAGGGGTTCCAATTACCATTGATGCCTCTCCCATGCGCATTCAAGTTATCGACACTCCTATCGTCCATGTCGAACATGACGAAGAAGATGAAGATCTTTGGGGGTTTTCACTCGATGATGTTCTCATGATCGAAGAAGAGGAGAAGTGCCATCTCGACTTAGATCCCTATTCAAACACCAATATTAATTCCATTTTGAAGAAGCAAGGACATTTCCATGGAATGACCCTCAGACTCAAAAAGAAAATGGCTGAACTTTGGGGCCATCCTGGTGCACTCAAGAAAGATACTTTTGGCTTGGGATTCAAGCCAACAAAAGAAGATGTGAAACAAGCCCTTTTGAAAATGAAGGCTCGCAATAACGCTCAAATCATGAAGACGGAAATGGCCATGGATCCATATCCATTAACCCTCAATGGCCAATACATCAAAGAAGGGGAAGACTTCCCATGCCAGGAATTCCCTGAGCCTTTCGTCCACGATGGGAAGCGTGAACCAGGATTCAAGATGTTCCTCGGTTGTGACTTTTTTGATGAAGGCGAAGAGCTTTTCACAACTGAGAAACCGGCTAGCCCAAGCTCTAATGATCTAGGCATTAACCTTCTTTTTGCAATGGAAAAGAATGAATCTAAGTCTGTCTGCACTGATAATTCCGAGTTCATTCAAGCTGTTATAGCAAACAAGGATTTTGACCCCTCTGAGTTAATCGTCCAGGCTGATGATATTTCAAAGGGATGGCGCAAGACATTGAGGATCACTACACCAAGCGGAGAGAATTTGGAAATAACCGCTGGCGAAGGTCCTATGTTTGATGAGTCTGAGTCGTCTGGGTCCGAGTCCGAGTCTGAGTCTATGTCTGTAGACGAGTCCTTAGGGTCTGAGGCCGACCCTTTTTCTACTATAGAGTCCAATACTGTTGAGTCTTCTCTTTCTAGCCCAAATAATTCCGGTGAGGTCGCAGCTGACCTTGCCCCTCTTGATGTATTCACCGATGAATTCAATAAAATGAGTACCTTTGCTTACGATGCGTGTCATTCCCCTAGCCCTGATCAATATTGCTTTTCTAATGATAAAAATAACAAAGAAATAATAAAAGCAATGGAAGAACACGAAAATAAAACGGCAGTTATCGAAGATACAGAAACAGTTAATATTTCCAATGATACGACTATTAAAGAAGTAAAAATTGGATTAACACTAAGTCAAGATGAACTCAAAGAGCTAATTAACTTTCTTAGTGAATTTGTTGATGTATTTGCTTGGTCATACCAAGATATGCCAGGAATTGACAAGGATATAGCTCAACATACGATACCACTCATTCTAGGTATGAAGCCTGTCAAACAAAAGTTGCGCCGTATGAAACCGGATGTGGCTCTCAAAATCAAAGACGAAATCAGAAAGCAATTGGCGGGAGGTTTCATTAAAGTATCCAAGTATCCAGAGTGGATAGAAAATGTGGTTCCAGTTCCAAAGAAGGATGGAAGGGTCAGAATGTGTGTTGATTACAGGGACCTCAATAAGGCAAGCCCGAAAAATGGGTTCCCTCTACCTCACATTGACATTCTGGTCGATAACACAACAAACCATGCACTCCTATCATTCATGGACAGCTACGCCGGATATAATCAAGTATTAATGGCCGAAGAAGATATGGAGAAAACCACATTCATCACACAATGGGGCACATATTGCTATACGGCAATGCCATTCGGGTTGAAAAACGCGGGTGCCACCTACCAAAGAGCATCCACAGCATTGTTACATGATATGATGCACAAAGAGGTGGAGGTCTATGTCGATGATATGATCATTAAGTCTAAGGATCGCCCAGGCCACATCATCGCACTTCGCAAGTTCTTTGAAAGAATCCGCAAGTACAACACGAGATTAAATCCAGCAAAGTGTGCATTCGGAGTCACGTCAGGAAAATTACTTGGATATGTGATCAGTTCTCGAGGGATTGAAATAGATCCCACAAAAGTCAAAGAGATCATGGCCATCCCACCGCCCAAGAATGAGAAGGAAATTCGAGGTTTCATTGGAAGGTTGCAATATATAAGTAGGTTCATATCAAAACTCACGGCGATATGTGATGGGATGATGATTGCCAAAAAGCTTACGACAAAATCAAAGAATACCTGGCAAACCCACCTGTGCTAGCGCCATCAATACCTGACTTTCCTCTTCGACTCTACCTTACGGTCACAAGAGAAAGATGGGAGCAATGCTAGCACAAGATATCGAAAGCAAGGAGAATGTAATTTACTATTTGAGCAAGAAACTTCAAGGATATGAGACGCGATACACACCGCTTGAAAAGTTGTGTCTCGCACTTTTGTGGGCCGCACAGAAACTAAGACATTACATGCTCACTCATACAGTGCATGTCGTGTCCAAGATGGATCCTCTCAAATACTTGTTCGAAAAAGCAACACTCAATGGCAGATTATCAAGGTGGATAGTTAACCTTGCTCAGTTTGACTTGAAATTTGTACCACAAAAAGCCATCAAAGGTTCTGCGGTTTCTGACTTCTTAGCAGATTTTCCGCTAGAAGAAGTTGAGAAAGAAGAAAATGAGTACGATTTCCCTGACGAAGATTTACTCATGACCAAAGATGATAGTTGGACGCTCTATTTCGATGGAGCTTCAAACCAAAAAGGTTATGGTGTAGGAGTCTTGCTTGTATCACCCAATGAAGAGCATATCTCAATTTCCATGAAGCTCGACTTTAATGTCACCAACAATGCTGCAGAATATGAAGCATGTATCTTGGGATTAGAAACAGCTGTGGCCTTGGGAATTAAGAAGCTCAGAATCTACGGTGATTCATCACTAATCATTAACCAAATCTCCAAGAGATGGAAGGTGAGAAGTGAAAGTCTCGCTACATATCAAGCTTATCTGGAAACTCTCATGGAGCAACTAGATGAAGTGGAATATACGTACTTGCCTAGAGAAGAAAACCAGTTCGCCGACGCACTAGCTAAATTAGCATCAATGGTGCGAATTCTAACGGATACGATCAGAATGTCGTTGACCATAGAAAGAAGATATGAACCGGCTTATGTTCACGCACTTGATGATGAACAAGAATCGCAAGAAGAAGACGAAGAGCCATGGTATACAGATATCCTTAACTACGTGACAAGAAGAGAATACCCTCCTAATACTGATAAAAGGGCACGTCGTGCTTTGAGGCTCCTGGCCTCCTGTGCTCATCAGGGGAGAACTCCACAAGAGGACTGCAATAGGGAGAAATCTCTTATGCATAGCCAAGAAAGAAGCACGCAGAATCATGGAAAACCTTCATGCCGGTATATATTGAACGCACATGAATGCGAAGATGTTAGTCCAAAAGATTCAACGACAAGGTTATTATTGGACTACTATGGAGAGAGATTGTCACGAATACGTCAAGAAATGTATGAAGTGTCAAGTCTACGCAAATTTACAGCACGTTCCACCTTCGCTTCTCTACACATATACTTCTCCATGGCCTTTCTCCAATTGGGCCATCGACCTCATTGGAAAAATAACGCCACCAGGACAAGGGGGGCACAAATTCATCCTCGTAGCGATCGACTATTTCACCAAATGGGTTGAAGCTGCCTCATATGCTAAGCTAACGGCGAAACACGTAGCTCAATTCATTAAGAAAAATATCATATGCCGCTATGGGGTACCTCATGAGATGATCAGTGATAATGGAACACATTTCCAAGCCGAATGCGCAGAATTATTACAGACCACAAACAAATGGTGCGATCGAATCGGCCAACAAAAATGTGAAAAATATCATCGAAAAGATGACAGAAAATTACAAGGATTAGCCAAGTAAGCTACATTTCGCCCTTTGGGGTTATCGAACCTCTGTTCGTACATCAACTGGGGCTACCCCTTTCTCTTTGGTCTATGGAGTTGAAGTTGTACAACCAATAGAGCTCGAAATCCCTTCTCTTCGAATCACGTTGGAAAGTCAACTAGATGAAGTCGACTGGATTAGAGCAAGATATGATGAACTAGTCTTACTTGATGAAAAACGCTTGGCAGCTTTGCATCATGTCCAAACCTACCAACAGCGTATGGCGCGACATTTCAATAAAAAAGTCAAGACTAGGAACATCAAAGAAGGTGACCTGGTGATTGAGGCACTTCGCAAAAATGTGTTGGATCCAAGAGGAAAATTCAGACCAAATTGGTCAGGCCCGTACATTGTTAAATCCATCTTGTCTGGCAGAGCGGCACAATTGGTAGACATGGACGGTAACGGTTTCCACAATTTAACCAACTTGGATCAACTCAAGAAATTCTATGCCTAGTTGCATGGGTTCATGACCCAATAGAGCTACGTTTGGCCTGATTCCTTTTTAAGGATACGTAGGCAACCCCTCAAGGGGGCCCGACCACTTTAAAAAATACAATCCTTCCTCCGTTGATCAAGCATACGCGCCAGTTCAGCATTGCGTCACGACAAAATGGAGCCCAAAAAAAAATGGAGTTTGCCGCGCCACGGGAAAATCTACCGTGTCACGGAAAATTTCCACCGTGACACGGTGGACCTGCAGCAACAAAAAAAAAAAAGTTTGTCGCGCCACGGGAAAATTTACCGTGTCACGGCAAATTTCCACCGTGGCACGGTAGACCTGCAACAAAAAGAAAATGAAATGTTTGTCGCACCACGGGAATTTCCACCGTGGCACGGTGGAATTCAGACTTTCTGATTTTTTTTTAGTGACGCCGTCTTCGCAAATTCAATTATTTGTTCGATGTTTTTTATTTCATTCTTCCATTGCGTCCGACTTCTTGACTCAGATACTTAAAAAAAAAAAAAGTCATTGTAATTTTTATTTAAGGCGAAAATAAATATGCTATTATTATTGAAATAAATGTGACTACAATTATTGGCATCATGCGCCTTATTTTAAAAATTATAAATCATAAAAGCATAGCAATACTGATCTAATCCTTCTTAACTT
Organism: Chenopodium quinoa; assembly: GCF_001683475.1. Taxonomy (NCBI): domain Eukaryota; kingdom Viridiplantae; phylum Streptophyta; class Magnoliopsida; order Caryophyllales; family Amaranthaceae; genus Chenopodium; species Chenopodium quinoa. Next base: position 2,519,940 of record NW_018744633.1, on the reverse strand, counting down.
TAGGAACCTCCTTCTCTATTTCAACTAGGTCGGCCTTCACCATTAATGTGTCTTTTGTAGCCCGAACCGTCACACCCCTAGTCGAACTTTCACCCCTTTCACCTTTCTTAAAATTCTTTGGTTGCTTCTCTCTATAAACCATATTCTCCTTACCCTTCCCTTTCACATAATTCTTCCTTTTAGGCATTATAGGAGTCTTAAAATCAATCCCTTGTATTCTTGGACCTAGACGATCTTTAGGAGGCGCTTTCTTATTTCCAAGACGGCTCATTACATCAGATTTGCGTGATCCGACTCGTTCCCTTCTACTTCTAGGACTCAGCCATGCCTTGTATGCACTAGATAAGGGAGGAGGAGCTTGGTTACTTGCAGAAACGGTCCACAAAGGTCTTCCAATCAAATAAGTCTCGTATTTGTGAACGTTACTTTCATGCAACGATACTTCACGAGGACTATCGTTATAGCGTGGAACTACTTGTTCAAGTCCATACTGTCGCATCAGTCGAGAAGGGCAATAAAAATTCAGTCTTGAGATACTAGGAATACGACAATACGGAGTATCATTCGTACCAACCATCCTAGTAAGCCTCCACCAAGGCACCACCCAACGAATGGAAAATTCACTCTTTGCAAAGAAATTCTTCCAATCTTCATACGACATGTTCACAGAGTAATTCTTCTTCTTGCGGACTAGATCGTTAGGGCCATATTTTTCAATATCGTCGGGGGCTTATAATAGTTCTAAACGCTCCATCAACCAAATCTGCAAAACAAAAAAAAATGTAGATTCCACCGTGACACGGCAGACGGCCACCGTGACACGGTGCCTGTTTTGTGTCACGGGGGCTACTCGGAGCATTTTTTTACCTGCAGCAGTACTAGAGAGCCCTTCCTGATGGCTTTCCGGTCAGCTTTTGCTTCGTCAAGGCCGCGAAAAGTTTCTCCAAGGCACGTGCCAGGAGACCTTCCAGATTCAACATGTTTGAGCACAGACGCTAGACAAGCATGTCCTACCCTACCGTTTGCAAATAAAAGCTTGCTAAACATGCAAAAAATATATGCTCTTCTACGGTATACATGATAAGACTCAGAGACAGGGCGATTGAAATATAAATTTGCAAGTTTTTCTAAGTCTACCTCATTACCACACACAATTCTATTTAAATCTGGATCTGTTAGATTCAGATGGCGTTCAAAGTCTTGGTAATAATACTCACGTAGGGTAGGCATGGCAATAAGATTTCTGGCAGGAAATCCAAAGATGGCACCGAATTCCTCCGGCAGGGGACAGATTTCATCGTAATCAAATTTAAAACAATGTGTTTCTGGACTCTAATAGTCTAATGCTGCCCTAATAAAATCATTTTCAATCGCTACATGCCTCAGGGCTAGTAAACCCCTGACATGAAACAATTCCAACTCTCTTTTGTCAGCATTGGTCAAAGAATAAGACCAGTCGCGCAATGTATTATCAAAATTCTAAGACATTATTATTGAAATATGAAATTCTAATTATTTTGTGTTTCGTAATTATGCATATTATGAATATACTGGTCCTATTTTATAGCAAAAACGCTCGGAACTACTCAGAATCTATCTTTCTATACGCGTAAACAACACCGTTGTAGAATAAGCGCACCGTGACACGGGAATTGCCACCGTGTCACGAGAATTTATGCCGCGACACGAAAAATTCTGCCGTGACACGGTGTACGGTGCCGTGTCGTGGCGCCCACGCGTTTTCTTTTTTTATCCGTTTCCTGTATCTATCCGGATTTTTTTTAAGTGTTTTATCTTCACCGTTTATTTTTTTTAATTCTGTTTTTTTCAAAAGTTTCATTCCTAATAAAATTCTCAACTTTTTTTATTAATATTTTTATTTTTTTAATTTTTATCATTTTATTTTTTATTTTTTTAATTTTTTTTTAATTTTTAAATTTTTTATTATTTTATTCATCGTTATTATTTATTATTTTATTTCTATTATTATTTTTCTTTGGGGAAGTTATAAAGCTCGTCCCATTTCTAAACATATTTATTTTGGAGTAGTTGTAAAACTTATTCAGATTTTTCTTTTCTTTTTATTTCTTTTTCTTTTGGGAAGATCGGTACCCTCCACTTACTCCACTTACGTTTTTTTGTCGCTTCATTAATAACTACACAATCACACGCAATGAGTCTCAAGCACACACTAACACACACTAATAAATACATAAACTGTGAATAATGTATAAAATGAGTCATAATAAATAAGCAGCGTCAAGTGTCATCACAGTATGTACAAATAAAGACCCTCGGTCAAAAATCTGCAGAACTAGAAGAGTTAGGATCAGTGTCATCTCCAGCTTGTGAATATAGGAACGGTGAGCCAAAGAGTCCCGCCATCATCCGAGTACGAGGAGTAGTATTCCTACTAGTCCCTGTAACTCCAGTAGCAGTCAAACTCAAAGCAGGACCCGTCCAACTGGAAAACGGTGTAGACTGACTCAAAGAAACAGGAATCGTCGTTGGAGGCATCGTCCCATACACTGGAACTGAAAACAAGCCCGACACCGATGGAGGAACCCCAGACGATGGAGCTGAAAATAAGCCAGGATCCACGGGAGTCATAACTGGCCTAAACTCAGGCTGTGAAGGCTGTGAAAACGACTGTCGCTGCCACTGACCCTGACCCTAAAGGCGCTGGGAAGATTGAGGTTGCTGCCACTAAGCCTCCTGAAACGGCTGAGAAATCTGAGGCTCCCGCTGAGACTGAAAATGCAAAAGAACCTCAGGAGATCGTCTACCACGACTAGGCTCTCCCTCGTCCGAGCCTCTGTGCCTCGAACGCGAGCGAGACCTCCGTTGCTCTTGAAGGATACAAAATCAAAAGACGTCAACAATGCAAAATAAAACAAATGGTAGAAATGGGAAAAAGTGAACATACCTCAAGAACATCGCCAGAACTGCTCCGACAACTCGCACCACGCTGAAGCTTGATGATGCAGTACTTCAGAGCGTCAAACAGCTTCATGAATCCCATCATCTCCGGGCGGGTAGGCTGAGAACAAAACAAAGAAAAATCAGTAATAAGCGGTGTTAAAAGGGATGAATAATGCATCAAAAGCTTACCGGCTCAAAAACATCAGTAAGAGACTCCTGCGCCTGTCTGAAACCCTCCGGCGCGTCAGCAATATGGTCCTCGGTAATACCAATCGGCCCGGGGTAGCGGACAGATTCAGGCGGAATCTCAATCCTCCCCACACGGTGAACAGTCGTCTAAAAATGCGATCGAATAATCAAGTTATTCGACTACTTAAACAGAGACTAGCGACAAAACTCCTCAAAAGAAATCATACCTCAGGAAGACGGGGTGGAGGAGCAAGAGAGGGAAGCAAGTCCTATGCATAATCACCCTCCATGCGCACAAGCTCCTGCCAAGGAAAAGTGTAGCGCTCTCCCCTGTTTATTAACTCCCTAAGCAAGCGCGAGTCCAGCATCGATTCCGGTGGAGACAAGGGCACCACAAAGTGATCACCACTGTGCTGACGAACGACATGCTCCCCCAGATACCAGATAAAGCGTCCGGTACCAACAAAGACAGTGCGGTACGCTGAAAGCTGCAAGGCCTCGGGAAGATTAGTCATCCCAGCCTAAGGACGATACTAGACATCAATAGCAACTTGAAAATCATAAAAAGTTGCAATGAAGCACCGGAAATAACGTCAAGACAGAAAATAACAGGCTACAAAAGTAATTCTTACGCCAACAGAAGAGGTGCCTCGGCGTAGCAGCCCGCGCAGCGCAGAGACAGACTCCACCCGTGACTCTCCTCGGTCACGCCAGATGGCCCCGACAGGGAAGTCATGAACCGCTCCACGACGCCGTCGAGGGGCTAATCCTGGAAAGTACTCGTAGAACCATAGCTGCAATGAAAAGTAATCTTTGAGCACATGAGTCAAACACATTAAAATAAAACAAGAAGAGGAAAGGATCGTCACCTCTACAACTCTCCATAGACAGTAGACAGTGACAGGGGACTCGTCGTTCAGCTGCCTATAGCCATGACGTAACGACAAGAGAAGGTCAGCATATCCGAGGCTGGCCCAGCTAAAGGATCCTATCTCACTGATCCTGACTAAAGAAGGAAGATAGAAAAGGAGCGCACGCGAACTCCTATCAAGAAAAAAAGTCATAGAAATGAGAATCAAAATGAAGATCTGCACTCGCTGCTCAGGTGATGTCTCCTCCATGTCAAAACCACGGGCCAGAACCGAAGCCAACTCTGATCTCCCACTCCTAGGACCACCTCGAGACACTGGCTGAGTCCTGATGTGCTAAACGATCAGACCGTACAAATCGGTTGTCTCAGCCGCTCCCCAAGAAAGATCAGACATTTGTGCTACGGCCCGGTCAGTGAAGCGTAGACCACTGATCATGCTAAAGTCCAGAGGGGTCACTGTCATCTCCTCCTAAGAAAAGTGAAAGGTGTTGGTAGTATCCCAAAAATACTCCAACAACGCGCGAACGACCGTCGCACCACAACCCCGGGGGCTGTGAAACCCTACGATCGCCGAATAAAAGTCTACTAGATCAGCTGATTCCCATAAGGCGTTCGTAGCAGGATCCCTCGTGACAATCCGATGAAGTCGAGGAATCAAATCTCCGGCTCCAAAGCCGTGATGGCGAAGCGTGCGTCGACTATGCCGGCAAGTGGACGATGAGAAACGTGGTTCTCACGACAGAAAACTAACTACTCTGGTGTCCACGGAGGTGGAGCCCACCTACCTTTACCCGTAGAGGCCCGAGGCTCAGACTCTAAGACGTCGTCATCCATACCCTCAGGAATCGTGGGAATGTCCTCCCGAAAAGCCTGATGTTGGCCATGAGTGGAAAGATCGCGATCCCGTCGTCTAGGCATGCTATTATAAAAATAAAAACCTAAATTCTTAGCATCATTTCCTAAGAAATTTAGTTATTTATATCGATTTGCATTTTAATAAAAAAAAAAACCTAAATGCTTAGCATCATTTCCTAAGTTATTTAGTTATTTATTGCATTTTCTATTATACGCTAAATTTTTTACCTCAAGGCTAAAAATTAGCAAAATAATGGAATTATTTATAGTATTTAGTTTCTCCATGACGAACTAATACTATATTCTCCTAATTGCATGATACTATGTTCTTCATGACAATGTAGTACATACGCAACACAAAACATGTCTCGAAATTGCACTAAAACAATAGATCGATGCATCATGGCATATTTTACAGAATCTACAACCAATATGTCATCATTTCAAGTGCAAATGAACAACATGAACAACAAAGAATACCATTTCCCAGAAGTAGTACCAAAAATAGTGATTTGCTCAATTCTTCACCAAATCATGCAATTTTTGTCTCAAATCTCTCACAAACACGCATACATACATATACAAGTAAATTCATAGCAAGAATTTCAACATAAACCTCAAAATCAAAAAATCCCCAAATTGATTTTTAAGGGTTTTTTTTCATGAAATTACTCATTTGAAGCAAATTCGAACAAAATCAAGGGAAACTTACATAGATCCTTGTGGAGAACCAAAAATTAAGAAAGTAGCAAAAATTTAGAGCAAAATTGATGAAAATTTGAGCTCCAAAATTCGCAAAACGTGAAGAGAGTAGAGTAGGCCGCCGCGACACGGTGTGCCTACGCCACGACACAGTGATCAGTTACCGTGTCACGGTGATTAGATCCCGTGTCACGGTGATTCTAGGAGTCGACGGAGCTCCGATCAACAGCAACGAGCTCTGAACAGCAGCAGTAGCGAAAAATAAAAAACTAAAAAAAGAAACAAAAACCCACAGAACCGCCGTGACACGGGACGGAGCTCCGTCTGACGGGAAACAAATCCGTGCGCAGGTGAACCCTTACCGTGGCTCGGTGATTTGAGCAGCTTAAAATAAAAAAAAATGGAGAAGAGGAAGAGCGGAAGTAGCAAGAAAATGGCTGAGATGGTCAAGAGCAGCTTGAATTTACAAACAAAAAAAAAAAACAAAAAAAAAGCATCTTGTTTCCTGTGCGACGGTTTCCGTTACCATGTAACGGTAACATATTAACGTGGCGCACGTGGTCAAGACTGGTCAAAGATGCCAGTTGATTGATTTGCAACCAACAGATTTCCCGTGTCACGGGAATTTGTTCCGCGTGACGGGGATACCTGTCGTGTCATGGGAATCTTGCTCCGTGACACTATGGTCCCGCGCGTGTCCTGCACGTCCCTTGAAGCTGTCAGCGAATATTCCTGGCATTTTGACTAAAATTGCGCAATTTTCCGTACAAATTGGACAGTTAGTAAATTACGCAGAAAATTTTAACTGACGTTAAAGGGTATCAAAATTACTATTTTTCTCCTAGGAAGCGTCAAAGTCAATTTTGTCGATATTTTAAACACCTAATATGGTCGGATAGTCGACTTGAAGGTGTGAATCATCTGTGGCCCACGTTGGGGGATAATCGAACCATCATACACTTACAGTAGTTGTCGGCTTTCCTCAAGCATGGAAAGCGTTATCGGTGGATTTTTCTTCAAGTATAGAAAACCGCCCAGTCGGCTTTCCTCAATCATGGAAAGCGTTATTGGTGGATTTTTCTTCAAGTATAGAAAACCGCCAAATTCCTTTGTTGGCTTTCCTCAAGCATGGAAAGCATTATCGGTAGATTTCTTCAAGCATAGAATGACACCAAATTCATACTTCGACTTTCCTCAGGCATGGAAAGTATCATCCTATAGGTTTCTTCGGACTTAAAAAGCTACCAAATTCCTCAGTCGTCTTTCCTCAGGCATGGAAAGCGTTTCAACAAAACGTCATCCTGTGGATTTCTTCAAGCATAGGAAGTTGCCAAACTCATTTGTCACCGATACACTGGCGTCAGATACGTATTCTATCTTTTTACTCTTTTATCTGTGGAATTAACATTTTTCTGCAGGTATCGGCATATACAGAGTGATTTAGGATCACAGAACGTCTTAAATCATTCTTCGTCCCTATCGACTACTTTGACTATCGTTTTCGAAACTGGCGTTTCTACAAACTCAGTCAAAGTGGGGGCTTCTGTAGACACCTAAAAATGTCTCCCCAAAACCAAACCCGATGATGAACAACTTTTCACCGCCACTGTTGGTCGGGTTTAGTATGTAATCTCGAGAGTGCTTTAAAAATCGTATTTAATTAAATTCATTTTTTTAATAGTACATGGATCGGTCTTGATGTTTAGTCAAAGCATAGTTTTTAATTTTAGCCCAAACCTTTTTTATTTTATTGTTTTATTATTTATTTTGGCCCAAACTTTTTATTTTATTTTCCTTATTTTAGCCCAAATAATAATAAAAATAGAAATGGCCCGAAATTATCAATCGGCACTTAAAATGCTGAATGAAATAAGGGTTAAAAATGCATTTAGACGGGAAAACGGACTAAAAATTCCCGCGTCACGGCAATAGTCCAACGTGTCATGGGAAACAGTCCCGTCTGACGGTGGGATTTCCCGTGACACGGGGGAAATCTGCTGTGACACGGGAGTTTCCGTGTCCGTTCCGCGTAAACCCTTCACGCGTTTTATTCCCCGTACCCTAAAATATTTCCCGCGTCACACAACTGTTCACCGCGTCACGGGAATTTATCCTGTCTGACGGTGGGAATTCCCTTGTCACGGTACACAGTGCCGTATCGCGGGATACTTTTTTAGGGTTTTTATCATTTTAGGGTTCCTTGTGTTCCCTCAGCACATTTTTTCTATAAATACCCCCTCATTTCTAATGTACGGGGCATTAATTAATTCTCTATTTTTTCCCTCTCTTCTATGCTCTAGCCTAAACACTAGCCTACCCTTTTTCTTTCAAATTCCTTCTTCAAGCACTCCAAGGAGTCCGTACTTTACTCGTGGTTCTGTCCTTAAACCAAGGCGTGAAAGGTAGAATTGTTTGAGGGTTTGGCCCCAAATCGACTCTACTTTATTTAATTTAATTTAATTATTGTTCTATTATTATTTCCTTGAAGTTACTAACTCGTTTATTATTTTGTAGTTGCAAGCAAACAGAATCAAAGTAAGAATTATGTTCCTTTTATTTCTATTATTTTTCTAACGATTTTATATTTTTGGAATTATTGTTAAATTGCTTCCAATATTAATGTTTGTTCTATTGTTATTACGATCACTATATTGCATGTTTAAAGGGAATATGTAATTGAAAATCACGCCTAATAAGATAATTTGGACTACCGGTTTAGGTTCCTTTTTAATCTTGTTGCTTAATTCAAGGGATCACAAATATTTTAGAATTATGTGTTGCATTAATATTCAACCAATCTAGCTAAATAATAGTTTGAAGCAAATTGAATATTTTGTTTGTATGTCTTTGAGATCGCAGGAATCACTTTTCAATATAAGAATCGAGTAGAGGTCAATACGGGCGAATGTGACTCCATGACTCACTTCGTACCATCATCCCCGATCCTCCTTTCGTGGTTCCGAACCATATGGAGTTAGTAATCTCATGGATTATGAATGGGGTGTAACCTTCACGGGTCAATCGTTGTTGCCTTCGTTGTCCGTTATTCGTGGTTGCCTTTTTATGATCCGTGAACGGTTTACAAGTTCCTTAAAAAACTTGTTGGCGGCTCCCTACTTTATTTGTCCCTAATCGTTTTATGTCAATTCTCACTTTCTAAGAGTTCCAAGCATATTCACAACATGTTTTAACGTAAGGGCACTTCGAGCGACGCCTACCTGGCCAATTCTGCTAATTCCTACACTAATATTAAGACTCTTTAGTCTATCCATGTGCCAATTCAGTGGAAAAATTCCTCCTTATTTAGGTAGTCTGCCAAGTATACATGTGTTTGTTATATTTTACAAACTATAGTTTATTAGGCTTTTGTACTAAGTTTTGTAGCTAATTATTTTTGTTTTCATTCTTGTAGGTAAAAAGGAGATTGCAAAGCACAAGATATACTAATTTTTTATTATTATTATATTACATAAAATGTATTATTTTTATTTTTCTTTAGAAGAAGGATTAGAGGCCATGACAATTTTTAACCCTGTTTTTGTGCGTGTATGTGAATAATGATCAGTCATATTAAATTCAAATATTTTTGTATGTATTAATATTAATCATCAATTTGAAATTCTATTTCTCCATATTTATTATGTATCATAATTTATATATTGGTGTCAAAAATATACCAAATGTGAAAAATATCATTTAAAATTTTTAGCCACGTGCTAATCAAGCCACGAGCCCACGACAAAGATCATCGATAGTAAATTTTGTGGCCACGTTAAAAATTCTTGACAAACAACTTGTTTAGCCATGATAGTATTAGTGACAACGGATGTTATTAGTCAGAATAGATTTTGTGGCATACAAGCACATTAACAACGATAGTATTTGTGGCTACACTGGTTATTAGCCACAGTATAATTTATTGAAAATTAGTTGTTAGCCTCATTGATATACGTGGAAAAAGAATTTGTTGGTCACGTGAATACCCGTGGCATAAAATTCAAAATTTGCCTCAACATACTTTTTCCCGTAGCGAATTTCTTGCCACGACCTCTTGTGCCTCGGGATTAAATTTAGAATTCCCGTGGCTAAACTGCAAAGCCACAAGAATTATAAACTTGTGTCACGATTTTTCTCGTGGAACAAAGATCAATTTGTTGTAGTGATTATAGTATGTCACACACTCGAGAAAATAATCAATCAAAGCTAATTAAATATTTGAAGCAAGAAAGTTTTTTTTTCCTTTTTGGTTCGAACCACACGCACAAGAGGGAGGAAGGATGGATGTCGCCGCCTTCCACTGGCTGTTGTTTCTGACGAGTGCTGGTGGTGGTCAGTCGGTGGTGGTGGTAGTCGGCCACCCTTCGATGGTGTGTGTCTGTGTTGTGCAAGGTGGGTAAAGGGAGGGGAAATTTTAAGGGGAAAGAAAATAAGAGGAGAGAGAAAGAGAGTTTACCATTGGGTACTCTCTAGCATGAGCGCAAAGTCTAATTTGTTCAAAAGGTGGGTATTTATACTCTCTCTCAAAACCCTCTTAATTAAATTTCCCTTTTCACCCTTAATGATTCTCATTCCCATTCAACTTGGTATTTTGACATTAATAAAATCCTTTTGACTAAAAAACTCTTTTATAAATCCAAAGTTTCCCAAAATTTCTAAATTGAAGAAATAAAATATTTCTAAAACCAAATAAATAAATAAAAAATGAGATTTTAATTAAAATAAAATTTTAAATTATTAAAATACCATAAATAATTCATTTCGAATTATTTAAATTCGTTGTATGATAATTCTTTAAATTAAAATATACATATAAAAATATGGGGTATTACATCGCCGACCGTGGGTGGAGGGGGGCTGGTTTTCTGTCGATTTTTTTTTCATGAATTAAAATCTTATTTTAAAAGATTTAAAAACATTTTCTAAAATCATTGAAATATAGAGACGGACTTGTTTTTGTGACCATGACAATGCCACCTCAATGGGCCCACTTTTCCCTTATGGTGATCAATCTTGCTAGAATTATATCAAACATCTTTCATTTTATTAACTCTCAAGCATAAAAGCATATAGATACACTCCCTCCGTTTTTATTTAAGTGCCCCAATTTGAGTTTGACACTGCATCACTTTGACTATTGATTGTGCTTTATACGTAAGATAAAATGTAATTATTGAGTACTTGCTAGAATCGTCTCCAAACATAGTTTCTAGTTACCAACTTTTTATAATTTATACTTGTTGATAATTAAAGATATTTTTGTCAAAGTTGTACATTAACGTCAGTCAAAATGGGACATTTAAATAACAAAGAGTGGGGGATAGCTCAGGTGGTTAAACAACATCTAGCAAAGTTGTTAAACTATAACAACAACGCACACCTAACTGTAACATCTAATAGAGAGTGAGGGAAAGCTCAAGTGATTAGTACTTCCCTCTAAGAAATCATATGATCAATTCTCTATCACCTGTCTTTTCAGAAATCCCTTATGATACACCAAATTCAACTCAAAACAACCCCTCCCCAACCAAAAAAAAAAAGGAAATTGAAAAGATATTAGTAGATTGCTACCTCAAACAAGGCAACCATGAACTATCAGTTAACATCTTTGGCATTCACAATTAAATCTATATAAAGTGTGCCTCAAAATGAAGGTCCAAAGGAATTGAGCATTTAAAAAGCTCTAAAATGTTGGATTGATATAATTGCACTTATTTGCTTTACAGATTCTATACAGTTTAATCAGTTTCACAGATGTATCGAAAGAGAGCAATGGATGGCAATCTACAGCAGCACGCCTGGTCTAGCAGAGCCCAGTATCTTCACTGTTATGAAGCCTTGCATAGGAACCACAGATAGTTGATTTGGAATCACCCAATAATTATTCTAGAGTGCTCATTGCTCCTTGAACAATTCACGACCGATGATCATTCTCCTTATCTCACTGGTTCCTGCCCCTATTTCATATAATTTTGCATCCCGAAGAAAACGCCCTGTTGGATACTCATTCACGTAACCATTACCTCCAAGACATTGTATGGCCTGCAAAATGCAATAAGGCGTTCAATTACAGTAAATTTATCTGATATGGCTCATGAAGTATTAACCTTAAAAAAAAAATGTTAAAATTAATGTGAAACTTTATCATGGAATGTCCCATGTATAAGCACCAGTAAGATTTTTTAACTAGCAAATATTTCTGTCCTCCATTCCATTTATTAAATTCACATCTCAAGCTTCCCTTATGGAAACTAATACCAAGTCTCGATAGTAGTCACACCTTTTTTCAAAAAACAATTACACAAGTCCTTGTTCTCCTCGTTAAAGTACCAACTCAACCAAAAGCTTAAGTTATGGTTGAAGCCAGGATCGATTATATACTCTATCACGCCCCCTCACATGAGAGCCCTTCGGGCTTGAAATGTGGATGCGGCATGGGAACTTGAAAGTGGGGGTGGATGAGACTTAAACCCGTGACCTTTGTGTCACGTTGGTTCTTGATACCATGTTAAAGGGTCAACTCAACCAAAAGCTTTAACTAATTGTTAAAGCCCAAGATCGAATATATATACTCTATCAATATTGAGTTCAACTTGGTCAGGTGACAAGTGTTATGATTAAAGCAGTCACAAATTTGACCCAACATAACGTGACTAATTAGCTAATTGACTCAATATGATATAAATGAGCATGACCCTCAGCTATTTTGTTATGCACATAGAAAGAAAGGAACATAGAAAAGAAGGCCAAGGAAACAAATCAGTGAAATAAGCAATACTATGTCCTTCAGCTAATTTGAAGAGCACATAGTAAGAAAGGAACTTGCAAATACTAAGGGCTTATCTTGTTCATGTCAAGAAATAAATATCGTTTTTTGTTGCTTAAATATAGTTAGAGTCAATAGTTTACTTAGAGACTCACTTCTTAGTTCATAAATCATGGATAAAATCATAAGTGATTTCACTAGCTTAAAGCTTTGTCACAATCCATTATTTATCAAACAGACTAATAATCATAATCTTCCCAGAGGATAAAAAAATCTATACTTGCTAGGACTAAAAAGGTACGAGGCAAAGTTCTTAGAAATAAGGAAGAAAAATATATTTGTTTATGAAGACTTATTACTAATAACAAACATTAAATATAAATAAAAATATTTTGGGTAAAAGAGCATTTTCAACGAGCTAATTAAGCTAAATCCACCTTTTATAAAAAAACTAAATATGGAGCTTTTTAGACTAGGTGATTAAGAAGTTTGAGAAATTCTTGTAGAATGACATTTTTTTTTTCCTAAACTTGTTATAATCTACATCCCTACCTGCCCAAATACCAATTTCTTTGTTTGTTATTTCATATGCTCTAGTAAGAAAATTCCAAAGTTAATGCTAATTTTACCAAACAATTTATGGTAAACAGCCAATTAAGCTAGTCAAAACATCTAATAAACTAATACAACTGGGTAGTCAAATCAGCAAATGCAACCAGTTCATGGCAAATTACGAAACAAAGCTTTGGCCCACTTATGGGAAATTAAAATGTAATGTGATGGGAGTCATTTAAACCCATGCCTTGGATCAAGAAAATAAAGCATAGAAAGTGTAAGCAATATAGTTTTGAGATTTTTTTTTTTTTTTTTTTACCTAAATCCCTTGCCCCCATGATTCTTAAATTTTTTGCGACCATTTTATTTATGGAATAAATAATACTTCCTCTGTTTTTTAGTTGACAAGTTACTTTTTTTTAAAAAAACAAAAAAGAAAAGAAAGTTATTTTTAGTTACATGTTTCTCTTTTTGATAAGTTTCTTAATGTATGATTCCTATTTTACCCTTACGTAACCAATTTAGATTGGTTTATAGTTTGGTGGGTGAGGGGTATTTATATCTTTAACATATTTGACATACCTTAATGGCTTAGAATGAGTGCCTAAATGAAGTGTGTCAACTAATAATAAACAAAGGAGGTGCAGCATAAATTATTACACGGGCCAGGTTCTGATTTATGTGACCAAAAATATAGGCACATTTTAATATAACCATTATGTCCCCAGCCAATCTTTCAATTGGCAAGAAGGTAATTTTTATACCAATTTGGCTAATTGGCCACAAAATGAAGATTAAGTTAATGTGCAAACAATCAAAATGACACCTAGATGTCCAAAATACAAATACACAAAAGAGCTTTATACCTGCAGTGCAACTTGTGTACCCCTTTCAGCAGCACAGAGAATAACTCCAGCACAGTCCTGCAAGCATTTTAGAAGAAGGGTGAGGAGGCTTGTCACGTGCTTGACTAATTAAGCAAACTGAGAAATTTATAGGTAAGCAAGAAATTGAAAAGAATTAATAGGTGGTGGCAGATGCAGGATGACAAAGAAACAGACATTAAGAAACAGACATTATCAGTGGTCATCGCTTGTAGAAGAAACCAATTGATAGACATGTAGCAGAATAATGACTTGGCATGCCATTGCATGTAAAAGAAAAAGATTCATAAGATGCCTCTGCAACTTCATAGGCATATCTAGAGGCTAGGAAGATGCACTCCTCAACTCCCATAGCATCAAAGCATTCATGTGACAAATCTTACCGCCAGACCGCCAGTGAATATGTTTTAATCAAATTAATTACTAAAGTGTATCATATTTGAAAAAAGATATCACTGTCAGAAAATTATCATGGAAAATGGGGGCAAAAATGTTCTCCGGAAAATCCTTTCAATCTCAATCTATGCATAGATATCCCAACACCAAGGAAACAGCCATAGAACATTCAGATTAGCTGAAAAAATAAGGAAAGCAGAGTAATCACAAAATTTCTAATTCAGCATTTCAGTCTCTCAAAGGCATTAATGCTAGCATTTCAAATTAAAATACTTTTCGATAATTTTTGTCATCTTCTAATGCAAATTGTTAAAAACTACTTTCTGGGGCAGTATAAGAAACTTAGGGGTGTCAAATTTACCAGATTTTTGTACATGGAACCTACCAAAATTATACTTTTCTGTCCCAATATCTGTTACATTTTTAAACCATAGTTGCATAATAGTTTCGATCAACGAAATGAGCCCTTAATTCTTTCATTCACATTTCACAATGATGTCTTTGTATTTTGTACCTATTATTTACTCCCTCCAACCCACCCATAATATAGTGTTGTATTCCATTTTTGGTGTCCCACACTGTTGTGCCTGTTTCTAAAATTTCTATTATTATATCAAATAGTTTTATTATAATACACCAACTTCTTTACCTTTCTCATACAGCCCAACACTTAGCAAGGTTTTTGCGCCAATATTTACTTTTTATACCTTCCTGTATAAAATAACCCTAAATCCCAATATTCATCAAATGTCGTTATTTACCTTTTTTTATTTGTACCTATCCCTATATAATTACAACCTTTACTACATTATTCACCAAAGAGTCCATAAATCAGCACAGTGGTAGACAGTTAGACATGCATAAAATCCTCCTTCAATTCCTGATTAAGGGATGTTATCAGGCTCCCAATAAAGAGGACAAACATAGACTGATGATTATAGTTTCAAATCTTTCAATGAGACATTGAATTGAGTAACAGAAACAAATTGAGAGAGCAGTAAGGTGGACTAACATTAGAAAACAAATCAAGATGCACTATAGATTAACACACCTTTGGGTCAACTTTTCCACCGTCACAGTCTCGTGCAACTGAGTACACATATGACCTGTACAAGGTGCGAGAACAATCAAATTAATTTCTTAAAGACTCTTTCCGCTGTTCATGCAGATGATAAAATCATCAATTTGCTTACAAATTTACCTTGATGATTGCAAGGAAGTATACATGTCAGCAACCTTCCCCTGCATCAGCAAACTAACTGTATTATTTCATTTGCAAGGCTTTCGAGCTGGAAGTTCTAGATCTATCAGAAATTGTCTGAAGGTTTAAGAATGCAAAAAATATACCTGAATGAACTGAAATTCACCGATTGGACGCCCAAACTGTTCCCTCTGCCGAACATAAGGAAGAACAACATCAAGGCAAGCTTGCATAATACCAAGAGGTCCAGCTGACAAAACAAGCCTCTCCAAGTCCAGCCCTGACATCATAACATATACCCCTGGATAAAAGATCAGAGAGCTGTGTTAGCCAGCATGCATGAAAACCTGGGGGCAGAGCTAGGGACATCGAGTCAAACTAAGAAAACTTTTGACTTTATTTTGTTACTAATATAAATACAAAAATTGTTACGTAAGATCTTGTTAAATTTGCTTTAATGTGTGGTATCTAAATATCAACTTTCCATAGTGTGCAATCATATATAATGTAAGATATAATTAGTCAAACATGTGCATTGTAGACTGCAAATTGTGTAAGTGAGAACGCGCACACACACGCGCGTCCAAAAAAAAAAAACAGAAGAGTACTGTATTTTGTGAACCATATATATTGAGGATATATTTCCAAGATACTCACAATACTTGATAGCATTTATATATGGTTATTATGTATATCTTTTGATTGTTTCCTAATTACTAGGTTATCAAGATAAGGTAACTCTACGGTTAGTTTGTAACCTATATATTCTGTTTTGATTGTTCAATGAGAATTAAGCCGAGTTCATAAGTTTCTACATGGTATCGGAGCCAAAACTGGGTTCCTAAATTTTTTTTTTCCTTCACAGTAAACAATGACGGGGGATGACACACCACCACCGCCACCTCCGAAAATCGAAATTAATTCCCCTTTTTACCTTGGTCCACATGATAGGCCGGTTGATTTCATCGCATCACAACACCTAAAGCTTGATAATTTCAATGATTGGTCTCACACAGTTAGAATTGCATTATCGTCTCGCCGGAAGTTTGGGTTTCTTGATAGTAGTATCGTGAGTTTTGCGCCTCCATGTACAGAGGATGATTGGACTACCATCCATTGTATGTTAGTCTCTTGGTTAATGAACACCATAGATCCAAAAGTTAAATCGATGCTCTCTCATTATGATGATGCTAAGAAGTTATGGGATGATTTACATGAACACTTTAGCCTCGTCAATGGTCCGCGTATTCAACAAATCAAGTCCGATATTAGTCGTTGTGAGCAAACTAAAGCAATGTCTGTTGCAGTGCATTATAGCAAGCTTTCGGTTCTATGGGATGAGCTTGATAAACACGAGCCTCTAATTTATTGCAAGTGTGGGAAGTGTACCTGTAATGTAGGACAACAGCATGCCGATCGACGCGATGGAGATCGATTGCAACAATTTTACTTGGTTTATATGCTGAGTATTATGCTCCTTTACGTTCCACTCTTTGTCTCAAGACCCTTTGCCTACATTAAATAGGGCGTATCAACAAATTTCTCAAGAGGAGCGTGTTAGGGGCTTTTCTCGAAACAAAGATGAAACTCCTTCTTCCTCGGCGCTAGGCTTTGCTGCTCAAGCCAATGCAGGGAGAGGTCGTGGAGGGGGAGAGAGGCCAGTGTGTGAGAAGTGCAAGAAGATCGGCCACGAAATTTCAAAGTGTTGGGCGGACAAGACTTGCAATCACTGTAAAAAGAAGGGTCATGAGGAAAGCAGGTGCTATGATCTTCATGGCTGGCGTGATAGTTCGGTTGGGCGTGGTAGAGGGTCGGTGAGAGCTAATGTTGTTCTTGGCTCGGGTTCACATGATGCATCCAGTTCCTCTTCGGGGAAATTGTTTTCTAGTGAACAATGGAAAGCTATTACGGGTATGATGGGTAATGCCACTATTTTTGAAAATCGTTTGAATGGAAAGTTTGATGACACCTCTAGGAACCGAAGCTACTCATCACGTTACAAGAGATATTTCTTGGCTTTTTGACACCAAAAGTTTTGAATATCCCGCAGGTTTGCCGAATGGTGAAATTGTTTTGACTTCTCTTGTTGGTTCTGTGCATTTGGCGGACAAGATTACTCTAAACGAGGTGTTCTATGTCCCTAATTTGAATTGCAACTTACTTTCAGTTACTCAACTTTACGATGAGCTTAATTGTTTTGTCCAATTTAACTCAACTATGTGTGCTATACAGGACCAAACAAAGGAGGTGATTGGAACGGGAGCTAGGAGGGACGGATTGTACTATTTTAGCAAATTGGATCTGGTGCATCGAGTTGGAGCAATTGACACAAGGAATAATTTGGAGTTATGGCATTGTCGTATGGGTCATCCTTTCGAGAAAGTAGTTAAGTTGCTTCTTACAGTTAGTAGTAAAGATAGTTTAGATAAGGGATGTAAAGTATGTATGCGTGCTAAACATGCTAGAGATAAATTTCCTTAGAATTTTTGAAAAAGTTCATTGTGATTTGTGGGTCCCGTATCAACATGTTTTGGCATGCAAAGCTCGGTATTTTTTGACAGTCGTTGATGATTATTCTAGAGTTGTTTGGGTTTATTTGTTGAATGATAAAACTGAGGTGTTTCGTATGTTTTTATCGTTTGTTGCTATGGTAGAATGACAATATTCCCCAAATATTAAAATTGTGCAAAGTGATAATGGTACTGAGTTTAATTGCTTGCATGATTTTTTTTTCCAACCACCGGCAATATTTTTCAAACCTCGTGTGTAGAGGTAAAATTTTGGTATTCGATTTAGATTTTGACCCAAACCAAATCCAAACCGAATTATTTCGGTTTCGAATTTTCCAAACCGAATCCGCACCGAACTAGATTTGAAACCGAACCAATCCAAACCGCAATTTAGAAATCTAATTCGGTTTCAAACCGAAAGCCGAATTTATGTGGTGTTTTTTTAGATTGTTGAAAAAAGTTAATTAAAAACAAAAAAAAAAATTAAAAAAAAAAAAGCCAAATTTATAATTTATAGATATCTACAAACAGATTAGCAAAAATAGAAGTAATACAACTATGATTAATTGATTATCAATAAATTATATGAATTACACCACTAAAATCTACAAGAATACTACGATTTCGGTACTACAATGGTATAACCCCAGAAAAGCCATTGCAACAACTTCGTATGAATCCCGTCGAAATATGAAACTATGAGAGAGGAGATGTTTTTAGAGAGGAAGACATTAACCATTGTTGTAGAGATGAACCGACTCCATATTTTTCATAAGTTACCAAAATTACCAACATGCAACAACACCAACACTCTTACTTTTTCTTTATTTTTCTTTCAACTTTTGACCCCTTCCACTGATTAATCAATGATGATGATGGTAATTCCAATATTTTTTACTCAGAAGTTAAATTTTTTGAGAGTTAAGAGAAGGGGGCGTGAAAGAGAGATAAAGAACAGAGAAGAGATGAAGGAGAGAGAAGGGAGGCGTGAAATAGAAGAGAGAAATGAACATTAGGGTTTTTTTATACTTTATATATAAAAGGTATGGGCTTATGTACAAAGTTAATAATGGACCAATATTTCGGTTCCAATTTCGATTTTCGGTTTTTGGAAGGCCAAAACCGAAATCCACTTCTTCTTTTTTTCAAACCGAAACCAAACCGAATAGGGAAAAAACCGAACCGAATAGTTAATTCGGTTTGGTTTTTGGTTTTTATCCATATCACTTTCATAGTCGTGTGTAGGCGCTCCTCGACAAAACGAGAGGGTTGAGAGAAAACACAAACACATTTTCAGTGTGGCTAGTGCTTTGAGATTTCAAGCAAAATTACCCATTTATTTTTGGAGTGCATCCTTGTCGCGGCTCACCTAATCAATAGAACTCCTACCACTTTACTCCAAAACAAAACTCCATTCGAAATTATTTTTAATAAACCTCCTATGTTTGATGCAATTAGGACGTTTGGATGTTTGTGCTTTTCTCATAATCAGAAAACGAATGGGGATAAATTTGCAAGTAGAAATAGTAAGTGTGTTTTTGTCAAGTACTCTTTTGGGAAGAAAGATAGGAGATTATATGACCTTGAGTCGAAGGTGTTTTTTGTTTCTCGGGATGTTAAATTTGTTGAGGATATATTTCCTTTTGTTTCCCCGGATGTCGCTCGTCAATATTGCTGCTCACTATGTTACTCGGACACGGCAATTTTGCCGTCATATCCGGGTTGATACGACCCGACACGGATCCGAGTATGAAATCCGTTCCGGACATGCCACTTGGCTCTCGGGTACAACATTGTTGTCTTCAAAAGACTTTCATGGAAAAGATCCGTAGAAAAAACCCATAATTTAAGCTCCTGTATACTTTTCCGACGTGGTTGTCTGGCTTTTCCATGGAAGTCGAGCAGTTTTTAGGCTTTTGGCCATATAAAAAGTTTATTATTTTATATAAAAGGAGTAGGTTGGATACAGCTGTATTATTTTAACTTTAACCTCTTGACCTGAACTCACCACTTCTTTAACCATACAAATTGTTTCTCACAATCTATCCCACGTGACCCACCCTTTTCCTATTTTTTTTTTTTAATTTTTTTTTTTTTACTGTCTTTTCATTACTGCTCACATACTATATTATTACTACGGAGTACTGGCTACTCCATACTACTCTACAGTCTACACACGGTAAAAGGTTTATAATTTTGTTTTAATTATTAATATGGGCATATTAATTATTTATATCTAAAAAATTTATTGTCGTATGCCCGTATCCGTACCCGAGTCCAAAGTTAAGACGGTGTCCCTGTGTCCTTGACATATCGAACACTTTGATCCGTACCAATATCGGATACCAGTGTCAATGTAACATAAGCTGCTAATACTTATGGTTCGGATTGGGATGTTCATGATGATTTTATTGAGTATGAATTGTGGGAAGAAAGTGGTGATTCTTTTGAAGTTAATGGTGGGGAGGGTATCACAGAGCGGGCTGCTCGAACTCCCCACGCAACACCAGCGGGCGCTGGCAAGGAAGAACATCAGCCCCTGGTCTGGGGTGGCTGACGACCAGCCCATGGCGTCTGGTACAACCACTGGAATTCCAGAGGCTCGAGGCTCCTGGCGAAGAAGCTAGCGACAATGGCAACACCTTGGTTGATACTCAACAAAGTTCCATGGAATTAATGGGTCGTGGACATCGTGAGAAGTTTCCTTCCGTTAAATTACATGATTTTGTGACTCATTCAGTGTTTGCTAAAATCCGTCTCCCCCTACTCAGTCTTCCACATCCACACCTCCTTCATGTACTCCTTATCCTTTAGCACATTATATAAATTGTGACAATTTTTCTTGCAGCAATAGTAAGTGGAAAAGACCTAAAATCATTCAAAGAAGCTATGAAGTGTGAAGGTTGGCATAAGTCAATGCAAGAGGAAATACTGCTTTAGAGGACAATGGGACTCGGACTCCAGAGCGTCTTCCTCCGGAAAAAAGGCACTAGGGAGTCAATGGGTGTACAAGACAAAATTTTTGTCTAATGGTGACGTTGAGCTTCTCAAGTCACACTAGAATCATCAGCAGGAAGATGCTGATTATAGTGAAACATTTGCTCCAGTAGCCAAGATGACTGCAGTTCGGGCGTTCCTTGCTATTGCGACCTTTAAAAATTGGGAGCTTCATCATATGGATGTTCATAATGCCTTTTTGCACGGTAATCTTAGTGAGGAGGTATATATGAAATTGCCTCCCGGCTTTGAAAGTTCGGATTCTACTCTGGGTTGTCGTTTGAGAAAATCGTTGTATGGCTTGAAGAAACAAGCTATGCGATGTTGGTTTGCCAAGTTAAATTGTTGCTCTAAAATGGTACGGCTTCAAACAGTCTTACTCTGATTGAGTCTGCTTTGCACATTGCAAAGAATCCTGTTTTCATGAACGAACGAAACATATTGAGATTAATTGTCACTTCATTCGAGATGCAATTACCAAAGGCTTAATTTCTCCATCACATGTGTCTACTTCTTCTCAATTAGCAGATATTTTCACAAAGGCTCTTCAGAAGAAGCAGTTTGATCATCTTCAATCCAAGTTGGGGATCTATGACTCTCGTACGCCAACTTGATGGGGGGTATTGAGGATATATTTCCAAGATACTCACAATATTTGGTAGCGTTTATATATGGTTATTATGTATATCTTTTGATTTTTTCCTAATTACTAGGTTACCAAGATAAGGTAACTCTTAGGTTAGTTTGTAACCTATATATTTTATTTTGATTGTTCAATGAGAATTAAGCCGAGTTCATAAGTTTCTACAATATATTGTGGTAACTTGATGTGTGTGCATTTATTTTATGCAATGTGTGTTGTATGTTGTGTGTTTATTGGCACGTCTTCTTTTAGTGGCCCCATGACAATCCACTTGGATTTTTTTCCTTCTGATGAAATTCTATAATAGTGTCTAAGTATTTGATTAGAAAACACATAAGTGGCCTAGAAGTTTGATTTTGAACTTTATAAAAGTAGCCGAGGAGTCAAATTCTTTTTTGATGCAATGTATTAATCACTTTGTGACATTATTATGGTTAACATTCTTATTTTGGCCATTTCAAAATAATGGTTACACTTTGCTTATTCTAATTTAAGATACATGACCCAACTTATTTAATAGAATCTCACCCAACATTTATCCCACTTACAATATTACACTTGACCTAACTTTAGTTCTTCATTTCTTACAATACACTTTACCTATATCTTGTTATTGGACTTTTCCTAATAAATTCCATTTTTCTTCTTTTCTGAGAACATTCCATTTTTTCCATTCATCTCTCCTACTTTCCAATTTTTCTTTGTTTTTGTAAGAAGATCAAGGGTAACCATTGTAGTGAAACGGAAGGAGTACTTTTTAACTTTATAAAGTTTATACACACTTTCATAGGCTTTTTAAAAAGACTTGAGCTGCTCACAACTATGTGAAAAGTAAGAAAACTGCATACACCCTATTTTACAGAACCATAATGCAAAGAGCATCAAACTAACCTTTTCCTTCCTCCCCGAGAACATTTTCCTGAGGCACAAAGCAGTTCTCAAAAACAAGTTCACACCTGCAAGGTATTTAGCAATCCAACACTAAAGTATCAGCACCTCAATACACACGAGATTGAATCATGAGTTTTCAGAAAGTTCACAGAACACATACGTGTCGCTTCCTCGCATTCCCAGTTTGTCCAGTTTTTGGGCTGTGCTAAATCTGCAGTTCATGTAAAAGGGAGAATATATAAATAAACCTCTGGAATAAATGAGACCAAAAATTGTACAATTTAGAAGACTCTATTACCCAGAGCTAGATATATTTCATATTATCTTAATTATCTTGGTGTTTGGCGACATTCTTTAATGCATGCTCAATTACAAAGACTATAGTGGCAGCTAATCCCTCCCCCCAAACACCCATTTTACGTTTACTTGATTTGACTTTCACATTGGCCATCACACAACTTTGAGGTCATAAATATCTTAATTGTCTCTCAAAAAGAATCTAACATAATCCCACATCACTCTTCTTTCTTATATAAATCACAATAGATGGTCAAAGGGTGTGTGATTGTGTGTGTCAAAATGAATAGTGAGTATACCAAAATACCAAATAGAAGTAGATGTACTCCCTCCGTATTTTAGTACTTGCTCCACTTTCCTTTTGCGGCTGTATTTTATTACTTGTTAAATTTCCTTTTTTGAAAACTTTGAACAATATTATACTATTTTTCTCCCCACTAGTGGTCTTCTCATATCATATTTTAATATTTTTCATATTCTATCTCATCCCCACTTATACACACTTTTGTTTTTCATAATTTTTTATTCTTCAACCAACCCCACTTCATATTTTGTACTATTCCTCCTAAAAGTCCGTGTCCGGAGAGAGTAGTTATAAGCAATTAGAAATGGGGAATGGAAAAGATGTTTTTATCAATAGTCACCTCACCAAAGCATGTCAACTTGATCAATGAGATAAATTAAGATAAGGATAATTCAGGTAATAATCTAGCGGTTTCGAATTTAAAGTGACAAGGCAACTAACCTAATGAGCAATAAGATTATAGATGCATCATATATCAATTGGAATTTAAAAATAATAATAAAAAACACTCTCTTTGAAGCATCTGCTGTAATTGCAAGTAAGAGAACGAGGAGACTGGATTAATGCAAAATACAGTCAGATTTTTTTTATGACATCAAGAAAGCAACGGGAACAATTGCCGACTAAAAAATATTTAATTGCAATTTAGTACCCAGGCATTCCCTTTTCGATGATGAATGCTGTAATTCCTTTGGAGTGTTTGGCCATGTCTGTTTTTGCATAGACTACCTGCTCCAACAAGATATCTCATTATCAAAAAAAAAATATGGGGGGAAAAAAAATCAAAGATGAGGCATGAATTTTCAATTATAGGACAAAATGGCTAACATATAAGTCTAGGTCCCCACACAAATTGCCTTCTCGTCTCATTTCTTTTATAGTTTTGGAGGGATTTGTTGGCTTAGTTACACATGTTTGCCAGAGTAAGAAAAAAACAAATCTACAGAAGCTTTTTTTAATTATATGAACTATACCTATTAGCAAAATATAATTCATATGCCATGTAAAAGTAACACTTGCCGTAGTGCAGCTTCAAAAATGTGTTGATTATATCACTTACACAGCATTTCTATTTCAGATACCATCAGTATCCCTAATTCAGTCTCAGCTTTAAAATATGACAAAAATCTTCAGGTCATAGTAGTTGATGACCAGGCCAAGTAGCCAATAATATTATAATTACACAACGCTTTATCAGATCATTTATACGATAACTTAAAAAGATTTGGTTATAAAAAGGAAAAGCAGACATTATCTCACACTATATCGTCTCTTTGTTACATAAAAATATGAGACAGACACAAAATGTTTTTCTGACCAACATTCTAGATACATACTTACAGGCATAATAACTAAATGTACACCTAAAAATGTCTCCCTGACCAAAACTCAATAATAATGAGTAAAGTCTTTCATCACCATTTAGTTTGGATAGAGTGTTGAAATAAAGGAGTACTATATTTTGATCATAAATCCAGTCCATTTCACCTTTCTAGGCCACATTTATTTCTGTGTTAAACCCAAACCATTTATTTTAATTCTTTCTTTTTATTTTTAAGCCCAATTCAATAATTATTCAATTTACACTCGTACAAAACTGGCTAAACAAACTATCCACATCTTAACACGCAAGGAATAAAATAATAATATCCCAGATTTCGCGTTCTTTGGTGCGACACGCCAGATTTATCACGTCATGTTAGCTGCTGATGTGGCGCGACAGTAGTTTTGTTAGGAATGTGTGGAGAAAAGATCTAAGTATAGCATGATGAATATACTAGCTTGCATGTGAAGAGTAGGCATGTAGGTGTAGGAGTAGTTGCTGCGCAAATAACAAGGTTGCATACTTACAGCCAGATCGCAGGAACTCAAGGTGAGCTGAGCTTTGCTCTGTGCGCGACAAAATGTGGCTGACCTGCAGCACACACGCAGAATTCCTTGCGAGGATTCGAACACTGGCTAAACCGAGCTCCTGCGCGCACAGAACCATTTTCCAGCCAGCAGCCCACTCGCAAGAATACTTGCAGTAGATCACAGGCAGCAGGAAGGTCCCCTGCGAGCGCAGCCCGAGAGCAGCCAGGTTGCAGAATGTGGGTATTGGGATTGCTCTGTTTTGCGGCTGCTAGCAATCATTGGGCACGTGGCTTCTTCTCATGCATTAGGTCTTATTTATTACCCTAGACTATATGTATATGGTTTTGCCTCATTATTTTGAGGTATTCACAAAATATTAAACACAAGTGAGGGTTTAAAAGCGGTTTTGTGAGAGGCATTTAAATATCACACTTTTCATGCTTGTAATCATATTTCATTCATCATCTAATATTACTCTATAGTGCAAGGTGGGTTTTTTCTCCCGCTTTTTGGGTTTTCCCACAGCAACATCGTCTCCTTTATCTTTGCTTTAATCTTTCATACTTGTTCTTGGTTGATTGCTTGCTTGTTCATTGTGATTGTGGGTTGATTGCAAATGTTGTTGGCACTCTAAATCCTACCAAGTTTTGTTCAGGCACCAAATTTTCTATCTTTTTCCGATTTTTTTCTTATAAATACCGTAGCCTTTTGAGGATTACGGGCACCATTCTCTGCATACATTCTCTCTAATACTCTAGTTTCTTAATCTTTTATCTCTCTAATGATCCACAATTCCTCCATGAAGTGCTCCTAGACATCTATACTATACCCGAATTTCTATCGGTGGTCCATGGCGTGAAAGGTTGATCATAAACATGCGGGTTCAATCTAAACTTAATTCGATTTAACTTAATTTGATTTAATTTAGTTTAGTTTGATTTATATAGTGTATTGAAGTAAACTAACGATTTATTCATCATTTGTTAGCACAACTTTTAATGACTTATGAAATGATAAGATTCTCTCTCCTATTACATCTTTAACTCTATCAGAGCATTATTTCTTTGTTGAATACAACTAAATCTATGTGATTAATCAAGATTTAATCAAATATGTGAGATAGAGATTGACTGTTCTCTTCAAATTTAGTGATTGTTGAGATGAGTTTTATCCTCTCTGCTATATTTTATTTCCTTGTCTTTCTTCCAAAACCTAGAATTGCATCTTGTAAGGTGAAAAAATTGTATGAACTTTTCGTTCAGGAACAATTTTTCAATGAAAATAACCAGATACATGTAATGAATTACTCTACATTCAACTTATAATCCCGAAATTTACATTCCTGAAATTTGGTAAATGAATTATTATAGCATGTATGTGGCTCAATAAATTAAATAAGAAATTCAGCTCTAATGCGTAACAATTGACACAAAAATACAAATTTAAAAAATGAGCATGTGTGCGGCATGTGCATTAAAAGACACGTGTGAGCACGCTCACACAAAAACAGACATCATTGAGTAAATGGAAAATTGCACTTGATGTTGCATGAGTTGATGAAATAAATGTGCTCACCAGGGTTTGAGCAGTTGGGCCATTTGTGCACCACATTTTGTTCCCATTTAGCACATAGCCACCATCAACACGATCAGCTCTGCACTTCATACCAACAACATCTGAACCAGCTGCAAAAGGATAACATGGAGGAGAGATAAAACTGCATCCGAGTATCTGACTACCATGATGATAACTGAAAAGCATTCCCATCACTCAGGAAAGGAAGGAAAGAGTTCATAAATTATACCATTTGGTTCACTCATTGCCAAAGCTCCAACATGCTCCCCACTGATAAGCTTCAGATGCAGCAAACGTTTAATTTATCAGAACATAGATCCAAGAATAAGACCCTCAGACATTCACATAAACATGAACTAGGTGCAAATCTAATTAGTAATATTTGCGGTTTAGATAGTAGGTTAGGAGAGGTCCCCTATTCCCCTAATCTATCAATAATTGGGCACCAGCTTGGGTGATCCAAGCAGGGAAAATTATCCAAAGTGCATATTAATGACACTCTCACAACCAAAGACATTAACATGCAACTGCATACTGCTTTGACACAGGATCAGTTTCCCCTCCTCCTCCTCTCCCAAAGTCCCAACCTCCATCGACCTTGTCATTTGGCTAAGACAAGCTAATTAAAACATGATGAAGCCACACCTCACATGATTTTGCACATACAAAGTCAAACGCCACTTACACAGTTACACTTCAAAACCTCAGAAACACATGGGTGCATATTAACCTAACATTTCCTTAACGTACTCTGTACTCTCAAGTGGCGAGCAAGCATATGTGTTAATCAATGAAAAAAAAAAATTCAGAACCATAATTTTGATGGTTAAGAATTTCAGATTATAGCTATCAGCAAGTGTAAGCACGTTGATGATAAAAGGCACAACTTAAAAGTGTCATACCTTTGGTAAGTATTTCTTTTTCTGGTCAGGATTCCCATTCCTTGCCTGAAAACAAAACACTTTCCTGACAAAGCAACATAGAAAAGAGAAAGTATACTATTTAAACTCTTGTCTTGGTCTTACCAACTGATTTATACAAAGATTAGAGTGGGCTCCATATGACAGGCCAACTGAACCAGAAGCACGACTGATTTCTTCCATTGCAATACAGTGGTAGAGATATCCAAGGCCAAGTCCACCATATTCCTCTACAAAATAAATAAATGCATAAAAATTTATGGTCATCCCTATCAATATCATGAAAGAGATTAGAGTGACATTAATTCACAATTAAAATTGCTTCAAACAAGCCAATTACAAGAATGGTCAAGAACTTCTATTTAAGAAATGAATTAATAAGTTTTACTAATTAGTTTTATAATAGTTGTTACATTTAGGGAATGAAAGATCATTACTGTGATGTTCCTACCATTATTGCTACTATAGACCAATAGATAATTTAGTTATATACCATGTATAAATGCTTTACTTTATTGCTAACATAAATCTGATAGTTATTGTAAGACAGCTTGACTACTATTATAGGACAGAAAGAGTAAGAAGGTTGAGCCTACATATTATATGCAATAGCATGGAGAACTCTTTGGAAAGTAAAGCACAGTGCAAAGATTAGAAGGTCAGGAAACCAGCAATAATATTGACAGTAATTATGATAGTTGAGCTGGTTGATGCAAAGGCATATAACAAAAAAGGACATGAGATAGACATACATCTTATTTCTGGTTCCTGACACAAGCTGCCAAACTTTATCTCTCTATTTGCAAAGAGGTTGACTCCCTTGGACCAGGACTTATAACTTATATGAAATTAGATTAAAAGTTCACTTATTTCATGTCTAATAAGTTCAGCTCAAATCTAATAAGATAAGATAAATTTTATGAGTTCAGTTCACATAACGTAAGATAAGGGCTAATAATTTCTGATAAGATTTTGTTAGATTTCAGCTATTTGTGAATTAGAAGTTCCTCATCAATGTGGGGTGTTGGATACAATGATATCCGTGTTAATGAAGATTGTATTTTTATTTTTATGTATGTAGTATTGCGGTATGATATAAGATATGAACACCTTTTCGCATATTATATATGTGGTAGTCATGGGCATAGAATAGGGAGTGCAAAGTGCTCCCTAGCACAGGGCCCCGATTATTAAAGGGCCTATATTTTTTTTCAATTCTTACTCAATTTTTTTTAATACTACAACTCTCAAGAGCCTCCTTATTTGTAATGCACAACATACTCCCTCTATTAATCCAAGTTCCCATATTAATTTCTAACACTTTTCATATTCTTCTATCAATTCAAATTAGTATTTTCACAATTACATCAATTCCATTCCATGAAATTATAATGTATATTTCTACATTCCAGAATTTTCGACGTAAAAAAGTTAATTTCAGCCAAATTAAAAATAAACGATTCGTAATCCGTAACAACGGCAAAACATTTCATTTCATAATTATTCTTATCAAGTTGCTAAATATCTTCCCAATATATAATGGTTATCTAATTGTGTATGGCGTAAATAATAGGTTAAAAATTAAAATTTTGTATGTTTTTAAATTATTAAGGGCCCATTTTTTCATTTTAGAACAAGGCCCCCAAAATTATTGCAACGGCCTTGGTGGTAGTTATTTATTTGGATGATTGTAATCATTCATCGTTATTTTAAATGATCGTATCATTTCATTATACTTGCACCTTTTCATATAGATTGTGTTTCTATTTTGGCATTCTTACAAGTTAACTTCCCTTAGTACAAGCTACAATTGCTTCCCATACTGCTCTACAAAATCCTAAGCTCTGCATTAATAGTATTATATGACACATCAAAAGTTCACAACTACAATCAAACCATGGTTAGAGATAGATAAGAAAACAAAAGGTGCTAGAAAACAGGGACATTGCAGCCATATAGGAATTTAAAAAGGTTCAGGTAAATTATGTGAAGAATGAATGACATGAATGCAAATATTACACAGCCCCATACAAAAATTTGAAGCACAACACAAGCTTTCTTGGCATCAAAATATAGTATTGGGACAAGGAAAAAAGATTAATGCTCGTGCTTGGAGCAAGAGACCCACGAGCAGTCAAGCACTAGTGTCAGCACAGTTCAATTGAAAGCCTTCCAGTGTGACATGATAATGAGCAAAAACATATGGACCACATTAAACTGACGTAGAAATTAATATGATCACAACTATCGTTGTTGCATCTCACTCCTCGCAGAGTTTATATAAATGTCATCCACCGACCAACAGTTATCCTTAAACTTATGTACTTAAATCGTGGCATGTATTGACAAAGAAAAACTTCCACTTGAGTGTTGTGATTCAAGTATTTTAAAATATGTTTTCAGCACCTTGGATGGCTTTTGCATTTGCTGCGATTTAAAACTAGTCCAGAGATCTCATGTGAGTGACTATTTACGATACCAATACATGTTACTATTACTAATCCTTGATAGATGGCTCAATCGTCTATAAATAAGAGTACTACCTCCGTTTCATATTATTTGCAACGATTTGACATAAAGTGTGAGTAGTAAGTCTAATAGTTGCGAATAATATTAAATGGAGGTAGTATATCTTGAGTCATAATGTATGTAGCATGAAAGTCAAAATACAGATCATATAATCATAATTAATTGAAATTCATTTAATATGACTAAATTAGCTCATCATCGGTAATCTCATCATGTAAACCCAAACTGAGGGTCTAATTGTTTTAGTTTATATGTCATCGATAGTACTCTTTAGTTTTTCTAATTATACTGTCAAAACACTTTAGTAAACAAGTATATCTAGAATCAACGTTCGACACAATCAAAATTTTTCAAACTCTTTTAAATCAACATAAATCACAAACAAAAAAGATAATAATAAATAAATAAACCTGGTGCCGTAATTCCGTGAAGTTTAAATTCTCCCATGAGATTCCATAGATTCACATCCTACCAGAAAAAAAAATCAGTAATACGGAGCATTATTAGTACATCCTCTATTTTTCATTATAATTGCAACAATTTGGCTTTTATACCATTCACGTAATAATCTGACCAAATATGTATACTTAGGGCATGTTCTCATTGACTGAACTGAACTGAATTGAATATTTTATAAGAGAAGGAAATTAGGAGCTGAACTAAACTGAGATGAGATGAGATGAACTGAATTTCAACGTAAGAGAACAGGTCCTTAATACAAATGTTGTTATATAAATTGTTGTTAAATTAATTTATACATATGTGAAGTATATAAATGTTGTTATATAAATTGTTGTTAAATTAATTTATACATATGTGAAGTATATAAATGATGTTATATAAATTGTTGTTAAATTAATTTATACATATATGAAGTATAATTTTTTAATATTAACCGTCAAAATTGTGTATCGGTAAACATAATAATCAAATTGATGCACTTACAAGAAAACGATGAATTGTTAAAAAAAAATAAATAAATAAATAAATAAATAAATAAAATATCAAAACCAAAAACATTCGTTTGGCGTCAGTGTGGTTTTCTTTTTTTTTTTAAATCATACTTCCTCAGTTTTTAAATACTTGCTCCACTTTCCATTTGGAACCGTTTTTAAATACTTGCTCTATTTCATTATTTCTATTTCATTATTTGAAAATCTATTACAATATTTAATTCATTTTCACATTTTCTCTCCTCCAATTCTCTCAATTAATTTTGTTTTTTACAATTTTTATTCTTCCATATATCCCACTACCTCCATATTTTATTACAAACTCTAATTACTCCTAAAATTCCGCGCATGGAAATGGAGCAAGTATTTAAAAACGGAGGGAGTCGACTTTTAGCACTATTCATCACTCTTATTTGACCATAAATTATGATTTATCCATTAAGCAAAACATAGTCACGTGGCATCTAGTTTGGTTAGATTCGTCCATCAAAATAATTTCACAATATCAATTTTTTTATAATTTTTACTCTTCTACAATAATAGATATATAATATATAATGTTTTTGGGATGCGTAATTTTACCCAATTTTAATAGAACCAAGAAAGTATAATATATAATGAATGAATAAATAATTAATCAAACTTATTAAAATCATGATAATTTTAAAAAGTGAAAACAACATTTCTTGTTTCCTATTTTTGGTGTTTTTTTTTTTAAGAAGTTTTTTTGTTTAAAAAAAACAGCAAACTGAAACAAAAAATGATGTCAAACAAAAATAGAAAAATCAACTCGGAAATAATGGAGACATACCTTAGGAAAGTAACTGGTTTTATCAATTTTCTCTGCATGAGGAGCAATTTTTTCTTGAGCAAATTGGGCAACACTTTCCATGAACTGTAAACATTCCAACAAACCTTTAACATGTTACTAATAAATACTTCATAATCAATATCAAAATTTGAATCAAAATCCAATTTGAATTGAAACCTAAAAAAAAAAAAAAAAAAAAAAAAAAAAAAAAAAAAAAGTTAAATTTTATAATTATTACTCCCTTGTCCCTTCCGATTAAATTAATCTTTTTTTTTTGAAAGGCTATTAATCTAATCGTCCGTTGATAGCGTAATTTGAACTAGTAATGCAACAATAATACCGTGACGAACCTGAATTTGTGTATCATCAAAGAGAAGAGAGGTAGAGAAAGCAGCAGATTGAGTTGAATTCCTGGAAATTAATAACGAAGATAAAGCTCTTCTAATTGCGAATAGCCTCTGCATCTTCAAAGAGAGATGAACTGGTAGAAGGTATAAAAATGGAGTACGTCAAATATAAAATAATTCAAGGAGCAGGAAACTTTGTTATGGAACTGCTGAGAAGAGAAAGCGTGGCCCTGTAAAATATTTAATGGGAGTTGCCGTCTTGAGTATAGGACGATAACCACGATGTATAAAATTATAAATGTATAATATATATTCAATAATTTGTTCATATCCGAACTATAAACATGCTCTTATTCATATTCAAATCCAATTAACAATGTTGCCCATGTGAATTGATATGCATCGTTGGGGGTGGGTTGGAGGCTTTATCCATTTTATTTTACGGGATATTGGGTTTGACCGTATTATAGAATAGCCCGTTTTGTGTTTGGCTAGCTACACTCTATGATCACTTATTAAAAACAAGGTAATCTCTATAATACTGATCGAGACACCCCTTTAACGTTGATGAATTAACTCCTTTAATATTAACCGAGTAATATACTAACAAAGTAACTCCTACAAAGACTGGCCACACAATATAGGCATGTGATAAGTCACATATAAGAATTTGTGATTATAAAATTGAATTTAGATCAGATTACAATGATTTAATACCTAGACTTTTATATCGATTATAAAAAAAAAAATTAATGCATATTAAATACTTTAACAATTCTATAAATCTCTGTAGAATCAGCTCATTGTAGCAATCTCATGCGATAAGATCGAGTATCATTAGATTTCAACACATAAAGTTTTATCATTAGATTTTGTGTTGAAAATATGAGCTCTGAAACCACTATGGCTTGCATGCCTGTGTTTTTAAAATAGTATTGATATGGTGACAACATGAATGTTTTGGGTATCAAACTATCAATAACAATACATTTAGGGGGCGTTTGGTTCAAACAATGGTATAGGTTTGGAATGAGGAATGAAACATGGGTGGTATGAGGTTGGAACTTGATACTTGATTTCATGTGTTTGGTTTTATCTAGGAATGATAGTTTTCCTTTTAATTTTAAACTAAAGGTATGGGTAACCTGGGGGTTGAGATATGGGTTTGAAAAATAAAATTTCTAGCAACAAACACAAGGTATGGATTTTGGTCATTCCAAACTCATACCTTATACCTAATATGCTTGAACCAAACATCCCCTTAGAGTAGTATTAAATTTCTCAAGTTATGGAGAAAGAGCACAATTTGACAGGAATATAACATACTTGTTGAAACCTTATTAGTGTATCACATTCCTAGCAATACTATAAATCTGCTATACCATGATTTAAAGGGAAAAAATATTAACAAGTGCTATTCTTAACAGATTTACACAAGGATAGACATTAGACAATTAATCGCCTTTATATATTCTCTTTTCTACAAAAGAACTATTGATTAGGACTCCCAAATTCGTCCAGCTTTTCTACAGTTTTATGACCAAGTATATTATTGATCAAGATTATAAAAGACAGTTATCCCAAATTCTGCATGTACATAAGAGTAATAGTATGACAGCAGCACATAATTGTTTAAATCGATAAATGGATCTTAACAGAAATGTCATAGCTTCAGTAGACACTAGCTACTATGAATTCTAAACACAAATTAACAAAACAAACCCATAAAACACTCCCCACATTTTTACACCAACAAACAAAAGCCATCAGCCTACCGCTGTAAACGTTGTGCCTGCAGGTTAACTACACCTGCTCTTGGTGAAAACCAAGTAGGCTTTAAATTCCCTGCATATTGAAGAAATGTGAATTTCGATAAGATCCTAATACTTACTACTCACTTACCCATATGATATATTAAGATGTGGCTAACTACCAAAATATTCAAAACTCAATTTAGAGTTACACGAATATAAAATTAAAGTCCCGAAGCAATTCAGTACTGCGGACAGAAACAGAAGATTTGATCTGCTCACAAACCCTAAATATTTACTCTCCGGGAGGTGCAACACCTTGCTTGAGCCTCTCCCTCTTCATCTTCTTCTTTGAAACAGGCTTCTTCTTCTTTGGTGGCAAGTTCTTCTGAGCATAGGTGTAAAGTACGTAGTTCCCTACTAGGAAGGTTAGTAGAAGTCCTCCAATAACCAACAGAACTATGAGGCCTGGATTGAAGCCTTTAGCTTCAACTTCGTTAACTGCCTGTTCACGAGCAAAACCAGTCTTAGAACTCACACCAATCATCATAAGTCTAGAGTCATGAAAGAAGGCTATACTAACAAGATATAGGAACATAGATGTATAAATAAACCACAAGCACAAAGATCAGTTCATACTTGCTGCATTTGCAGACTGAATAAGGAGCGAGCAAATTTTAAAAACCATAAAACAAAAGGAGATAGCTAGTACTACAATGAACTAACTATAAAAACCGCCATTGCGTTCATGTTCTTGACGGCTGACGCCCAAATGATATTTAGTACCCCTAAACACATAGGCTGAATATCACCCTCAGAACGCACACAATAGGCTGACACAATTAGCCTACATCTGATTTATTACTTCTAACCTCAAAAAATTTATATCTTACTAACGATGTAATAATGTATTAACACGAACTTAATAATGAAATGCAAACTAACATGAGTGCATTACAGCTTGCATTTCATTACAACCTTGGTCTTAGGATTACCAAACAAATCTTTGTTTGTTGTTCTGTCACAAGATATAGTCTAGGAAACAACTCCCTATCGTTGATCCCCTTGCAGCACTTTCTGATCTTAAAAGGAGAAATTTGGCATGCAAAACTCATTGAAAAGCCATAACACTGGCTGAATATCCACAAAAGATAATTTTAAAAAGAAAGTAAGATTGGTAAAGTGAACCTTTCAACACTCCCTATCACTTATTATATCTTGTTAAGAGTATATGTCCAATTGCAAAAGGGAATTACATTAAAGTTAATACAACTACCAGTCTACCAAAACCTATGTTCGCACTTCGTATTAATTGTTTAATATTGCAAGTTACATTAATTTCATAACTACCAGTTGTCTTCTTCGATCTGATTTAAAGTAATCCTAAAGTAATCGTCCCATAAAGGTATTAATGAGCTTCAAATCGGTTTATAATAAATTCTACAATGAGCAAATTAGCAGCATGAACAAATGACTTAATCAACTAAAATTCAATCATATCACATTGTTAATATATTTTTTTTTCTCAATTCCGACTTGCGAATTCAAATTGCAAACAATGATCTCCAAACGAAACAACCTCAAAATCACAAAATCCTCCAATACATACATCAAAATTCCTCAACAACATATTGGTTTTTATCCCTAAATTAACCAAAGAGGTCAAATTGACACGGGAAAATATACCCGATATATGACATTCAAATGTTTGCAATTCACATCAAATGATCAAATACAAAAATTCAACTTTGTTCAGATAATACGGGATCTAATTTAATTTTCTGAAGTTAACAAAAGCTTAAAAAAAATCAATCAAGTAGAAGAAAAACTATCAATTCTAAACACAGCATCTAATCAAAATTTGAAATCTAGCGCATAGCAAAAATCAACAAAAACAAAGCGAAATTTAAAATAAAAAATGCATGTAAAAATACAGAAGCAGAATAAAATTCAAAGGAGTAACAGTAATACCATGATCTAATCCTCCAAAGAAAGAGATCTTTCTCTGTACACCAAACCTGAGAATCAAAATCAAAAATCAAAACCTAAATCTGAATAACAATCGAAATAACAATAGAAAAAATTCAAAAATAAACATGGAGATCTAGGTTAATTGGAAGAAATTCTGACCTAAAAATTGGGGAAATTGAAAGAACAATTGAGATTGAGAGAAGTACTCCGTAATGTAAGAGAAGAGAGAGGAGGAGAGAGAATACTCTAGGCGTGGTTTGACGTGGGGCAGCCAATGAAAAAGCGAGTGAGATGTGTAGTGGGGTCGTCAAGGAGTGTGTATGTGGCAACACAATCCAAATTCGAGTAAGAGTAGTTGGCTGTTCAAACAAAATCCGGTGGGGAATTTAGTACTTGTAGCTAGACTGTGGACCTACTCAATTAGAGCAGGTGTCGCGGATGGTACGATAATTTGACACGAACTTGATAAGAACGTTGGAGAATTATTGATAGAATTTTGAGTTTAGCTTGAATTAAACCCGAACAAGTCGAATTTTATCTCATTTGACTCATTCATAATGTTTTCTACTACAATTAAGTTTTTTTAATCATTATAATACAGACTAATTAGCTATAAATCGATTTGAAATCAAATTACTAAATTTCCACCATGCTTTAAGGATGCTATGTATTCACCATTTTTTTTAGGAAATCTATTCACCATAATTTAAATTAAT
Source organism: Chenopodium quinoa (assembly GCF_001683475.1). Classification (NCBI taxonomy): domain Eukaryota; kingdom Viridiplantae; phylum Streptophyta; class Magnoliopsida; order Caryophyllales; family Amaranthaceae; genus Chenopodium; species Chenopodium quinoa. The sequence goes on along the minus strand of NW_018744633.1, from coordinate 2,483,533 downwards.
TTGTGGTTGGTGCAGCCGGGTGCACCATGCGCATGGTGCACCCGAAAGAACATTTAGTACATTTAAAAGAACATGGGTAAAAAATGAACATGTTTTTATTTTCTTGAAACTGCAAATCCATCACTCTCTTCTCCTGCAATTTCTCACTCCTCTTTCCCTTCCTATCACTTTCTTTCTTGCTGCCAATTTTCTCTCTCCTTTACACCATTATTTTCATCTAAGAATTTCAATGAAGGTCTCAAATTGATCTCACTTTGCTATCAATCTCGTAATACTGGTACTTCTTCTACTGTTTGGGTAAAAATCATTTTCAAAGTACTCATTTTCTCTATCTAGAACTTTTCTCTCTATCTTTTTCTATTTTTCAAAAAAAAATCAAAATAGCAAAATTGTTCATCTTCGGAGTGAAACTGATGTGTCTAATTTATATAGTATTTTACCCCGTCCCTTGGTCATAATTAGTAGTATTTTCGGCTCTTTAGAGCCACTTTTATTACAAATTAGTGCTTTCTAGTGTATTCGTAGATTTGGTTGACTTTTGTAGGGATTTGCACTTTTGGAGCATTTTCCCGAGATATTATGGAGTATTTACGATGATTGGGGAAGCACGACCAGTTTTTATAGCCCGGGGCTGGTTAGAGTCATCGAACCGGTGATTAAGGGCTTAGCATTTGAGATTTCGAGGCAATTGGACCGAGTATTCAAGACCCAAGGAGGATATTTGGTTTGGGCCGGAGTTACGAGCCCAAACGAGGAGTCCATGGTAGCCTAAGTGGCCTTGCCCGGCCAAGAGAGCTCCTGACCGAAGGCGCGCTCGGCCGACCGGGGCGGAGTAATGTAGCAGCAGCTGGCGCCCGAACTCGTGCTCGCCCGGGCACGAGAGATGTACTTGGGAGCAAAAAGGCGGGCCCGATCGGGCGGTGCCTCGCCCGATCTGGCGCGTGTCAGCATTAGGAGATTTTAAGTGTCGTTTAAGTTTGTTTTAGTTTAGGATTACTTGCTTAGTATAAATACGATTTTGTTAAGCAAGCTTAGTATCTCTTTTTACTCTTTCTTACTTCTTCTCTTAGATTTTCTCTCTCTACTTAGCTTTTAGATTAGTTTCTCTCTCTACAACTTTGTTCTTAATTCAAATTATTTTGGTTACGATTTCATCTACTTTAATCTCATTTATTTTACTTTAATTCTTTCATCATGTTTTCTTTGATTACTCTGTTTAGTATATATTTAATTATGTCTGAGTAGTTTCCTTTCTAGGGTTTGTGGGGATCCATAAATAATATGAAGGGGTAATTTATTGTTGTTGATTATCAATGCTAGATTAATTTCCTATTAATTGATTTTATGCTCTGTGACTAGATTAGGCCTGATCTTTTATGCATGAGTTTGACAATATTGATTCGACATTCGAGAGATGAGAATTGATGTTTAGGTCTAGTTTCAATATAATAGGCAGATTAATTTATAAATGATTAATTCTGTGATTGTAATACGTAGCGAAAGCCCTTTATGATCTGATTAGTCGATGCATTGATGTTTGATTATTATGTTTTACCCTGGAATATTATTTGTTGGTGAATCTATGCCCTAGGTCTTTTATTCATTGATTTTCTCTATTCTTATTCTTCTCTTCTTTTACTCTCCGTAGTTTAGTTCCCTTTTATAATAACAATTTGGTTACTTGATAATTTAGATTGCTTTTAATTAATTAGAAATAAATTGACTTGTTTCCTTGTGGGTCGACCCTTCTTCCTTATCTACATAGTTAGTGGATTTAGGTATTATTTTTTATTGGGTGATACGACTTTAGCCTATCAAAATTTGGCGCCGTTGCCGGGGAAACGGTTTTATTTTTATTTTCTCATTATTTTTGTAGTCTAGATTATCCCCTCTTGTCTCAGAGAGCGTTAGTTCTTTGAGGCAATTCTCATATTTGCTTTTAGTTCTTTTTTTATGCCCAGGTGTTCCAGATCAGGTTATATCCCATTCGATCCTGAGATCGAACGATCCTTCCATAGACAAAAGAATTTTTACAGGCAAATCCTGGCGGGTTCTGGTGATAATAATAATCGCCGAGACCCTCCAACTGATTCTAGCAATTCAGAGATACCTTTAGATCCAGAATCAGAGATGGCGATACCTAAGAAGCTCAGTGATTATTCGCAGCCAAAGCTTACAGATTTTCTGCACCTTACTCCCACTCCGGCTCTTGATGGGGTACAATTCGAGATTAAACCCCAATTTATCACAATGATAGAAAGGAAGCAATTCAGTGGAGCTAAGGGTGAAGACCCAAATCTTCATATTGCAGACTACTACCAGTATTGTAATATCATCAGGCAAGCTGGGGTCACACAAGACCAAATCAGGGAGATTCGCTTTCCTTTCTCTTTATGTGGAAAAGCCAAATTATGGTTTAATGGATTAAATAGAACTGCACTTGGTATAACTGACTGGGAGACTCTTGTTTTAAATTTTTATAATAAATATTATCCTGCAGAGAGAACAGTTGTACTACGTAGTGCTATTCAGAATTTTGCCCAAGAGGCCGATGAAACTCTATATGAGGCTTGGGAGAGGTTCAAGAACCTACAGAGAGAATGCCCCCACCATAATCTGGCACAATGGCAGTTGATCCAAGCCTTTTACAATGGGATTGGAAATTCATCTAGAATAATATTGGATTCTGCAGCTAGTGGGAGGTTTATGAACCTTAATGTTGATGATGCAAGTCAAGTTATTGAAGCTATGACAATACATAATTCCCAACATGGGAATCCCAGAGGCTTTGCTAACAAAGGGAAACATAGTGTCGACTCTGTATCCTTTTTACAAGCTCAATTAACCTCTATTTGCCAGAAATTAGATAATCTTAGTACTACAAATGTAGCTAATGTTTCTGCAATTAATAATAATGCTAATGAGGCTTTCTGTGAAAATTGTGGAATTGTAGGTCATTGGGAGCAAGATTGCAGGAGTTCTGTGGAGCAAGTCAATGCCTTTCAAGTTTATAGGCAGAATGACCCAGAATGGCACTACATTCTCCAACACCTACAATCCTGGGTACCAAAATCGTCCATATGTTTCCTACCGGAGCACCAATGTTCAAAATCCACCACCTCCACAAGAATCACAGGCGCCACAACAAACTCAGCAGAAATATTACCACCCCAATGCTGGCCAAAAGAACCAACCACAACAACCCTCCTCATCTTCCGACCCTACTTTGGTAGAAATTAGAGCGATGCTGGCTAGTATGTAGAAGCACATGGAGAGTAGAGATGCCCAAATTGATTCGATCATAGCACATAATAAAATTGTAGATAATCAAATTGCGCAGATTTCCGCTACTCTACAAGCCCGTCAACATGGAGCCCTGCCAGCACAGCCAACCAGGCCTATAGATCAAGCTTATGAAATTACTCTAAGGAGTGGTTCACACTATGAAGGGCCCCCTATGCCTAGAGATGATGAACCTGTTTTAATGAATAATTCTAATCTTGATTCCATTAAACCTGACAATATAGCTAATAGCCCTGCAGGGCTAAAGAGTAGTACTAATATTTCTGATAATACATTGCAGGTTACGACTCTAGGGAATGTAGCAGCTCCAGATAAGAGCAGTAATGCTCCAAAGCCAGTTATCAAACTTCCATTCCCCAATCGTCACTTTAAAAAAAAAATTGGATAAGCAGTTTGGTAAGTTTCTGGAGATGATTAAAGATTTGTAGCTAACAGTTCCTTTCACTGAATTAATTACACAAATTCCTGCATATGCAAAATTCATGAAGGAAATATTGACTAGAAAAAGGTCTATTAGTGAGGTAGAGACAGTAGCTTTCACTGCAGAATGTGGTGTCATATTTCAAAATAAATCTCTACCTAAACTGAAAGATCCGGGTAGTTTTTCTATCCCTTGTCATATTGGCAATCTAATGATTGATAGTGCATTATGTGATTTGGGTGCTAGCGTTAGTGTCATGCCATTGTCTGTGTGTTCCAAACTAAATATGGGTAAATTAAAAGCTACTAATATTACTCTACAAATGGCTGACCGTTCTTTTAAATACCCCTTAAGTGTTTTAGAGGATGTTCCTGTTAGAGTAGGTAAATTTTATATACCTGTTGATTTTGTTGTTCTTGATATGGCTGAGGATATGCAAACCCCAATTATTTTGGGTAGACCATTCCTTAACACTGCAGGAGCGATTATAGATGTGAGATGTGGCAAATTGACACTATCAGTAGAGGACGATAAAATTACTTTTAATTTGAATAATACCCCTAAAAGCCCCATGACAGAGGAGAAGTGTTTTAGTGTTAATGTGATTCATAATTATTCTAACAAGCCCCAAGCTCTTGTAAACGATCCCTTGTAGGCGGTATCTTGTGTTGCATCTTCTACAGATGAGATAGACAAATGGCAAAAGGAAGTTGATGCAATAGAAAGAGCCCTCTACATTGTCGGTCTTGGATTTGAAGATGAGAAGGTGGAATTAAACAAGCAAGCTATGGAAATTGAGCTTACAGTAAGTGTTCCGCCAGATCGAGTTGCAATTGCTAAATCTAGTGACAATTTGAAGTAACCATCGATCGAAAAGGGGTCTCCATTGTGTAGTATTAAAGAACCCCCAGTCCAAGTCAAGGAGGATCCACCAGATAAGGTGAATTGGCGTCCCACAGGGTATGTCAGGAAGCCACGTCGTGGCCTAAACACCGCTCGACTGGGTGAGAAACCACCCGACCAAGCGTTAGGGCAAGGGTCCTAGTTCTTATACTTGGTAAGTAGGTCGTGCGGGACTGTAGGCACCCATTTATGTCTCCCCAAAACCAAACCCAGTGATGAATATCTTTCATGTCATTTAATTATCGAATAAAGCAAAAGTGTGAAAAGTCTAGTGATGAGGATGTTTTTATTAAAATATCTCCTTTCTGTTTTTGAAAATATTTCTTTTCTTACCCTATTTTTGAAAAACGTGCATTCCAGTTTAGTTTAATCTATAATATGGGTCCAATAATAGTGTAGTTGGATGGGGCTTCAAAAGACCTATCCAACGATACATTATAAGCCCAATTCCGATGAATAATGAGGAAGTTATGGCCAAAATACTAAACTGGGCTCAAACCGGATTTTACCTATGACCCAATGATCATGTGGAGGGTCCAAAGGTCTAATCCTATTCCTAAACTAATTAGGATTAATTAGAAACTTATATAAGTTTCTAAAAGATCTTAATTATCCTTTTTGAAAAGATAAGATCAAAGAATTTGAGTCAAATAAAAACTTTCCTTTTTCTTAAATCCTAATTCTATTCGAATTTAAAGATGTTCGAAGACAGTCAGATTTTATTGTCGTGTCTCATAATCTTTATCCAAATTTTATATGGTTGTATATATCTTGAAATTATCTTTCCAATTATATATTATAATATTAAATCCGAGCTATAACGAAAAAGATATGAATGAGATATGAAACTCTATCCAAAACTGACACCGTCCTACTATTTCGGCCATATCTTTTCATATACAAAATATTTTAATCTGATTCTAATTGGGTTGAAAATAATACTTCAAGAGCTTTTCAACGACATATTATATGCCTTATTTGGACTTCTAGATCAAAAGATATGATAAAAACAACATCCGCAAAAACTGCTGTCCATCGACTTCTACTTCGATTCGAATTCGGATTCTCTTCTTATTCTTCGACCCTCTTTTTTCTCTATAAATAGAGGTCATATCTACCCTTTTTCAATCACCAATTTCCATCAAGAATCTCTTGATTACTCTCTCTCTCTCTCTTTTCTAAACTAGCCTTTTACATACAAAATTCCGCATTCACAAGATCTAGACATACCTAGCATAGTTCGAAGTTGCCTTCTCCCTAGACGTGAAAGGTTTTAATTTATGAGGGTTTGGTCCCAAATATAGTCTAAACTTTCTTAATTTCTATTTCAATTATTTAATTTAACTGTTTGATTTATTATTTTCCTTGAAGTTACTAACGTGTGTATTTTGTTATTAGAATGAGATACGAGGCATCCAAGTAAGTGCTTTAATTGATTTATTGATATTATGATATAGAAATCATGTCTAGGGTGTTTTGATCTTCCTAGTATCATGTTTAGGGTAATTTATAATATCAAATATGACAATTGTGTTTCCTGCGATGCTTCCTATTCTTTTCCTAATATTCATGTTAGTATCATGTTAGGGTTAAAGCTTTGATTTTTATTGTTTAGTGACATGCTAGGGTTTGTTATTTATCTTGTTAGTATCATGCCTAGGATCTTGCTAATATTATGCTTTAGCGTTATTATGATTATTTTAATTGTTATAATAATTATTATGATTATTATTATTATGATTATGTTGCTTGATATTTATTGTTATTGCTTGATCACACCTTTTATGCATGTTTAAAGGGAATTGGTACTTGTAATCACGCTTAATAAGATAATTAATAATCTTGTTTAGGGTTAATTTGATTATAATTCAAGGGATCGCCAATAATAGTTTTATTTGTGCATTAAATTCAACTAACATAGATAAACATGTTTAGGGCTAAACCTATTGATTACATGTTAGCCAGAAAGCGCACATGAATACGATCAGAATAAAGTAGAGGCCTATTATTAGGGCAGGTTCAATCTCTTTTAGGTTGGATTTGTACCTTCATCCTCGAACTACTAGTCATGGTTCCAGACCTATTGGAGTTGACGATCTCCTGGATCGTTAGTTAAGGGGTGTAACCTTCACCTCGTGAACGGTTTACAAGTTCCTAAAACTTGTTGGCGACTCTTTTGCTCTAGCTTCCTTCCCTTTGGACGCCACCGTACTTTAGTTTATGATCACAATGGGGTTCAAGCTAGGGGTTAATGCTTGAAATATTCCCTACAGTTTTTTGGCGACTCCACTAGGGAGGATTTCTATTTTAATTCCTGAAATTTATTTCGGCAATGATTTAGAATGAGTGGATGAGACTCGAAAAGTTCTAAGTATTTCATGTGCGTAATTTTGATTAACATTATTGTCATATGTTTAAAAAAGATCTCATTGGAAAGACCATCCGTAATGAGTTAAAAACATAGGATTTTTACACGTAGGAAATTTGAGAAATATGATTGAGTTTTTCTCACTTTTCTGAAACCCATATGTGTTCTACATATGGACATAACCCTCTGGGAATTCATGCTCCATCTACTTGATTGAATGCTCTATGAAACAAAGGGTACATCCGAGAATGTTGATTTCACCAAACCATGGAAGCGAGTTTATCTAAATTCGCGGTGTCCCATCCACTCGCGCCAACCCTTCACGGTTAGGCTTCCGCGCGGTGCATCCGGACAATTAATCATGGACCCTCTTTTGACTAACCCATATCCCGAACTTTAGAGAACTAGAGCCATGGTTAGGTTGCAAATTCATTGCATCATGTTGTGCCTACTTGACTAATTGTGCATTATTGGTTGTGCATACTCTATGTTTTTTCCGAACCGTTTGTTTGACTTTTGCTTGTAAATAAGTCTTAATAAACTAATTAATGACTAAAGGACTTTGCTTAATTAATTAATTAATTAATTTGATCTAATAAATATGTCTAAAATCGAGTCATAGTTCCTTTAAGTCAACCCGGATTTTTATTCCCGTATACTGCACAAACGTCAACTTGTTTTGGTCATAGCCGGAGTTCTAGGAAGAACTAAGAGTCGTACAACATATGGATCTGTAGCCCCAAGTTTTATCTTTAATTTGGCACTGGTTTAATCCCAATCAGAGTCAAAAATTAAAAGTTATGACTAAAATATTACATTATGTCCAGTTTAATGCATATACATGAAGTCTTAACTTAGTCTTTGCTTGAGTCTAGTCATTGTTTAGCCAAATGGTCATGACTCGAGTCTTAATATGTCACCTACACTCATTACAGTCACTAGTCTTAGCACACACTTTGAGTATATATCACCACGACCATGTCTTAGGTTCATGCATGAGTCGGTTTTTTCCGTCATTTGAGTTGGGGGTACATTCCATTCCTAATTCTTCATATCCCACCATCTACATCATCTTTCTTCACTTCCTCCATCCATTGAATGTTGAATAGAGTTTGAGTCAAATAATTAACAATGAATATCCCCAATTTCCCTTTCCGCAGTACTTGGTCAAGGAGAGAAGGGCGATTAATCAAGGACAACCTCTTTGTTCAAGTCTTACTTTTTGATAAACTGATTCGTCAAAAGAGGAAAGCTAAAAAGATAATGGCAACTCAAAACGAAGTTAATGAACTTAAGAGTCAATTGACTGACGTGACTGAGGCGTTGAAGGCTTTAGCTCTCAAAATCAATGACCCTGTGAAGCAACAACAAATGGACCTTATGCAAGAAAGCTTGAGAAACCTATCTAGTGATCACAAGTTTCAAGGCATTAGTTCACAAGGGGTCTTGGTGGACAAGGAACTTCTTCCGCATAAGTTTAATGCCAACGACATCCCAAAATTCAAGGCAACAGATAATCCTTACCTTCACTTAAGGGCCTTTGAAACTATAATGAACATTAAGGGGATTGATAAGAAAGTCTTTCATTCCTTGTTTTCTTTATCTCTTGAAACCGTTTGCCAACAATGGTTCTTCTCCCTTGACAAAGAGAAAACCTCTACTTGGGATGCTATTGTAAATGCTTTCATTAATAGATATAAGTGTAATATTCAAGTCGAAACCGATTATAGACAGCTCGAGATGCTAAGACAAAAAGAGAATGAAGGCTTTACTTCTTTCTTCTATAAGTGGAGGGAAACTTCCGCTAAGATGATTGAGGTGCCCACCGAAAAAGAGTCTGTGAGGATGTTTATCAAGAACTTACAAGAAAAGTATTCAAAACACTTAAAATATCAACACAACTTGAATACTTTCAAGGCCGTTTATGACATCGGAATCGAGATTGAAGACAACCTCGCAAAGCAAAAAGCTACTAACAATAGTAACCACGGTGGCTGGAAAGGAAAGAAGAACGATAATCCTTCTTCTTCCGTAAACGCCCACTCTAGTAACAATGTTAGTACCTTTGATCTCAGTGAAGTTTTAGCCATGGATAACCAAGGATCTAAGAAGAAACTAAGGAAAGACTTCACCCCCATTGGGATGAGCTACGATATTGCCTTTGATCAACTCCATGCCAAAGGACTCATTACTCCCATTGGACCTATTCAAGGTCCCGGACCTGAAAAGAAATTACCTAGTTGGAATCCAGATGAACACTACAAGTGCCATCAAGGTAGGGGTCATGCTACTGGGAACTGTTGGAAACTAAAGGAGGCTATCCAACATTTGATTGATAATAACAAGCTTCCCATGCCTCCAGTTAACAAGAAGAGCGAGTGATGATAAAGCAAACAACACAAGACAAGAGGTGAGCTTCAACGACAAGATTTAGTGACCTCTTTTTCTATTTCTTTTTTTATTTACCCTTTCCCCAATAAGTCTAGAATAGGCACCTTTTTATTCCCCTTAGATTAATTTGTAGATTTTTTTCCCCTTTTAATAAAATGAGCATTTATTTTCTTGCATATGATCATTGCATTGCATTAAAAAATAAATCCATGTCAAACTAAGCACAAGGTATACATGATTTGAGGCACCCCTTGTAGCCACATCATATTACCTTTCACCCTTTAAATATACAATCCTTTTTTGATAAACCACTTTGAGCCTCGTCTAATGATAAACCTTTCTTCTTCAACCCATATCTACCTAACCTTGGGATGGGATGGTGTGTAACTTATGAAATTTTAAAAGCTTGAATGATTTCAAAAGATCAAAATAAATAAAATAAGCAAAAAATAAATAAAAGTGTACAAAAAGGGCAAGTGTTCCAATGTCTTTGATATGAAAATGTCTTTATAAGAACACGTCTCAGATTGCGTCTCTTATCGAGTGCTCGGTACCGTGCCTGAGAAACATTAATGCCAAGTGAGTGATAGACCGCATGATCGGGATTGCCCACACTTATAAAAATAAAATAAATGCTAAAGCAAAAATAAAAAATAAAATAGCTCAAAAGTAAGAAACCTCAAGCATGAAAATATAGATTCAAAAGCAAAGTTGCACACCTTGGGGGCTTATATAGGGTCTTGATCCTTTTATCCCCTTCTTCTACAACCTTTAGCCTAACCACGTTACAACCCTTAAAAAGACCTTTTTGAGGTATACACACACTTGTGCGAGGTTCAGCTAGAGCTACGTTTGGCCTGATTCCTAACGGGTACGTAGGCAACCTCACATTGAGGTGCGGCCGTAATAAAAATGCATTCATATTCACATTCACACACCATGATCATATCAAGGGATCTCCAATGCTCATCCCTATCTACTTAGATCTAGACTTGGGGGCTTGATCCCTTCATCATTAGCTTACCTAACCTAACAGTCACCATCATTTGACTCTTCTTGAAATAATATCTTTTTCCACACACTTAGCCCTTGCGGCCTAACTTTAGAATCACTTTCACACACATCATAGATACATGACCAAATAGTACTTCCCTTAGGAACCCTTTGTCATGAAATCTTAACACAACATTGAAGCATACTTCGTCATAACAAAATCACTCATCAATCATAATCATCATTGCATCGAAGTATGAAGTGCTTAACCTCCGTGCCTAAGTTACCTAAATACTTTCATTATCGAGTCAACTAGGATAGTCTAAGATGTTACAATCCTTGTACTATGAGAGACAACAACAACAGATTAAGCTCATTCAACATGTACCTCAAACACTTTGATTCTTTTTCACGTCTTTCTTTTTCGGGAGAAAGTTGGTAACCTCCACAAAAATGACGGAAATTTTTTTGCGTTTTGCATTTTCGAGTCGCACGATCACATTACAATGCATACACGAGTCATGTACACGTCGAGTCATGTCGTGTCATATCACCTTACTTTGAGTCTAACACATGTGTCAAACACTTTGAGTCGAGTCAACCTCGAGTCAATCACAACGAGTTAAGTTTATGCCTTGAGTTGTGTCAAGTCACTGAGTCAAGCAACACTAAGTCTTAGGTCAACCCTAAAGAAAGAGATTAGCAAAGTCCTATAGTCAAAGATAAATACAGGTGCGTCCCAGCGGCAGCAAGAGCAGAATAGGGAAGACCCTACTCCAGCGCCAAACGACAACATCTAGCGTCTGGCAACAGATTTCAGCGCCTGGCGCTAGATCCTAGCGTATGGCGACAGAGCCAAATCGAGGCGTCAGAGATATTTCAGCAGCGAAAGGGCTCAAAGCCTCTCAGAACGGTTATTTCGACCTCATACAACAATTTCGGGTTCCTTGATTAAAGCGCCTAAACATTGGCTCATCGCAAAAGACAACGACATACTGGTTTAGAAGCACCAACATATTGGTTCAAAAGCACCGACGTAATGGTTCACAGCACCGACATACATGTTCACAATTCAAAGTACCGACATACTGGTTTACAAGCAGCAGAAGCGACGACACACTGGCTAAAGAAAAGTTCGAGTGAGCTTTAAAGATCGACAAGCGTTGGTCTTCGGTAGTTTTCTTCGGAATATTATCGCAACAACTGAGGCTGACTTCAAGTAAAGTTATTTTCGACAGCGTTCGCTAAGATTGTGGAAGTTGTCACCAAAGATTTGAGAAGATAACACGAGATGGGCGGTCTTCAACGACATTTGCTAAGATTGTGGAGGTTGTCACCAAGATTTGAGAAGATAGCACGAGATGGGCGGTCTTTGACGGCATTCGCTAAGATTGTGGAGGTTGTCACCCAAGATTTGAGAAGATAGCACGAGATAAGCGGTCTTCGACGGCGTTAGCTAAGATTGTGGAGGTTGTCACCAAGATGTGAGAAGAGCGGTTCATGATGAGGCGGTCTTCGACGACTTTTGTTATGATTGGAAAGGTTGTCACTATGATTCAAGAAAAGGCTCGAGATGTAGCAACATTGATCGACGGCGTTCCCTAGATTGCGGAAGATTGTCAAAACAAGCAGCAAGATGGCATTCCCTAGGTTGTGGAAGGTTATCACGACAAATACAACAGCAATGCAACAGCAGCAATTCAGTTACTTCAGAGACGTGTGCTCGACAGTGCAAGATACGCGTTTCTTAACTCTTTTATCTGTTTTAACTGACACTAGTTTTGCAGGTATCGGCGTTACAAGAATGATTTAGGATCGCAAAACATTTTGAATCATTCTCTGTCCCTATCGATACTTTGACTTTTGTTTTCGAAACTTGCGTTTCTCCAAACTCAGTCAAAGTGGGGGCTTCTGTAGACACCCATTTGTGTCTCCCCAAAACCAAACCCAGTGATGAATATCTTTCATGTCCTTTAATTATAGAACAAAGAAAAAGTGTGAAATGTCTAGTGATGAGGATGTTTTTATTAAAATATCTCTTCTTTCTGCTTTTGAAAATATTTATTTTCTTACCCTATTTTTGAAAAACATGCATTCCAGTTTAGTTTGGTCTATGATATGGGTCCAATAATGGTGTAGTTGGATGGGGATTGAAAATACCTTTCCAACGATATATTATAAGCCCAATTCCGATGAATAATGAGGAAGTTATGGCCAAAATACTAAACTGGCCTCAAACCGGATTTTGCCTACGACCCAATGATCATGTGGAGGGTCCAAAAATCTATTCCTATTCCTAAACTAATTAGGATTAATTAGAACCTTCTATAAGTTTCTAAAAGATCTTAATTATCCTTTTTAAAAAGATAAGATCAAAGAATTTGAGTTAAATAAAAACTTTCCTTTTTAAAAAACTTTCCTTTTTCTTAAATCCTAATTCTATTCGAATTTAAAGATGTTCGAATATAGTCAGATTTTATTTTGATTTTACCACCTTCAAATAACGACTTTGTTGTATTTACCACCTCCAAAAAATTTACTTTACCACCTCATAAAAAAATTAAACATCAGTTTTACCACCAATCACCTCCAACTAATGGATTCCGTCCAAAAAATCCGTTAGTGGGGCCTATCCTGCACACGTGTCGCCATATATTGGGTAAGTTTTAAAAAAAAATTTAAAAAAACAAAAAAAAATTAAAAAATTCCCATCAAGCAGCCGGTGGTTGCTGCCACCGTCGGGACCCCCACCGCCGGACCAGCTACAACCAGCCCCACCACCTAACCGTTACGACCAACCCCCACCACCTAACCGTTACCAGCCATTGTCGAAACCCACAGCCACCGCACCGATTTCGACCTTAAAACCCTAGCCACCACCTAACAGCTACGACCAACCCCACCACCTAACCGCTACCACCGCACCGCACATCACAGCCGCACCGATTTCGACCCCCTTTCCACCAATTTTCGACCTCAAAACCTTAGCCACCACCTAATAGCTACGACCAACCCCACCACCTAACCGCTACCACCGCACCACACACCACAGCCGCACCGATTTCTACCTCTTTCCACCAATTTTCGACCTCAAAACCCTAGCCACCACCTAACAGCTACGACCAACCCCACCACCATCCAAACCTAGACCAGAAACCACCGCCACCCAGACGCGAAACCACCGTGACCCGAAACCACCACCACCTAGACGCAAAACCACCGCAACCCACCCCAGCCAACCTAACCCCAAAACCAACCTAACCCCAGACTAGAAACCACGCCACCCAGACGCAAAACCATCGTGACCCAAAATCACCACCACCCAGACGCGAAACCCACACGAAATCCTGACCAACCGAAGTAGTTGATGTCGTTGTTGGTTGGTTGACATGGAAGATCGAGAAAGATAAAGAAGAAACATACAAAATGTGGGCCATACTAACGGATTCATGGACGGAATCCGGTAGTTGGTGGTAAAATTGAAGTTTTGGAAATTTTGGTGGGGTAAAGTAAATCTATTTTTTTTGCAAGTGGTAAATTCAATTAAGTGGTTATTTGAAGGTGGTAAAAATCAAAATTTCCTAATATTTATCCAAATTTTATATGGTTCGATAGATTTTGAAATTATCTTTCCAATGATATATTATAATATTAAATCCGAGCTATAACGAAAAAGATATGAATGAGATATGAAACTCTATCCAAAACTGACACCGTCCTACTATTTCGGCCATATCTTTTTATATACAAAATATTTTAATCTGATTCTAATTTTATTGAAAAGTAGACTTCAAGATCTTTCCAACAACATATTATATGCCTTATTTGGACTTCTAGATCAAAAGATATGATAAAAACAAAATCGCCAAAACTGCTGTCCATCGACTTCTATTTCGATTTGAATTCGGATTCTCTTCTTATTCTTCGACCCTCTTTTTTCTCTATAAATAGAGGACATATCTCCCCTTTTTCAATCACCAATTTCCATCAAGAATCTCTTGATTACTCTCTCTCTCTCTTTTCTAAATTAGCCTTTTACATACAAAATTATGCATTCACAAGATCTAGACATACCTAGTATAGTTCGAAGTTGCCTTCGCCCTAGACGTGAAAGGTTTTAATTTATGAGGGTTTGGTCCCAAATCTAGTCTAAACTTTCTTAATTTCTATTCCAATTATTTAATTTAACTGTTTGATTTATTATTTTCCTTGAAGTTACTAACGTGTGTATTTTGTTATTAGAAAGAGATACGAGGCATCCAAGTAAGTGCTTTAATTGATTTGTTGATATTATGATATAGAAATCATGTCTAGTGTGTTTTGATCTTCCTAGTATCATGTTTAGGGTAATTTATAATATCAAATATGACAATTGTGTTTCTTGCGATGCTTCCTATTCTTTTCCTAATATTCATGTTAGTATCATGTTAGGGTTAAAGCTTTGATTTTTATTGTTTAGTGACATGCTTAGGGTTTGTTATTAATCTTGTTAGTATCATGCCTAGGATCTTGCTATTATTATGCTTTGGAAAATTTGCCAATTACTACCGCAAGTTAATACTACTTTGTAAATTACTACCGCAAATTAAAAAAAATTGTGAATTACTACCGCAAAAAAATTTAAGATGTTGCGATTACTACCAAACCTCCATTAAACCCAACTATGACGTGATTATATCACTTTAACCCATGGTTAAAGCCCTTAACCACGGCGTCACTATATCCCTAATCCATTTTCTTTTTTTGGGGGGGGGGGGTGTAGGGAATATTTTCAAGCCTTTAAAATCCCACTATCTTGAACCCCACTTTGATCATACACTAAAGTACGGTGGCGTCCAAAAGGGAAGAAGATAGAGCAAAAGAGTCGCCAACAAGTTTTTAAGGAACTTGTAAACTGTTCATGAGGTGAAGGTAACACCCCTTAACGATCCAAGAGATCGTCAACTCCATGAGGTCATGAACCAAATAAGGGTTCGGGGATGAAGGTACAAATCCAACCTAAAAGAGATTGAACCTGCCCTAATAATAGGCCTCTACTTTATTCTGATCGTATTCATGTGCGCTTTCTGATTAACATGTAATCAATAGGATTAACCCTAATCCTGTTTAATCTATGTTGGTTGAATTTAATGCACAAATAAACTATTATTGGCGATCACTTGAATTTATAATCACAATTAACCCAACAAGATTATTAATTATCTTATTAAGCGTGATTACAAATACCAATTCCCTTTAAACATGCAATAAAAGGTGATCAAGCAATAAATAATAAGCAAGCAACATAAAAATAATCATGAAGAATAATAATAATCATGTTAAAGCATAATAAATAATCAATCATTGGAATAAACATGAATAATAATATCAATCATAATTAATAATAATAATAATAATCATGTTAAAGCATAGCAAGATCCTAGGCATGATACTAACAAGATTAATAACAAACCCTAGCATGTCACTAAGCAATAAAAATCAAATCTTTAACCCTAACATGATACTAACAATCATAAATATTAGGAAGAGAATAAAAGGCATCATAGCAATCATATTCAATATTAAAAATACCCTAGACATGATACTAGGAATCACAACAACAACGTAAACATGATTTCTACATCATAATATCAATTAATCAATTAAAGTACTTACTTGGATGCCTCGTACCTCTTTCTAATAACAAAATACACACGTTAGTAACTTCAAGGAAAATAATAAATCAAAACAATTAAATTAAATAATTGAAATAGAGATTTGGGACCAAACCCTCAGAAATTAAAACCTTTCACGTTTAGGGCGAAGGCAACTTCGAATATGGCTAAGTGTTTCTAGATCTTGTGAATACGGAATTTTGTATGAGAAAGCAAGGTTTAGAAAAGAATACTAAAGGATTAATGTTATTGAAAATTGATGAATGAATGATGTAGATGATGAATGAAGAGAATTAGTGAATGGTAATTGATGAATAATTTTGTGAATGAAGAGAGTTGATTATTGGTAATTGATGATGAAAACGGAGTTTTTGATACGATATTTATAGAGAAAATCATCCAAAAAAGATAATTTATCAAAATAGAGTTTGAAGACCATAAAACAACCTTGGCGCCAGCCCTGGCTCATTGGCGCCAGGACCAGTGGTTAGCGCCAGGCGCCAATGGCTGGCGTCTGGTGCCAATCCTGATTCCAGGCGCCAAGGCCTGGGGTTGGACGCCAAATTGGATTTCAACGCGTTTTCGAAAATCTGATAAATTTCCCATACTAGAAGATAAAATAATATAATTTCAGTCGAAAATGCTATTTGATCTTGATTAAAACCCTGAAGAATCCTAATTGAATTAGGAATGAAAAGAGCCTTCTAGAATGTTATAGAAGACTAAAACCATTCCTAATTGCATTAGGAATGATAAATCATATTAGGCCCTCCCCTAGATCATTGGGCCGTACATAAAGCTCAAACCGGGCCCAGTTTAGTAAATTGGCCATAACTTCCTCAATATTCATCGGAATTGGGCTTATAATATATCATTGGAAAGGTCTTTGAAAGCCCCATCCAAATACACCACTATTGGACCCATATCATGGATCAACCAAAGTGGATTGGCTGTTTTCTTAAAATAAAGTTTTCAAAAAGAGAGAGAAGAGAAAAGAAAAGAAATAAAACTTTCCGCAACACCAGACCTTTCCACACTTTTGTTTCATTCGATTATGATTCGACGTGAAAGGTACTCATCACTGGGTTTGGTTTTGGGGAGACACAAATGGGTGTCTACAGGGGGGCTGGTTAAAGCCCTTAACCATGGTCAAACACGGGTTAAAGGAATATAATGACGTCATAGTTGGGTTTAATGGGGGTTTGGTAGTAATCGCAACATCTTAAAAATTTTCGCGGTAGTAATTCACAACTTTTTAAATTTGTGGTAGTAATTTACAAAGTGGTATTAACTTGCGGTAGTAATTGGCAAATTATCCTTATGCTTTAGCGTTATTATGATTATTTTAATTGTTATAATAATTATTATGATTATTATTATTATGATTATTATGTTGCTTGATATTTATTGTTATTGCTTGATCACACCTTTTATGCATGTTTAAAGTGAATTGGTACTTGTAATCACGCTTAATAAGATAATTAATAATCTTGTTTAGGGTTAATTTGATTATAATTCAAGTGATCGCCAATAATAGTTTTATTTGTGCATTAAATTCAACCAACATAGATAAACAGGTTTAGGGCTAAAGCTATTGATTGCATGTTAGTCGAAAAGCGCACATGAATACGATCAGAATAAAGTAGAGGCCTATTATTAGGCCAGGTTCAATCTCTTTTAGGTTGGATTTTTACCTTCATCCCCGAACTACCAATCATGGTTCCAGACCTATTAGAGTTGACGATCTCCTGGATCTTTAGTAAAGGGGTGTAACCTTCACCTCGTGAATGGTTTACAAGTTCCTAAAACTTGTTGGCGACTCTTTTGCTCTAGCTTCCTTCCCTTTGAACGCCACCGTACTTTAGTGTATGATCACAGTGGGGTTCAAGCTAGGGGTTAATGCTTGAAATATTCCCTACAGGGACCTAGATAAACCAGCGCTTTGCGGGAGGCAACCCGTATTTTCTTGATTTTTATACTAACATTTCTTTCTTTTTCTTGTGAGAAGAGAGAAGAGGGAGTTTAATGAGTTTATTGAGTTTTTGTACAGGTTTAAGGAAAAGAGTTGATTAAAATTTGAAGAAAAGAGGAAAAATACCCCCTGTAATAAACTTGTCTCGGGCCCGACCGGGTGAAGCTCGCCCGATCGGGCATGAGACTAAGGGTTCGAATTCATGACTTTTTGCCCGACTGGGCGTGAGAATTAATGAAATACGGAGATTTTGATTGCCCGATCGGGCGAAGGGCGGCCGACTGGGCACGAGAGTTGAAGAAAAATCGAACAAATGGTCGCCCGACCGGGCGAACGGCGCCCGACCGGGCGCGAGAGGAGTTCAATTTCGAGTATCAGATCGCCCGATCGGGCGACAGCCCGCTCGACCGGACGCGACACCAGCCCCCGTCTTTTTCTTCTTCTTCCTTCCTTTTTTTCTCATTTCTTTCTCTTTCCTCCATTCTTTCTCTCACTAAAACTCCATTTTCTCTAACTTCTCTCTAAGTTTCCCTCTCCATCTCTTACCCAAATCCAATAATTCTTACATATTCTTAATCCTCTCTTCACCCTCAACACTTTTATACCAAATTTGCCTAAATTCAATCAAATATTTTCATACCCATTTCTCTATTATGGCTACAAAGAGGTCATGGTTGATCATTGGGAGGGTTTCTAGTTCAAGGGAGGAGTATGATCCAGATTTGCAACTTCCTTATTGGCCAACAATCCGAATTGCTACCTAGGAGCAAAAAGGAACGGCTAGAACACCTTTGCGGGCGTGAGGTAATTCCTTCACAGTTATTACACCGCCCTACCCTTGAATCTTATGGTTTATATGATTTTGTTAAAGTTTTTTGAACGATATAGGAGTGAGAAAATTTGTTGACATGCATTATCCTACATATCGTGAATTAACGTGTGAATTTTTTTCCTCTTTGAAAGTTGTAAATAGTAGAAATGGGCCGAACTTATTTTTTAGGTTGAGGAATATTAGTTTAACTTATGTTGAATTTTGTGAAATATTTAAGTTGAATTCTGAATTACCTCATCAATGGCATGCTGATTATAAAATGGGTGATATTTATCATGTTTTAACTGGTTTACCGACCCCAGACCCCTAACATGCTAGTACGAAACATATCCATCACCCTATCCCAAAAATCTAGCAAATATTTGCAGGTTGTTGTTTTCTTCGTAGGTACGAGCCTCATAACGCCCAAACCAACGAACTAGCTGTTATTGGACACTATGTGTATGGGTTTGGTAAACTGAACATAGGTAGATACATCATCCACCATTTGAGTAGACATGTCATGGTCAGTACCTAGTCTAGTACCCCTATTCGTTTAGGAGGCCTGATCACTAGGATAGCAGTTAAAAAGGTCGGCTTTGTTGAGAGTGGACCCCACCAGATGACCAACTGTGGACCGGATACCTATATGACTGCTAGGTACTTTGAGGAGTTGGGTTGGGTACGATTGGATAGTGAGCATACCCCCACTGGTGTATTAGGACAGGGACTGAGCAGCCATTGCCTATCTTTCCCTTACCTAGTCTTGACTTGACCGCTTTTCCCCCCGGGCAAGCGTCCTACACGTATGACCTATTAGCTAGGGGCAAGCACCACCAGTACCACCACCAGTTCCACCACCCCCGCCTGAGCCCGAGGTAGTGCTTTCACCACCTTGCATGTCTCACTCCGTTCCCCATGGTGACTCTGACCCAGTTTGGGACTTCTAGAGTATAGGTCAGGCCTTAGGCCGTATTAAGCATTCCCATACTGACCTTAGGAGGATGGTAGGCTCCATTGACCATAGATTAAGGTACCTTGAGAGGAACCAGGGTAGAGCCCTCTACCCTATGTATGATGATTATGCTCGTCGGGGCAACATTCCCGACGATGCCATCTACCCCGACTGGTTTCAGCCTCTACCCCAGGGATACGACAAGGATCCCACTACCCATGGTATTTATACTGACTATTCTGCCTTCCATGGGTACGACCAGGACATTTCTTTTGGGGGACCGCCGGGGGGGAGTTTTCACGCTGACTATTTTGGTGGTAGCTCTTCTGGTGCAGGTGGCAGCGGAGGAGGAGGGTTCGCCTCGATGGATGAGGATGATGAGGATTAGCCATGCTGGGCTAGTTCCCGAGCGAATGAGGACATTGTCTGATTCTGGCTTGGGGGAGATTTTGGATTTGGTATCTTTCTTTTTCTCTTTTCTTTTGTTAGTTTTTGGTGTGTTTTCTTAGATTAGATTTATTGATTTCTAGGTTAGTTTTATTGCTTTATTTTATGAAAAATACAAAAAAATTGAAAAATAAAAAAAATCCAAAAATACGTTCCAATGAATTATAAATCATGCTTCCCTGTGCCCCATACTTGAAAAAATATTATTTTAATTCTTGGTATATGATGATGAGCATTGTGGATTTGTTGATCATGACTTGAAGTTTGATTGGTTAGATGTCCTAACATGCGTCAATTTTGTCCAACTGCTTGTGAATATAGTGCTTGATTAGTTGATTTGGTTAGGAATTGTGTGATAGTTCCTGGTATGTCAATGAATTTGAGTATTGGTTTGCAACTATAAGTAATGTTTATATGACTCATTATTATGCACATTGCGGAGGACGAAGGCATTTGTTCTTTTAGATAGCCTTCAGATGATTTTAGATACATTTGTTCCCTTCTTGCTATCCATGTTGTTGCCTTAACTTTTTGTTGTTTATTAGCCACATTGCAAGCCTATTTTTCCCCATTGGTTACTAGTCCCAAGCTTGGCTTAGGGGAGCTATTAGTGAGTGAGGCGAGGGAGTTTGTAGTGTGCTTATTATTTGCACAATTTAGGTGGGTTTTGAGAAGTTATTTTGTTCTTGATCATAGTTTTTTTTGATGAGTTTGAAAGTTGAATTTTCTTAAAAAAATAAAGTATGATGATATGAAAAAAAAGAGAGGTTCAAGAGAAAAACAAAAGTGAAAAAAATAAGTGAAATTCAACGAAAAAAAGAGTTCAAGTATTTTAAGTGAAGGTTGATCAAAAGAAAGAAAAAAACTTTGAGTTTCAATGAAAAAAATCAAGTTTGAAGAATTAAAGTTTGTTATTCGCTCAAGTGTTACACTATTATATCTTTATGAGTGAAATTTGTAAGTGTTGGGACTGTTGTTTATGTTTGGAGTTGTATTTGGTGAACTTTTGTTGGAGTTGAGTATGTTGGAGATGATTGGTCATCATTTATTTTTGACCATGGGTTTTATTAGGATTTGGCTCCCTTTAAGCATAGTTTTTCTCTCACTTATTCCCAAATGTTTCCTATTCTTTACCCTAGCCTTACATTACAAGCTTTAAAGACCTTCCGACCTTTGTGCATAGAGTTGTATGGATGTGAAAGTGTTGTTTATCAATGCAAGTTATGATTTGACATATTTCGAGTCGACTAGTAGGTTAAGCGTATATCTTTTTAAACACACGAGAGTGTGAGTTGGGAGGGAATTGTTCACATAAAGGGGTTGGTTGGAGAGCGTCGAGTACATCTTTTACTCGCCACATAAATGAGAGTTGAGTGTGTGAGTACTAGTCTTGATTTCTATATGCTCTTGTGGTTTGCTCTATTTGACAAATTGTTAGGGAGGAAGAGTAATTGAATGGATGAGAATGGTTGATGTTGAAGCATGTTTATTAGATTTACCCTGAATTGTTTGTGCTTGATTTTTACTTTTTAGGGTGAAGCATATTTATTTATTCATTGATGAGATCTTTGCTTAGGGACAAGCAAATGTTTGGCTTGGGGGAGTTTGATGTGTCTAATTTATATAGTATTTTACCCCGTCCCTAGGTCATAATTAATAGTGTTTTCGGCTCTTTAGAGCCACTTTTATTACTAATTGGTGCTTTCTAGTGTATTCGTAGATTTGGTTGACTTTTGTAGGGATTTGCACATTTGGAGCATTTTCCTGAGATATTATGGAGTATTTACGAGCATTGGGGAAGCACGACCAATTTTTATAGCCCAGGGCCAGTTAGAGTCATCAAACCCGTGATTAAGGGCTTAGCATTTGAGATTTCGAGGAAATTGGACCAAGTATTCAAGACCCAAGGAGGATATTTGGTTTGGGCCAGAGTTACGAGCCTAAACGAGGAGTCCATGGTAGCCCAAGTGGCCTTGCCCGGCCAAGAGAGCTCCCGCCCGAAGGCACACCGACCGGGTGGGGCAGAGTAATGTAGCAGCAGCTGGCGCCCGAAATCGCGCCTGGCCAGGCGCGAGAGATGTACTTGGGAGCAAAAAGGCGGGCCCTATCAGGCGGTGCCTCGCCCGATCGGGCGCTTGTCATCATTAAGAGATTTTAAGCGTCGTTTAAGTTTGTTTTAGTTTAGGATAACTTGCTTAGTATAAATACGATTTCGTTAAGCAAGCTTAGTATCTCTTTTTACTCTTTCTTACTTCTTCTCTTAGACTTTCTCTCTCTACTTAGCTTTTAGATTATTTTCTCTCTCTACAACTTTGTTCTTAATTCAGATTATTTTGGTAACGATTTCTTCTACTTTAATCTCATTTATTTTACTTTAATTCTTTCATCATGTCTTCTTTGATTACTTTGCGTAGTATATATTTAATTATGTTTGAGTAGTTTCAGTAGACACCCATTTGTGTCTCCCCAAAACCAAACCCAGTGATGAGTACCTTTTGCGTCGAATCATAATCGAATGAAGTAAAAGTGTGGAAAGTCTAGTTTTGCGGATAGTTTTAATTCTTTTCTCTTCTCTCTGTTTTTGAAAACTTATTTTAAGAAAACAGCCAATCCAGTTTGGTTGGTCCATGATATGGGTCCAATAGTAGTGTATTTGGTTGGGGCTTGACAAGAGCTTTCCAACGATATATTATAAGCCCAATTCCGAT
The DNA here is from genome assembly GCF_001683475.1 of Chenopodium quinoa. NCBI lineage: Eukaryota > Viridiplantae > Streptophyta > Magnoliopsida > Caryophyllales > Amaranthaceae > Chenopodium > Chenopodium quinoa. The sequence continues at coordinate 2,460,607 of NW_018744633.1, read as the reverse complement.
GAATATTGAGAAAGTTATGGCCAATTTACTGAACTAGGCCCGGTTTGAGCCTTATATACGTCCTAATGATCTAGGGGAGGGCCTAATATGATTTATCAATCCTAATGCAATTAGAAATGGTTTTAGTCTTCTAGATTCTTCTACAAGGTTCTTTTCATTCCTAATTCAATTAGCATTGATAAATTTACTTTTGTTGACTTTTCAGAGTTTTAATTAAAATCAAAGAGCATTTTTGAGGGAAATACGATTTTATCCTCCTGTACGGCAATTTTTTCTAATTTTAAGAAAACGCGTGATTTTCGGAATCAGCGCCAAATGCCAGATGTAGCGCCTGGCGCTACTCTTGGCGCCTGGCGCCAATAGCCAGCGTTGGCGCTGGTTCAGTTTTATGTGCGCCAGACTCTGTTTTGATATTTTATCTTTTTGGCTGATTTTCTTTATAAATAACGTACTAAAAACTCCGTTTTCATTTACCAACAATCATCAACATTCAACCAGTTTTCATCAATTCTTATTCTCTCTCATTCTCACCAACTCTCATCAAGTTTTTCTTGATTACTCTTTCTCTTTTTCTGAACTAGCTTTTTCACAAATACAAAATTCCGCATACATTAGATCTAGATACACCTAACTATATTCGAAGTTGCCTTCGCCCTAGACGTGAAAGGTTTAATTTCTGAGGGTTTGGTCCCAAATCTCTCTTTCAATTATTTAATTTAATTCTTTATTTATTATTTTCCTTGAAGTTACTAACGCGTGTATTTTGTTATTAGAAAGAGGTACGAGGCATCAAAGTAAGTACTTTAATGGTTTGCGTTGATATTATGACGTAGAAATCTTGTTTAGGTTGTTATTATGATATTCCTAGTATCATGTCTAGGGTAATTTTAATATCAAATATGATCGTTATGATGCCTTTTATGTTTTTCCTAATATTTATGTTTGTTAGTATCATGTTAGGGTTAAATAAATGATTTTTATTGTTTAGTGACATGCTAGGGTTTGTTATTAATCTTGTTAGTATCATGCCTAGGATCTTGCTATGCTTTAACATGATTATTATTATGATTAATATGATTGTTATTATGATGATTATTGTTTTGATCATTATTATGATTATTTTGATTATAATTTATTTTTATTATGATTTTATGATGATGATTATTATCATGATTTTTATTATTACAATTATTATTATGTTGCTTGATATATATTGTTATTGCTTGATCACGCTTTTATGCATGCTTAAAGGGAATTTGTACTTGTAATCACGCTTAATAAGATAATTAATAATCTTGTTTAGGGTTAATTTGATTATAATTCAAGTGATCGCCAATAATAGTTTTATTTGTGCATTAATATTCAACCAACATAGATAAACAGGTTTAGGGTTAATCCTAATGATTGCATGTTAGTCAGAAAGCGCACATGAATACGATCAGAATAAAGTAGAGGCCTATTATTAGGGCAGGTTCAATCTCTTTTAGGTTGGATTTGTACCTTCATCCCCGAACCCTTATTTGGTTCAAGACCTTATGGAGTTGACGATCTCTTGGATTGTTAAGGGGTGTAACCTTCACCCTGTGAACGGTTTACAAGTTCATAAAAAAACTTGTTGGCGACTCTTTTGCTCTATGTTCTTCCCTTTTGGACGCCACCGTACTTTAGTGTATGATCACACTGGGGTTCGAGCTAGGGGGTTAATGCTTGAAATTATTCCCTACAGTTTTTGGCGACTCCACTGGGGAGGATTTCTATTTTAATTCCTGAATTTGTTTCAGCAATGATTTACAATGAGTGGATGAGACTTGAAACGTTCTAAGTATTTCATGTGCGTAATTTTGATTAACATAATTGTCATATGCATAAAAAAGATGTCATTGGAAAGACCATCCGTAATGAGTTAAAAACATAGGATTTTACACGTAGGAAATTTGAGGAATATCTTTCACAACTAGGACCGAAATAACACTGCGCGAAACTGGAAAATTTTATCGAGCACAGAAAGTTGCTGAGGCATGTAGGAATTAGCGCCAGAGGCTAGAGCATTGGCGCCAGAATTTTAACCGTAGCGCCAGACGCCAGCATTGGCGCCAGGCGCTACAGCTAAAACTTGGCGCCAAGCTCTGTTTGCTGGCGCCAAATTCTTCCAATACCGAGCCAGAAATATGCGTTCTAATTTCGACCAGTTTTTCGTATTGTTTGCTCGATCCTACTTCCTGATTGAGTTTTTCTCACTTTTCTAATACCCATATGTGTTCTACATATGGACATAACCCCCTGGGAATTCATGCTCCATCTACCTGATTGAACACTCTGAGCAACAAAGGGTACATCCGAGAATGTTGAATTCACCAAACCATGGAAGCGAGTTTTTCTAAAACTCGCGTTGTCCCATCCACTCGCGCCAACCCTTCACGGTTAGGCTTCCGCGCGGTGCATCCGGACAATTAACCATGGACCCTCTATTAACTAAACCATATCCCAAACTTTAGAGAACTAGAGCCATGGTTAGGTTGCAAACTCATTGCATCATATTGTGCCTACTTGACTAATTGTGCATTATTTGTTGTGCATATATATATGTTTTCTTAACCGTTTGTTTGACTTGTGTTGAGATTAAATAAATTAATGACTTAAATAACTTTGCCTAATTAATTTATTAATTAATTAATTTGATTCAATAAAGTCTAATATTTTAATCGGAATTGACCTAGTACGACTTTAGGCATACCCTTATTGATTAATAACACCGAAAATAGTCTCGGATTGAAGCTCCAGCATTGGCGCCAAAGTCTGGACTGTAGCGCTACTTAGTGGAGTGTGGCGCCAGGCGACAGCTCTGTCGTCTGGCGCTACACTACACAGTGCGACCCCGGTCCTGTCGTTTTGCCGACGGTTTGGATTATTGATCAAGTCGTCACTGTGTGTCTAATTAACCAGTTTGCTAATTAATTCGGTTAAATTTCGCTGTCAATAACATTTGTTAAGTCATTAAGTGAGTCTAGTCACATAGTCTAGCCACATGGTCATGACACGAGTCTTAACATATCACCTACACTCACTAGTCTTAGCACACACTTCGAGTATATGTCACCATGACCATGTCTTAGGTTCATGCATGAGTCGGTCTTTTCCGTTATTTGAGTTGGGGGGTACACCCTATTCCTAATTCTTCATATCCCTCCATCTACAACATTTTCCTTCACCTTCTATTCCAATCTTTCTTCACTTCCTCCATCCATTGCATGTTGAATAAAGTTTGAGTCAAATAATTAACAATGAATATCACCAAATTCGTTTGCCACAGTACTTGGTCGAGGAGAGAAGGGCGATTAATCAAGGACAACCTCTTTATTCAAGTCTCACTTTTTGATAAACCAATTCGTCGAAAGAGGAAGGCTAAAAAGATAATGGCAAGTCAAGAAGAGGTCAATGAACTTAGGAATCAATTGAATGACGTGACTGAGGTGTTAAAGGCTTTAACCCTCAAAATTGATGACCATGTGAAGCAACAACAAATGACCCTCATGCAAGAAAGTTTGAGCAAGCTATCTAGTGACTATAAATTTCAGGGCTTTAGTTCACAAGGGGTCTCGCTGGACAAAGAACTTCTTCCGCATAAGTTCAACGCCACTGACATCCCTAAATTCAAGGCAACAACTAACCCTTACTTTCATCTAAGAGCTTTCGAAACCATAATGAGTATTAAGGGTATTGATAAGAAGGTTTTCCCCTCTCTGTTCTCACTATCTCTTGAAACCGTTTGCCATCAATGGTTCTTCTCCCTTGACAAAGAGAAAACCTCTACCTGGGAATCGATAGTAAACACTATCGTTGATAGGTACAAGTGTAATATTCAAGTTGAAACCGACTATAGACAACTTGAGATGCTAAGACAACAAGAGAATGAAGGATTTACTTATTTCTTTAATAAATGGAGGGAAACTTCCGCTAAAATGATTGAGGCGCCCACTGAAAAAGAATCTGTGAGGATGTTTATCAAGAATCTCCAAGAGAAGTATTCGAAGCATTTAAAATATCAACACAATCTGAATACTTTCAAGGCCGTTTATGACATCAGAATTGAAATCAAAGATGACCTCGCAAAGCAAAAAGCTACTAACAATAGTAACCACGGTGTCTGGAAAGGAAATAAGAACGACAATCCTTCTTCTTCTGAAAACGCCCACTCTAGTAACAATGTTAGTACCTTTGATCTCAGTGAAGTTTTAGCCATGGAAAACCAAAGATCTAAGAAGCAACTAAGGAAAGACTTTACCCCCATTGGGATGAGCTACGATACTGCCTTCGATCGACTCCATGCCAAAGGACTCATTACTCCCATTGGACCTATTCAAGATCCCGCACCTGAAAAGAGATTGCCAAGTTGGAATCCAAACGAACACTACAAGTACCATCAAGGTAGGGGTCATGCTACCGAGAGCTGTTGGAAGTTAAAGGAGGCTATCCAACATTTGATTGATAATAACAAGCTTCCCATGCCTCCAGTTAACAAGAAGAGCGAGTGATGATAAAGGAAACAACACAAGACAAGAGGCGAGCTTCAACGACAAGATTTTGTGACCTCTTTTTTCTATTTATTTTTTATTTACCTTTTCCCCAATAAGTCTAGCATAGGCACCTTTTTATTCTCCTTAGATTTATTTTGTAGGATCATTATTTATTTTCCTTTAATAAAATGAGCATTTATTTCCTTACATATGATCATTTCATTACATTGCATTAAAAAAAAAATCATTGTCGAATTAAGCACAAGGTATACCAATGATTTGAGACACCCCTTGTAGCCACATCATATCTCCTTTCACCTTTCAAATATACAATCCTTTCTTCATAAACCACTTTGAGCCTCGTCTAACGATAGACCTTTCTTTATTCAACCTACATCTACCTAACCTTGGGATGGTATAGTGTGCAACTTATGAAATTTTCAATTTCATAAAAAGCTTGAGTGATTTCAAAATATTAAAATAGCAAAAATAAGCAAAAAAATCAATAAAAGTGTACAAAAGGGGCAAGTGTTCCAATGTCTTTGACGTGAACATGTCTTCGATATGAACACGTCTCAGATTGTGTCTCTTATCGAGTGCTTGGTACCGTGCCTGAGAAACATGAATGCCAAGTGAGTGATAGACCGCATAATCAGGATTGCCCACACTTATAAAAATGAAATAAATGCTAAAGCAATAAAAAGAGAGCTAAAAAAGAGTAGAAACTCAAGCATAAAAATGCAAAGATTCAAAAGCAAGGTTGCACGCCCTGGGGGCTTATCGAGGGTCTTGAGCCTTTACCCCCTTCTTCTATAACTTCTAGCCTAACCACGTTACAACCCTTAAAAGACCTTTTTAAGGTATACACATACTTGTGCGAGGTTCGGCTAGAGCTACGTTCGGCCTGATTCCTAACGGATACGTAGGCAACCTCACATCGAGGTGCGGCCGTAATAAAAATGCATTCATATTCACATTCACACACTTACACCATGATTATATCAAGGGATCTCCTATGCTCATCCCTATTCATGTAGTGATAGACTTGGGGGCTTGATCCCTACATCATTAGCTTACCTAGCCTAAGAGTCACCACCATTTGACTCTTTTAACAAATAATATTTTTCCACACACTTAGCTCTTGTGGCCTAACTTTAGTGTCACTTTCACACACTGCATAGATACATGACCAAATATACTTCCCTTAGGAACCCTTTGTCATGGAATCTTAACACAACGCTGAAGCATGCCTTGTCATATCAAAATCGCTCATCACTCATAATTGTCATTGCATCACGAAGTATGATATACTTAGCCTCCGTGCCTAAGTTACCCAAATACTTTCATCATTGTGTCAACCATTGAGGTAGCCTAGGATGGATTAATCCTTGCACCTTGAGAGATAGTATCAAACAACATTTGACTAAGCTCATTCAACATGCGCCTTCAAAACTTCGATTCTTTTTCGCGTCTTTCTTTTTCGGGAGAAAGTCGGTACCCTCCACAAAAATGACGGAAAATTTTTGCTTTTTTACATTTTCGAGTCGCACGATCACATTACGATGCACACACAAGTCATGTACACATTGAGTCATGTCGTGTCATATCACCTTGATTTGAGTTTAACACATATGTCAAACAGTTTGAGTCGAGTCAACCTCAAGTCAATCACGGAGAGTCAAGTTTATGCCTTGAGTCGTGTCGATTCAATGAGTCAAGCAATAGGTCAACCCTAAGATAATTAAAGAGATTGGCAAAGTTCTATAGTAAAAAATAAATACAGGTGCAGCAGAATAGGGAAGACCCTATTCCAGCGCCAGACGAAAACATCTAGCGTCTGGTAATAGTTTTTAGCGCCTGACGCTAGATCCCAGTGTCTGGCGACAGAGCCAATTCCTGGCGCCATAGATATTCCAGCAGCGACAGAACAACAATTTCGGGTTCCTTGGTACGCCAGTTAACCCCTATAAGCAATTTGACATGATTGAGTAGTCGATTTGATTACAACCGCAAATAAGTGATTGACCTGACGAAAGATCGTCTCACTTAGCTTAAAGCGCCTAAGAATTGGCTCATCACGGAGACACCGACATACTGGTTTTAGCGGAAGCAAAGTTCAAGCGAGCTTTAGAGATCAACAAGCGTTGGTCTTCGGAAATTTTTCTTCAGAATATTATCGCAACAACTGAGGATGACTTGCGCTAAGATTGTGGAAGTTGTTACCAAAGATTTGAGAAGATAGCACGAGATGGGCGGTCTTCGACGGCATTCGCTAAGATTGTGGAAGTTGTCACCAAAGATTTGAGAAGATATCACTGGATGGGCGGTCTTCGACGGCATTCGTTTGGATTGTGGAGGTTGTCACTAAGATTTGAGAAAAGATTTGAGAAGATAGCACGAGATGGGCGGTCTTCGACGGCATTCGCTAAGATTGTGGAGGTTGTCACCCAAGATTTGAGAAGATAGCACGAGATGGGCGGTCTTCGACAGCGTTCGCTAAGATTGTGGAGGTTGTCACCAAGATATGAGAAGAGCGGATCATGATGAGGCGGTCTTCGACGACTTTTGCTATGATTAGAAAGGTTGTCACTATGATTCAAGAAAAGGCTCGAGATGTAGCAACATTGATCGACGGCGTTCCCTAGATTGCGGAAGATCGTAAAAAAAAACAGCAAGATGGCGTTCCATAGATTGTGGAAATTTGTCAAAAAAGCAACTGAAGGTGATTTCAGGCGAAGTTGTCTTCGATCGTGTTCCCTTAGACGTGGAAGATGGTCATAAAGCGGAGGGGTATGATTTCAAGAAAAGTTATCTTCGATAGTATTCCCTTGGACGTGGAATATTATCAATACGGATCACTACAAAAAAATGTCCATATAGAAACAAAATTCTAGCGACGGAATTTTATCCGTTTTTAAATTAGAGACGGAATCAAAAAATCCATCTCTAAATTAGCAACGGAATTGAAAATCCGTCTCTAAATTAGAAACGGATTTTTTTCCGTTGCTAAATTAGCAACGGATTTTTTTTCCGTTGATGAATCTCGCAATGGTTTTTTTTCCGTTGCTAAATTTAGAGACGGATTTTTTTTCCGTTGCTAAGTTAGCAACGAATTTTTTTTTTCCGTTGCTAAGTTAGAGACGGAATATTTTTTTCCGTTGCTCATATATTTTTTATTCCGTCTCTAGATAATTTTTGAAACTAATTATTTAAAATATTACATTAGAGACGAATTATGTAAGTTAAATTCATCTCTAAATTAGAAACGGATTTTCAATCCGTCTCTAAACTGGGAACTGATTTTTAAATCCGTCTCTAAATAGAGACGGATTTGAAAATCCGTTTCTAAATTAGAGACGGATTTGAAAATCCGTTTCTAAATTAGAGACGGATTTGAAAATCCGTTTCTAAATTATGTGCGTAAAACTAAACAAATAATATTTGGTATAGTCGGTAAGAGTATCAATATTTGACATTGAGGTCACGGGTTTGACTCCTACTAACAGTAATATTGCGATTGGAGATTCAAGGAGCGTTACATGGAAAGCCGAGTCGGGTTGACCCGAGTGAGGTCGACCCAAATAGCAGCTTTTTTTTCAATTCTAAATATTTTTTCCGTTGTTGAATCTAGCAACGGATTTTTTTCAATTCTAAAGCTAGCGACAGATTTATTTTTCCGTTGCTAAATCCAACGACGGATTTATTTTTTCCGTTGCTAAATCCAGCGACGGATTTTTTTTTCCGTTGCTAAGTCTAGCGACGGATTTTTTTTTCCGTCTCTAAATTCATTTAGCGACAAGGTTTTTACCAACGGAGTGATTCTGTTGATAAATCCGTAGCTATCTATGTCCAGCAACGGATATTTAGCAATTAGCAACAGATTTCACCTGTTGCTAAAAGGCCAAATTTTTGTAGTGGATGAGGATTGTTTCAAGCGAAGCAATCTTCGATGGTATTCCCTTGGACGTGGAATATTATCAAAGCGGAGGAGGATCGTTTCAAGCGAAGAAGTCTTCAAAATTGGAAGCAGTTGCAAGCGTAGCGATTTTCAAGCGGGATGGCATTCTCTTGGCAAGAGGTCATCAAAACAACAGTAAAGCAGCAGCAAATCGGTTACTTTTAGAGACGTGTGCTCGATGGTGAAAGATACGCGTTTCTTAACTCTTTTATCTGTTTAACAAACGCTAGTTTGTAGGTATCGGCGTTACAAGAGTGATTTAGGATCGCAGAACGTTCTAAATCATTCTCCGTCCCTATCGATACTTTGACTTTCGTTTTCAATTCTTGCTTTTCTCCAAACTCAGTCAAAGTGGGGGCTTCTGTAGACACCCATTTGTGTCTCCTCAAAACCAAACCCAGTGATTAGTACCTTTCGCGTCGAATCATAATCGAATGAAGTGAAAGTGTGGAAAGTCTAGTGTTGCGGATAGTTTTAATTCTTTTCTCTTCTCTCTGTTTTTGAAAACTTATTTTAAGAAAATAGAAAATACAGTTTGGTTGGTCCATGATATGGGTCCGATAGTAGTGTAGTTGGATGGGGCTTGACAAGAGCTTTCCAACGATATATTGTAAGCCCAATTCCGATGAATATTGAGGAAGTTATGGCCAATTTACTGAACTGGGCCCGGTTTGAGCCTTATATACGGCCCAATGATCTAGGGGAGGGCCTAATATGATTTATCATTCCTAATGCAATTAGGAATGGTTTTAGTCTTCTAGATTCTTCTAGAAGGTTCTTTTCATTTCTAATTGAATTAGCATTGATAAATTGAGTTTTGTTGACTTTTCAGAGTTTTAATTAAAATCAAAGAGCATTTTTGAGGGAAATACGATTTTATCCTCCTGTACGGCAATTTTTTCTAATTTTAAGAAAACGCGTGATTTTCGGAATCAGCGCCAAACGCCAGCTGTAGCGCCAAACGCCAGAGTCTGGCGCTACGCTTGGCGCCTGGCGCTAGTGTTGGCGCCTGGCGCTAGTGTTGGCGCCTGGCGCCAATAGCCAGCGTTGGCGCTGGTTCAGTTTTATGTTCGCTAGACTCTGTTTTGATATTTTATCTTTTTGGCTGATTTTATTTATAAATAACGTACTAAAAACTCCGTTTTCATTCACCAACAATCATCAACATTCAACCAGTTTTCATCAATTCTCATCAATTCTTATTCTCTCTCATTCTCACCAACTCTCATCAAGTTTTTCTTTATTAATCTCTCTCTTTCTCTTTTTCTAAACTAGCTTTTTCACAAATACAAAATTCCGCATACATTAGATCTAGATACACCTAGCCATATTCGAAGTTGCCTTCGTCCTAGTCATGAAAGGTTTAATTTCTGAGGGTTTGGTTCCAAATCTCTCTTTCAATTATTTAATTTAATTCTTTGTTTATTATTTTCCTTGAAGTTATTAACGTGTGTATTTTGTTATTAGAAAGAGGTACGAGGCATCAAAGTAAGTACTTTAATGGTTTGCATTGATATTATGACGTAGAAATCATGTTTAGGTTGTTATTATGATATTCCTAGTATCATGTCTAGGGTAATTTTAATATCAAAAATGATCGCTATGATGCCTTTTATGTTCTTCTTAATATTTATCATTGTTAGTATCATGTTAGGGTTAAATATATGATTTTTATTGTTTAGTGACATGCTAGGGTTTGTTATTAATCTTGTTAGTATCATGCCTAGGATCTTGCTATGCTTTAACATGATTATTATTATGATTAATATGATTGTTATTATGATGATTATTGTTTTGATCATTATTATGATTATTTTGATTATAATTTATTTTTATTATGATTTTATGATGATGATTATTATCATGATTTTTATTATTACAATTATTATTATGTTGCTTGATATATATTGTTATTGCTTGATCACGCTTTTATGCATGCTTAAAGGGAATTTGTACTTGTAATCACGCTTAATAAGATAATTAATAAACTTGTTTAGGGTTAATTTGATTATAATTCAAGTGATCACCAATAATAGTTTTATTTGTGCATTAATATTCAACCAACATAGATAAACAAGTTTAGGGTTAATCCTAATGATTGCATGTTAGTCAGAAAGCGCACATGAATACGATCAGAATAAAGTAGAGGCCTATTATTAGGGCAGGTTCAATCTCTTTTAGGTTGGATTTGTACCTTTAGCCCCGAACCCTTATTTGGTTCAAGACCTTATGGAGTTGACGATCTCTTGGATCGTTAAGGGGTGTAACCTTCACCCTGTGAACGGTTTACAAGTTTATAAAAAACTTGTTGGCGACTCTTTTGCTCTATTTTCTTCCCTTTTGGACATCACCGTACTTTAGTGTATGATCACACTGGGGTTCGAGCTAGGGGGTTAATGTTTGAAATTATTCCCTATAGTTTCCTTTCTAGGGTTTGTGGGGATCCATAAATAATATGCATGGGTAATTTATTGTTGTTTATTGTCAATGCTAGATTAATTTCCTATTGATTGATTTAATGCTCTGTGACTAGATTAGGTCCGATCTTTTATGCATGAGTTTGACAATATTGATTCGAGATTCGAGAGATGAGAATTGATGTTTAGGTCTAGTTTCAATAGGCAGATTAATTTGTAAATGGTTAAGTCGAGATTCGAGAGATGAGATTTAATACCAGTAGATTAATTTTGTGATTGTAATACGTAGCGAAAGATGATGTGATTAGTCGATGCATTGATGTTTGATTATTATGTTTTACCCTAGAATATTATTTGTTGGTGAATCTATGCCCTAGGTCTTTTATTCATTGATTTTCTCTATTCTTATTCTTCTCTACTTTTACTCTCCGTAGTTTAGTTCCCTTTTATAATAACAATTTGGTTACTTGATAATTTAGATTGTTTTTAATTAATTAGAAATAAATTGACTTGTTTCCCTGTGGTTCGACCCTTCTTCCCTATCTACATAGTTAGTGGATTTAGGTATTATTTTTGATTGGGTGATACGACTTTAGCCTATCAGAAACCCAAGAAAAAAATTGAACTTATTTCAACAATTCAACCTTCAAACATGAACAAATGGTGGATTCAAGTAAAATGTAAGTATAAATTTTGTACATGCAAATTGTTTTTCGTCTTTATAGTCAAAGTGTTTAATTTTGTTAATTTGGGGGTTTTTTTTCTAAAAAAATAATAATAATTAAAGTTATGAAGTACAAGTTGTTCAAAAAAGAATAATTAGAGGAGAAAGAAGAATAGTAACGAATTGAAGCCAACTGGAAAATAACCAAGCAAGGTTAATTTTTCAAACACTATCTTGTTCTTTTTCAAACACTAACATGTTCTTTCTATTCCATGTTCTTTAAAATATGCCTAATGTTCTTTTCGGAGGAAATGTTCTTTGTCAAACACAAACATGTTCTTTTGTTGAACACTATTATACATGTTCTTTTTCAAATACTAGCATGTTCTTTTTCAAACACTCGTATGTTCCTTTTTTCATGTTTTTTAAAATAAGCCTAATGTTCTTTCCAGGTGCACCATGCGCATATTTTCAATTATAAATTGGCAATAATTACTTTATCTTATCTGAAATTTTGAATTTATCAAAATTTATTAGACGTGTAGGTTTGAACAAAAATTTTGAACTCCCAAAATATAAATGCGAAAATTACATAATGGTTCGACCAACTTACGATCAGGTGATCCTCTAACTATTTCCCTATTAAATTTATGGAAGTACCAGTACTTATTGGTTACTAAAAATTATATATTTTGAAAGTTGGGAAATAGTAGGAATAGTGTAGACACCCATTTGTGTCTCCCCAAAACCAAACCCGGTGATGAGTACCTTTCACGTCGAATGATAATCGAATGAAGTGAAAGTGTGGAAAGTCTAGTGTTGCGGATAGTTTCAATTTCTTTTCCCTTCTCTCTGTTTTTAAAAACCTATTTTAAGAAAATAGTCAATCCAGTTCGGTTGGTCCATGATATGGGTCAATTAATAGTGTAGTTAGATGGGGCTTGAAAAGAGCTTTCCAACGATATATTATAAGCCCAATTCCGATGAATATTGAGGAAATTATGGCCAAATTACTAAACTGGGCCTGATTTGAGCCATATATTCGGCCCAATGATCTAGAGGAGGGCCTAATATGGATTTATCATTCCTAATGCAATTAGAAATGGTTTTAATTTTCTAGATTCTTCTAGAAGGTTCTTTTAATTCAATTAGCACTGATAAATTGACTTTTGTTGACTTTTTGGAATTTTAATTAGAATTAAAGAGTGTTTTTGAGGAAAATACGATTTTATCCTCCTGTACGGTTAAATTTTATCTAATTTTAGAAAACGCGTCAAAAAACTGATTAGTGCCTAACGTCAGCATTAGCGCCTGGTGCTAAGCTTGGCGCCTGGCGCTAGTGTCAGCGTCTGGCGCTAACTTCGTTTTTTCACGTCAGAACTCTGGTTTATTTTTCTATCTTTTTGGCTCATTTTTTCTATAAATAACCTCCTAAAAACTCTGTTTTCAATCATCAATTCCCATCTCCAATCTACAATCAACATCCTCTAATCATCCATATTCTCTTCTCTCTCGAAGCTAAAGCTTTCTTTCTCTCTCTTTTCTAAACCACCCCTTAAACACAATTCCTTATACATTAGCACTAGACACACCTAGCATAATTCGAATTTGCCTTCGCCCTAGACGTGAAAGGTTTGATATTTCTGAGGGTTTGATCCCTAATCTCTATTTCAATAATTTAATTTAATTGTTGGTTATTATTTTCCTTAAAGTTACTAACGCGTGTATTTTGTTATTAGAAACAGATACGAAGCATCCAAGTAAGTGTTTTGATTGATTTTATTGATATTATGATATAGAAATCATGTCTAGGTTGTTATTATGATTCCTAGTATCATGTTTAGGGTGAAAACAATAAGTTCCTAATATCATGTTTAGGGTAAAGAATATAATGTCAATTATGATTTCTATGATGCTTCCTATTTTCTTCCTAATATTCATTTTAGTATCATGTTAGGGCTAAAGCTTTGATCTTTATTGCTTAGTGACATGCTAGGGTTTGTTATTAATCTTGTTAGTATCATGCCTAGGATTGCTATCATTATTATGCTTTAACATGATTATGATTATTCTAATTATTATTATTATTATTATTATTACTATTATTATTATTATGTTGCTTGATATATATTTATTGTTATTGCTTGATCACACCTTTTATGCATGTTTAAAGGGAATTTGTACTTGTAATCACGCTTAATAAGATAATTAATAATGTGGTTTAGGGTTAATATGATTATAATTCAAGTGATCTCCAATAATAGTTTTATTTGTGCATTAATATTCAACCAACATAGATTAAACAGGTTTAGGGTTAATCCTATTGATTGCATGTTAGTCAGAAAGCGCACATGAATACGATCAGAATAAAGTAGAGGCCTCTTTTTAGGGCAGGTTCAATCTCTTTTAGGTTGGATTTGTACCTTCATCCCCAAACTACCAGTCATGGTTCCAGACCTACTGGAGTTAACGATCTCCTGGATAGTTAGTTAAGGGTTGTAACCTTCACCTCGTGAACCGTTTACAAGTTCCTAAAACTTGTTGGCAACCTTTTTGCTCTAGCTTCTTTCCATTTAGACGCCACCATGCTTAAGTGTATGATCACAGTGGGGTTCAAGCTAGGGGTAATGCTTGAAATATTCCCTACACTTTTTTGGCGACTCCGCTGGGGAGGATTTCTATTTTAATTCCTGAAATTTATATCGGCAATGATTTAGAATGAGTGGATGAGACTCGTAAAGTTCTAAATATTTCATGTGGGTAATTTTGATTAACATTATTGTCATATGCATAAAAAAGTTCTCATTGGAATGACTATCCGTAATGAGTTAAAATGTAGGATTTTTACACGTAGAAAATTTGAGGAATATCTTTCACAACTAGGATCGAAATAATGCTGCGCGAAACTGGAAAATTTATCGAGCACAAAAAGCTGTTGAGGCATGTAGGAACTAGCGTCAGGAAACAGAGTCTAGCGCCACTGATTTGACTTTAGCTGTCGCCAGGCGCTAAAGCTGAATCGTTGGCGCCGGCCTCTGTTTGCTGGCGTAAAGTTCTTCCAATACCGAGCCAGAAATATGCGTTCTAATTTTGACCAGTTTTTAGCACTGTTTGCTCGATCCTACTTCCTGATTGAGTTTTTCTCACTTTTCTGAAACCCATATGTGTTCTACATATGGACATAACCCTCTGGGAATTCTAGCTCCATCTACCTGATTGAACGCTCTGTGCAACAAAGGGTACATCCGAGAATGTTGAATTCACCAAACCATGGAAGCGAGTTTTTCTTAACTCACGGTGTTCCATCCACTTGCGCCAACCCTTCACGGTTAGGCTTCCGCATGTTGCAACTGGAAAATTAACCATGGACCCTCTTTGACTAACCCATATCCTGAAGTTTAGAGAGTTAGAGCCATGGTTAGGTTGCAAACTCATTGCATCATGTTGTGACTACTTGACTACTTGTGCATCTCTTACTTGTGCATACTTATTATGTGACTAAACTAACTGCTTGGTTTGACTTGTGTTTGTAAATAAGTCTTAATATACTAATTAAGGACTAAAAGACTTTGCTTAATTAATTAATTAATTAATTTGAGCTAATAAATATACCTAAAATCGAGTCATAGTTCCTTTAAGTCAACCCGCATTTTTATTCTCGTATACTGCACAAACGTCAACGTGGTTTGGTCATATCCGGAGTTCTAGGAAGAACTACGAGTTGTACAACCAATGGATCTGTAGCCCCGAGTTTTATCTTTAATTTGGCGTTAGTTTCATCCCAATCAGAGTCACAGATAAAAAGTTATGACTAAAATACCACAGCCTATCCAGTTTAATGCATATATGTGAAATCTTAACTTAGTCTTTGCTTGAGTCTAGTCACATAGTCTAGCCACATGGTCATGACACGAGTCTTAACATGTCACCTACACTCACTAGTTTAACACACACTTTGTACATGTCACCATGACCATGTCTTAGGTTCATGCATGAGTCTGTTCTTTCCGTCATTTGAGTTGGGGGTACATTCTATTCCTAATTTTTTCATATCTCTCCATCTACATCATTTTTCCATTCTCTACATGCTTTCTCTATATCACAACCTTCATTCTTCCTGCCTTCTTTCATCTATGAATGTTGAATAGAGTTGAGTCAAATAATTAACAATGAATATCCCTAATTTCCCTTTCCACAGTACTTGGTCAAGGAGAGAAGGGCGATTAATCAAGGACAACACCTTTGTTCAAGTTCAACTTTTTGATAAACCGATCTGTCAAAAGAGGAAAGCTAAGAAGATAATGGCAACTCAAGAAGAAGTCAATGAACTTAGGAATCAATTGATTACCGTGAATGAAGCATTGAAGGCTTTAACCCTCAAAATTGATGAACCTGTGAAGCAACAACAAATGAACCTTATGCAAGAAAGCTTGAGCAAGCTATCTAGTGACTATAAATTTCAGAGCATTAGTTCACAAGGGGTCTCGCTGGACAAGGAACTTCTTTCGCATAAGTTCAATGCCAACGACATCCCAAAATTCAAGGAAACAGATGACACTTACTTTCATCTAAGAGATTTTGAAACTATAATGAACATTAAGGGGATTGATAAGAAAGTCTTTCATTCCTTGTTTTCTTTATCTCTTGAGACCGTTTGTCAACAATGGTTCTTTTCCCTTGACAAAGAGAAAACCTCTTCTTGGGTGTTGATAACAAACGCTTTCTTAGATAGATATAAGTGCAACATTCAAGACGAAACAGACCACAAACAACTTGAGATGTTAAAACAAAAAGAAAACGAAAGGTTCACTTCTTTCTTCAACAAATGGAGGGAAACTTCTGCTAACATGGTTAAGGTTCCTACCGAAAAAGAATCTGTGAGGATGTTTATCAAGAATCTTCGAGAGAAGTATTCAAAGCACTTAAAATACCAACACAACTTGAATACTTTCAAGGCTGTGTATAATATAGGCATTGACATTGAAGATGACCTTCTGAAAGATAATAGTGCGAGAGGAAAGAAGAACGACCATCCTTCTTCTTCCTCTCCCATTAATGAAGTACATGGTACGAACGCCTTTAAATCACAAATCCAAAGGTCAAAAAGAGTGTTCACTCCACTTGGTATGAGTTATGAAACAGCTTTCGAGAAGCTACATCACAAAGGACTAGTCATGCCCATAGGGCCCATCAAAGATCCAGTTCCAGAAGCTAGGCCACCCAAGTGAGACCCTAATAAGCACTGCAAATAACACCAAGGAAAGGGTCACGACACTGAGGAGTGTTGGAAACTCAAAGAAGCTATTCAAGATCTGATTGATGACAATAAAACTTCCGAAATTCTAGCCATCGCAGAAGATCAAACATCCTTTGATCCTTCACTCCTTATCACACCTGTAGATGAGCCCATGTTCGAGACATCTTATATAACCTCTCTTGATGAAGTGGCCATGATAGAGGAGGATGAAAGTATTTTCTTATATAATACCAGGGAAGACTCGTCAAGTCTAAAAGAGGACGTTCGAAAACTGCAAGATGTCATTGCCATGCTCTTAAATATGGTAGAAGGATTAGCAAATCGGGTGATGGTTATCGAACAAAATTCTCACCAAGGGTTTAATGAAGAACTCAGTTCTCCTAAGCCACGGGCAAAACGGACCATTGAAGAATACACACCAATAGGAATGACTTACAATGAAGCTTTTGACTGTCTTCACGATCAAGGTCTCATTCACCCCATCGGTCCTAGTCAAGACCCTCTGCCTGAAAAACGGTATCCTAATTGGGACCCAAATTCTTATTGCCAATACCATAGAGGTCGTGGTCACACCACCGAAGCATGTCTCGCCCTCAAAGATCGTGTTCAAGACCTCATTGATTCAAATCTCCTTCATGTTCTCTCGCGCGACAAGAAGGCTAAGATAAGTAACAATAACAACAGTGGCTGTAAAGGAAAGAAGAACGACTATCCTTCTTCTTCGGAAAACACCTACTCTAGTAACAATATTGGTACTTTCGACCTTAAGGGAAATCTTAGCCATGGATAATCGAGAATTTAGAAAGCAACTAAGAAAGGATTTCACCCCTATTGGAATTAGCTACGATGATGCTTTCGATCGACTCCATGCAAAGGGACTCATTACTCCTATTGGACCCATTAATGATCCCCCACTTGAGAAGAGATTGCCTAGTTGGAACCCAAATGTACGCTGCAGGTACCATCAAGGTAGGGGTCATACTACTGAGAGCTGTTGGAAGCTAAAGGAAGCAATCCAATATTTGATCGACAATAACGGGCTTCCAATACCTCCAGTCGGCAAGAACACCAAGTGATGATAAGCCAAGGGACAAGACGCAAGCTTCAACGACAAGATTTCATGATCTTTTTTCTATTTTTTATTTACCCTTTCCCCAATAAGTCTAGCATAGGCACCTTTTATTCCCCTTAGATTTATTTTGTAGGATCATTATTTCTTTTCCTTTAATAAAAATGAGCATTTATTTTCTTGCATATGATCATTTCATTACATTAAAAAAAAAAAAATTAAAATCCATGTCGAATTAAGCACAAGGTATACAAATGATTTGAGGCACCCCTTGTAGCCACATCATATCACTTATCACCCTTCAAATATGCAATCATTTTTTGATAAACCACATTGAGCCTTGTCTAATGATAGACCTTTCATTTTTCAACCCATATCTACCTAATCTTGGGATGGGACAGTGTGCAACTTATGCAATTTTAAAAAAGCTTGAGTGATATCAAAAGATCAAAATAAATAAAAGTGTAACAAAGGGAAAGTGTTCCAATGTCATTGACATGAACACGTCTCAGATTGCGTCTCTTATCGAGTGCTCGGTACCGTGCCTAAGAAACATGAATGCAAAGTGAGTGATAGACCGCATGATCGGGATTTCCCACACTTATAAAAATAAAAATAAATGCTAAAGCAAAAAAAAAAAAGGAGAAAAGAGAGCTAAAAAAGAGAAGCAAGCCTCAAGCATAAAAAATTAAAGATTCAAAAGCAAGGTTGCACACCTTGGGGGCTTATCGAGGGTCTTGAGCCTTTATCCCCTTCTTCTATAACCTTTATCCTAACCACGTTACAACCCTTAAAAAAACCTTTTTGAGGAATACACACACTTGTGCGAGGTTCGGCTAGAGCTACGTTCGGCCTGATTCCTAACGGATACGTAGGCAACCTCACATCGAGGTGCGGCCGTAATAAACTTGCATTCATATTCACATTCACATTCACACATCATGGTCATATCAAGGGATCTCCAATGCTCATCCCTATTCATGTAGAGCTAGACTTGGGGGCTTGATCCCTAAATCATTAGCTTACCTAGCCTAAGAGTCACCACCATTTGACTCTTTTAAAAAATAATATATTTCCACACACTTAGCCCTTGCGGCCTAACTTTAGTGTCACTTTCACACACTGCACAGATACATGACCAAATATACTTTCCCTTAGGAACCCTTTGTCATGAAATCTTAACATAACGTTGAAGCATGTATTGTCATATCAAAATCACTCATCAATCATAATCATCATTGTATCGAAGTATGAAGTGCTTAGCCTCCGTGCCTAAGTTACCTAAATACTTTCATTATCGAGTCAACTAGGATAGTCTAAGATGTTACAATCCTTGTACTGTGAGAAACAACATTTGACTAAGCTCATTCAACATGCACCTTCAAAAACTTCACTTCGATTCTTTTTCGTGTCTTTCTTTTTCGGGAGAAAGTCGGTACCCTCCACAAAAGTGACGGAAATTTTTTGCTTTTTTGCATTTTCGAGTCGCACGATCATAATACAATGCACACACGGGTCATGAGTCACACGTGTCATTTCACTTTGAGTCGAGTCAACCTCGAGTCAATCACAGTGAGTCAAGTTTATTCCCTGAGTCGTGTCAAGTCAATGAGTCAAGCGACATTAAACCTTAGGTACACCCTAAATAAAGATAAGCAAAGTCCTATAGTCAAAGATATAAATGCAGGTGCACCCTAGCAAGCGGGGACATTCCCGGATTTTTTCGAAAAAACCGCAAATATGACACAGGATATTCCATCAAGATAAGAGGAGTTAGATGGATCAGTAAATTAGAGATGAAGATCTTTAATTTACAAAAGATTTGAGCGGATTTGGTTGAAAGGAAACAACCAAGTTCAAAGTTCGAAGCGAAACCGAGCAATGAATAGCAGCAGCAAGAGCTGAATAGGGAAGACCTGACTCCAGCCCCAGACAACAACATCTAGCGTCTAGTAATAGATTTCAACGCCTGGCACTAGATCACAGCGTCTGGCGACAGAGCCAAATCGCGGCGCCAGAGGTATTGCAGCGGCGACAGAACGCTCAACCACTCAGAGCAGTTATTTCAACCTCTTTCAGCAATTTTGGGTTCCTTGGTACGCCAGTTAGCTCCTATAAGAAATTTGACATGATTAGTCGGCTTGATTACAATCGCAATAAGTGATCGACCTGACGAAAGATCGTCTCACTTAGCTTAAAACGCCTAAACATTGGCTCATCGCAAGACACCGACATACTGGTTCATAAACATCAGAGACACCGACATACTGGTTCATAAACAGCAGAGGCACTGACATAATGGTTCACAAGCATCAAAAGCACCAAAGTACTGGCATAACGGAAGCAAAGTTCAAGCGAGCTTTAAAGATCGACAAGCGTTGGTCTTCGGAAGTTTTCTTCGGAACATTATCGCAACAAACATTCAAGTATCTTTCAAGCTCTTTTGTTCAGAGACGCGTGGAAATTTCTTTGAAGATCTTTTGTTCAGAGACGCGTGGACATTTCTTTCAAGCTCTTTTATTCAGAGACGCGTGGACATTTCTTCCAAGCTCTTTTGCTTAGAGACGCGTGAGCATCCTATTATCAAGCTCTTTTGCTCCAGAGACGCGTGGGCACATCATATCATCAAAGCTCTTTTGTTCAGAGACGCGTGGAAATTTCTTTCAAGCTCTTTTGTTCAGAGACGCGTGGACATTTCATTCAAAAGCTCTATTGTTCAGAGATGCGTGGACATATCATCAAAGCTCTTTGTTCAGAGACGCGTGGACATATCATCAAAAGCTCTTTGTTCAGAGACGCGTGGACATATTAAAAAGAAGCTCTTGGTTCAGAGACGCGTGGACATATTAAAAAGAAGCTCTTTGTTCAGAGGCGCATGGACATATAAAAAAAGCTCCATTGTTCAGAGACGAGTGAACATCAAAACAGCAAAATGCAACAAATCAGTTACCTCCAGAGACGTGTGCTTGACGGTGCAAGATACGCGTTTCTTAACTCTCTTATGTGTTTAACTAACGCTAGTTTGCAGGTATCGGCGTTGCAAGAATGATATAGGATTGCAGAACGTTCTGAATCATTCTCCGTCCCTATCGATACTTTGACTTTTTTTTTTTCGAAACTTGCATTTCTCCAAACTCAGTCAAAGTGGGGGCTTCTATAGACACCCATTTGTGTCTCCCCAAAACCAAACCCAGTGATGAGTACCTTTCACGTCGAATCATAATCGAATGAAGTGAAAGTGTGGAAAGTCTAGTGTTGCGGATAGTTTCAATTTCTTTTCTCTTCTGTCTTTTTTTGAAAACCTATTTTAAGAAAACAGTCAATCCAGTTCGGTTGGTCCATGATATGGGTCCATTAATAGTTTAGTTGGATGGGGCTTGAAAAGAGCTTTCCAACGATATATTATAAGCCCAATTCCGATGAATATTGAGGAAATTATGGTCAAATTACTAAGTTGGGCCTGGTTTGAGCCATATATTCGGCCCAATGATCTAGAGGAGGGCCTAATATGGATTTATCATTCCTAATGCAATTAGGAATGGTTTTAGTCTTCTATATTCTTCTAGAAGGTTCTTTTAATTCAATTAGCACTGATAAATTAGACTTTTGTTGACTTTTTGGAATTTTAACTAGAATAAAAGTGTTTTTTGAGGAAAATACAATTTTATCCTCCTTTACGGTTAAATTTTATCTGATTTTAGAAAACGCGTCAAAAAACTGATTAGCGCCTAACTCCAGCATTAGCGCCTGGCGCTAAGCTTGGCGCCTGGCGCTAGCGTTAGCGTCTAGCGCTAACTTCGTTTTTTCACGTCAGAACTCTGGTTTATTTTTCTATCTTTTTGGCTCATTTCTATAAATAACCTCCTAAAAACTCTGTTTTTAATCATCAATTTCCATCTCTAATCTACAATCAACAACCTCTAATCATCTCTATTCTCTTCTCTCTTGAAGCTAAAGCTTTCTTTCTCTCTCTTTTCTAAACCACCCTTTAAACACAATTCCTCATACATTAGCACTAGACACACCTAGCATAATTCGAATTTGCCTTCGCCCTAGACGTGAAAGGTTTGATATTTCTGAGGGTTTGATCCCTAATCTCTATTTCATTTATTTAATTTAATTGTTGTTTATTATTTTCCTTAAAGTTACTAACGCGTGTATTTTGTTATTTGAAACAGATACGAAGCATCCAAGTAAGTGATTTGATTGATTTTATTGATATTATGATATAGAATTCATGTCTAGGTTGTTATTATGATTCCTAGTATCTTGTTTAGG
The DNA here is from genome assembly GCF_001683475.1 of Chenopodium quinoa. NCBI lineage: Eukaryota > Viridiplantae > Streptophyta > Magnoliopsida > Caryophyllales > Amaranthaceae > Chenopodium > Chenopodium quinoa. The sequence goes on along the minus strand of NW_018744633.1, from coordinate 2,438,450 downwards.
GTGACAACAATAAGTTCCTAGTATCATGTTTAGGGTAAAGAATATAATGTCAATTATGATTTCTATGATGCTTCCTATTTTCTTCCTAATATTCATTTTAGTATCATGTTAGGGCTAAAGCTTTGATCTTTATTGCTTAGTGACATGCTAGGGTTTGTTATTAATCTTGTTAGTATCATGCCTAGGATCTTGCTATCATTATTATGCTGTAACATGATTATGATTATTTTAATTGTTATTATTATTATTATTACTATTATTATTATTATGTTGCTTGATATATATTTATTGTTATTGCTTGATCACACCTTTTATGCATGTTTAAAGGGAATTTGTACCTGTAATCACGCTTAATAAGATAATTAATAATCTTGTTTAGGGTTAATATAATTATAATTCAAGTGATCGCCAATAATAGTTTTATTTTTGCATTAATATTCAACCAACATAGATTAAACAGGTTTAGGGTTAATCCTATTGATTGCATGTTAGTCAGAAAGCGCACATGAATACGATCAGAATAAAGTAGAGGTCTATTATTAGGGCAGGTTCAATCTCTTTTAGGTTGGATTTGTACCTTCATCCCCGAACTTCCAGTCATGGTTCCAGACCTACTGGAGTTAACGATCTCTTGGATCGTTAGTTAAGGGGTGTAACCTTCACCTCGCGAACGGTTTACAAGTTCCTAAAACTTGTTGGCGACTTTTTTGCTCTAGCTTCCTTCTCTTTGGACGCCACTATGTTTAAGTGTATGATCACAGTGGGGTTCAAGCTAGGGGTAATATTTGAAATATTCCCTACAAATAGGTTTCAAAATTTGTCCATCCTCTTTCAACATTTCGTATCTTTTGTTTTCAAACAATGCCCTTGTATTTTCCAAAGCCACCATGATAGTCTGTCGTAACCTCAAACGTGTTCTAGATTAATTATGTGACATTTCGGGTCAACTAATTAATTAACTTCCTTAAGTCATAATCATAATCATTTTCTCTAGGAGAACTTGAGATACTTGAACAAACAAAAAAATAATACTGGCAAGCGACTTCAACTTGATACCAAAATCATGCCTAGCTAGGAGCTTACTTCTCCTTTACCACATATATATATATATATATTGAAAAAGTGTGTATATATATATATATGTATATATATGTATATATTGAAAAAGTGTAACAACAAGTTCGGAATTGGAAAGCAATAAGTTTCCTATATGAAGCAAGCTTTCATACCTTAAACCAAAGTAATTTGGAAACTCTCCCTTCCTACCTTTTTCCTTCACATATCTTTGATTAGTGGTGGATCCAGGATTGTATGGGTGTTGGTCATCGCCAACCATTGACCGCTTAGTTTCTCCAAAATCCAAATCCCTTAAGTGGGAGGTTAAAAATTGCAAGGGGCAATTAACGGTCAAGATAATTTAACTGAGTAATTGCACATTTATTTATCACAACTAATAAAACTGAACAAAGAGCATTAGGGTTGTTCATTGGTCCAAGACCAGACCGACTTGGACTGCACGCCAAAAATTAGAACTTAAGAACCGAAAACCGAATCGATTAAGCTACCAAACCCGGATCGGATCGAAAGAATCGGTCCAAAACCCGGACCGGACTGGTTTGGACCGATTTAAGAATATTTTAAAAAGAATCTGATTTTTAATAACTTTATGGAAAACTCGAAAAACGTAATAGAAAATCTTTACTTTAACTTTTTTTTTTTTTTTTGTATATTTAGTACAAAAAAGCTCATAATTTTCTAAAAAAAAAAGCTCATAAATTTAAAATTTTCTAAGCTTATTAATCTTAATCATTATTTAAGGTTTCAGATACATTTATAATAAAAAAAAATCAGTTCGGTCCAAGACAGGTTTTAACAGGGTTTTGGACCGAAGACCGGAAAGATAATTTTCTAGACACGAAGACCGATCCGATTAATTCGGACCAGTCCTAAATAGTAAATCCATATGAAATCGATACGAAAAACCTTTATTTTGCACATTTATAAAATTATGGAAAAGCGTGTCGTTTACAATCGCCACTGAAATCTAAAAATCAATACGAAAAGCCTTTTTTACACTAGATTTTACAATTTTGTTTGACAAAGAGAACATAAAATATGTTAGAGCTCATTGGAAAAAGATTTAGTATTATAGCCTAAGGTTGCATGTTTGAATCTAGTATAGAGCATTTGTGGAGATTTTGTTTGTTTGTTTATTTATTTATTTATTTATTTTTTTTTGTAGAAAATGAGTTCAACATTTGTAGCGATTATAAATGCTACAATAATCACCACAATTGATAGTATTTTCCCGTAGTGATTAATGAGGACTACCCAAGCAAAAGTGAAAAACACTACCAAAACCTATGGCAATGACGGATGTTGTATCGAAAGGCCATTCGTTGGGTTTTTTTTTTTTTTTTTTCTAGCAATTACAATTGATACCAAATGTTAAAATAATCAATACGAAAAGGTAATTTTCTTGTAGCGAAAGAGCATACCCAATTACAAGACTACTATTTGTCAAAAAAATTACAAGACTACTAGCTAGTTGCATAATATTGCTTTGTAGTTTCCTGGTCACAAATTTTGGTAAAAAAATTGTCAAATTTCAACAAAACTTAGTACTCTGTGGGATGAAATTTCTTGTTATGATTGGCAACATTGGGATAAATGGGTAGACCTAAATTGCAAAAAAAATCACAACCAAATCTGACTAACAAAAATTAGAAATACTCTAACAAGACTTGGTTAATTAATCAAATAACATCACTTAGTACCCTTATAATGCTACCCATAGTAGTATTGCATAAGATAATTTAAAGGAATGAATTAAATTAGTTAATTAATGTATATTATAAAATACATGTATGTACAAAATAAAAAGTGAGGAAAAAAATTACAAAATAAAACACATAAAGTGTTTGGTATGGGCCTTGATCTCGCGCCAACTTGGTAAGAAATGTCACTTAAAGCTTCCAATCATTGAAACATAGAAAAGCCTTGTGATACATTGGCTTTCAATTTTCTTTTAACCCTTAAACTTTCTGGGTCACCAACGTGAACAACGTTGGTCCGCCACTGTCTTTGATCCCTTTTGTCCTCATCAATAACAAACAACAAAAATTAGTTCCATGCATTGAAATTTTATCTAGAGTCAATAAAAAAAAAAAAAAAAAAAAAAAGACAAAATGGTGTACACCTAAAAGTGTGGAGGTTCTAGGCTAGAAAGAACCATGTTGTATACACCAAATTTTGATCCCCTATTTCCCATGCATACTTTTATTTTTTACTTTCAATTAACTAATAAATTTTGCATAATTTCATAATTATAATAACAGGTTTAATTTTACTAAACAACAACCACAATAATTGGACGTAAGAGAAAAATCCAAGAAATGTTTATTTATAATTTCGGAGTATACAAAACCCTTACAATTTGTACTTCTAATTTACGAATAAAACACAATGTAATTTGAAACACAACTCAAACCTTGTACACTCCGTGCCGGAAATTTCAAGTCGTCATTTATTCATGATTATGAAGATCATTAACGCCATTAGTAGCACCACTAACGCCATACTCAAAGCTAAGTATAAATTTAGAACTCGAAAATACTCGTCGAACAGAGTTGGAGATTGATGGTTTTGGTTTCCGGGAGCCATGGAAACCGAAGATGAAAAGGTAAGAGGTGTATTTTTGGGTAGATAAGGGGGTGATTGGTGATTTCAGATAAGGAAACTCTCCCTTTTATAGGGAATAAATCTTATCCGTATTTTTATCATATCCAAATCGTGTAATCGTTTAGTCTAATAATAGTAATAATGTTATCTTTTAAAAAAAAATAAAATAAAATAAAAACAATGTTTTTTTTTACAAAGAAACCTAACAAATAAACAAACTCCTAAAAAGACCATGAAATAAAAATACGACGGCGAGCTTGAGTTGCGTGCCAGTGAGCCGGCGAAACCCAAGAACGAGGAACCTTCTGAATCCTGCAAGTTGAGAGATCCTGAATTTCATCACGAATAGCCTTTAATAACCAAATACAGGAAATATCATCCGTACTAGCTTGGGTGAGAAGAGAGACCATCTGGGCGCAATCAGTAAACATCAGGAGACGAACCAACCCTCGATGCTAAGCGGATCGAATCGCCCAAAAACAAGCATAAAGCTCTACTTGAAGTGCTGAAGCCGTTCTCAGTGCCCGGAGACCACCCCCTAAAACCTGATTCGAGTGAAGATCTCGGAACACCTTACCTATGCCAGCAGTATTATCCCGAGCATTCTAGGCCCCATCCAAAATGAGGCAACAATCTAGAGTATCCGATTCGGAACCCCAAATACAACCTGAACGCAGAGGAGGAGAATTAACCATATGATCTTGGTTGGTAGAATGCAGATGCTGAAAACAAGCCAAAGCCTCCGAACTCCTAGAAACCCACTCTACAGCCAAATTATGGACCACTGATGGAGAAATGACTGCGTGGCAAAAGACTTTATGATTACGGGACAACCACACGACCCACATTAATGAGATGAAATATGACAAATCATCCCATTGCTTAGCTTCTTTGTAGGTGGTAATTGTGTCTGTGAACCAAACATTAAAGGGTTTATTTCAGCAAATTAACCGGAGTAAAAAACAGCGGACCCTTGGCCAACAGATCCGAAATAAAGCCACAATACCGGAACAGGTGAGAAGTCGTTTTGCAATTCTGATGGCAAAAAACACATACAGGAATTACGGAAATGCCACGCTGACTGAGGTGATGCGTTAGAGGTAAAGCGTCATGCAACAGCTTCCAAACAAAAACTTTCAATTTTGGGAGAATAGAGAGCCCCCAAAATTGTTTCCACCATATATCTGAAGCTGGAGAGCTGGCCACAGAGGCCAGGGAACGACGAACCAGAAGAGCGTAAGCCGTCTTGGTAGAAAAACGACCATCCCTAGTAAATTTCCAGTAAACAAATCATCCATGACACTATGAGGCCTTTCTAACGACAGGATTCACTGAGCTGACGAGGAGTCAAACAAACGATGAACTAAGGATGTATCCCACGCGTTTGTACGCGAATCAATAATAGATGAAACATGGGTCGGTGACAGGGTAAAGTCGTATCCCCAAATCAAAAGTAATTCCTAAATCCTCTAACTAATGTAGATAGGGAAGTAGGGTCGAATCCACAGAGAAACGGATCTTTCTATTCCTAATTAACTAATATAATCTAGATTATGAGGTAACCAATATTTATAATTGAATAATAAACTAAATTATGGAGATCAAGAAAAAGGAGAAAATAATATATAAAAGAATCTAGGGCATAGGTTCACCAATAAATAATATTCCAGGGTTGAATATAATAATCATTCATCAATGCATATATTAATCAGATTATAAAGGGCTTTCGCTACGTATTATAATCACACAAGTAATTTACCGGTATTAAATCTCATCTTTCGAATCTCGACCTAACCATTTATAAATTAACCTGCCTATTGAAACTAGACCTAAACATCAATTCTCATCTGTCGAATCTCGAATCAATATTGTCAAACTCATGCATAAAAGATCAGGCCTAATCTAGTCACAGAGCAATAAATCAATCAATAGGAAATTAATCTAGCATTGATAATTAACAACAATAAATTACCTCTTCATATTATTTATGGATCCCCATAAACCCTAGAAATAAACTACTCACGCATAATAGAAACTAAACTAATCAAAGCAATAAAGTAAGACATAATTAAAGGAATAGAATAAATAACTAAGATTCAGAGAAGAGAAATAGTTACCAAACAAATCTGGAATTAAGAATGGATTAAGAACAAAGGTTTTAGAGAATGAAATCTAAGAAAACAATTAAGAGAGTAAAGAAAGAGTAAAAGGAAAAAGAGAGATCGATCCTAAATCGTTTTACGGAGGAGTGTTTATACTCCGTAAAAATCCTAAACTAAAACAAACTAAAACGACGAAATTAACCCCTAATAATTACACGCGCCTGATCGGGCGAGGCACCACCCGATCGGGCGCGCCTTTTTGCTCTTCAATACGCTTCTCGCGCCCGGCCGGGCGCGTCACCGGGCGCTAGCCTTATCTTCTCCCGTCCGGCCGGGCGCGCCTCTGGGCGCCAGCCTCTTTGGTCGGGCAGCTCTCTTGGGCCACTATTTGGACTACGATTGGGCTCCAATTCTTCGGGCCAATCTGGGTTTCCTCTTCCGGTCTTGAATACTCGGTCCAAATGCCCCGGTATCACCTATACCGAGCCCTTAATCACCGGTTCGATGGCTCTAACCGGCCCTGGGCTATAAAATCTGGTCGTGCTTCTCCAATGTTCGTGATTGCTCCAAAATATCTCGGGAAAATACTCCAAAATAAAGTATAAATCCCTGCAAAAGTCAACCAAATCTACGAAAACACTAGAAAACACCAATTAGTAATAAAAGTGGCTCTAAAGAGCCAAAAACACTACTAATTATGAACAAGGGATGAGGGTAAAATACTATATAAAATAGACACATCAAACTTCCTCAAGCCAAACCTTTGCTTGTCCCTAAGCAAAGATCTCATCAATTAATCAATAAATATGCCTCACCCCAAAAAGTAAAAATCAAGCACAAACGATCCAGGGTAAATCAAATAAACATGCTTCAAAGTCAACCAATCAAATCCATCTAATCACTAATCTTCCCTTACAATTGTCAAACAGAGCAAACCACAAGAGCATATAGAATTCAAGACTAGTGCTCACACACTCGACTCTCATTTTTGTGGCGAGTAAAAGATGTACTCGATCGCTCTCCATCCAACCCCTTTATGTGAACAATGCCCTCCCAACTCACACTCTCGTGTGTATAAAACAATGAACGCTCAACCTACTAGTCGACTCGAAATATGTCAAATCATAACTTGCATTGATAAACAACACTTCACATTCATACAATTTTATGCGCAAAGGTCGGAAGGTCTTTAAAGCTTGTAATGTAAGGCTAGGGAAAAAGGGTAGGAATCATTTGGGGAAATGTGAGAGAAAAGCTATACTTAAGGGAGCAAACACTAATAAAGCCAATAATCAAAATAAATAATGATCAACATCTCCTACATAACCAACTCTAATATCAACCCAATATACTCCAATCATAATAAATAATCCCAACACTTACAATTTCACTCATAAGATATAATAATGAAGAAATAGAGTGAATAAACAAACTTTATTTTCCAAACTTGAATTTTTCATTGAAGCTCTATTTTTTTTTCTTTTGATCAACCTCCAACTAGAACATTTGAACATTGAACATTTTTTTCTTTTTTTTTTATTATTTTTTTTTATTGAAGTTCACTTATTTTTTTTCATTTTTTTCTTGAACTTCTCTTTTTTTTTTTTCATAACATCATGCTTTATTTTTCCAAGAAAATATGACACTCAAACTCAAAAAAAAAAATAAACATGATAAAAAACAAAACAACTTCTCAAAACCCACCAAAATTGTGCAAATAATAAGCACACTACAAACTCCCTTACCTCACTCACTAATAGCTCCCCCAAGCCAAGCTTGGGACTAGTAACCAATAGGGCAAAATAGGCTTGTAATGTGGCTAACAAACAACAAAAATTCAAGGCAATAACATGGGTAGCAAGAAGGGAACAAATGTATCTACAATCATCTGGAGGCTACCTAAAAGAACAAAAGCCTTCGTCCTCCTCAATGTGCATAATATTGAATCATATAAACATTACTTATAGTTGTAAACCAATACTTAAATTCATTGACATACCAGGAACTATGGAACTATCACACATTCCTAACCAAATCAACTAGTCAAGCACTATATTCACAAGTAGTTGGACAAATTGACTCATGTTAAGGTTTTAGGGCAATAAAACTTCAAATCATGATCAACTAATCCACAATGCTTATCATCAAATAACAGGAATCAAAACAATTTTTCTCAAGTAAGGGGCACAGGGAAACATAATTTACAATTCATTGGAACGTATTTTTGGATTTTTTATTTTTCATTTTTTTTGTATTTTTTCATATATAAGAAAGCAATAAAACTAACCTAGAAGCAATAAATCTAACCAAAGAAAACACACCAAAAATAAAAGAAAAAAGAAAAAGAAATATACCAAATCCAAAATCTCCCCCAAGCCAGAATCAGACAATGTCCTCATTGGCTCGAGAACTAGCCCTGCATAGCTAGTCCTGATCATCCTCATCCATGGAGCCGAAACCTGCACCTCCACTGCCACCTGCACCACCTGCACCAGAAGAACTACCACCCAAATAATTAGCATAAAAACTCCTCCCCGCCGGTCCCCCGAATGGAATGTCCTGGCCGTACCCATGGAAGGAAGAATAGTCAGTGTAAATACCATGGGCAGTGGGATCCCTATCGTATCCCTGGGGTGGAGGCTGAAACCAGTCAGGGTGAATAGCGTCGTCGGGAACGTTGCCCCGACGAGCATAATCATCGTACATAGGGTAGAGAGCTCTACCCTGGTTCCTTTCTAGGTACCCTAACCTCTGGTATATGGAGCCTACCATCCTCCTAAGGTCAGTATGGGAATGCTCGATACATCCTAAGGCCTGACCTATACTATGAAGGTCTTAAACTGGATCAGAGTCAACATGAGGGACGGAGTAAGACATGCGAGGTGGAGAGAATGCCACCTCGGGCTGAGGCTGAGGTGGTGGAACTGGTGGTGGTGGTGCTTCCCCCCTAGCGTTGGCAACTAAAGTATCATATGTGTAAGATGGTTTCCCTAGGGGAAAGGCGGTCAAGTAAGGACTGGGTAGGGGAAAGATGGGCAAAGGGTGCTCGCTCCCAGTCCTAATACACCAAAAAGGTGTCTACTCGCTATCCGGTCGTACCCACCCCAACTCCTCAAAATACCTAGCAGTCATATAGGTATCTGGTCCACAGTTGGTCAGTTGGTGGGGTCCATCCACTACAAAACCGGCCTTTTTCACTGCTATACGAGTGATAAGGCCTCCTAAACGGATGGGGGTTTTTGATTTGGTGCTGGTCGTGGCATGCCTACTCAAATGGTGAACAATAAACCTACCTATGTTCAATTTCCCGAACCCATTCACATAGTGTCCTATGATAGCTAGTTCGTTAATTTGGGCATTATGGGGCTCGTTCCTACCTAAAAACACAAAACCGCAAATCTTTGCCAGATTTTTGGGACAGGGTGGTGAATAGGTTTGGTACTAGCATGTTGGGGGTCGGGAGTAGGCAAACAAGTCAAAACATGATATATGTCACCCATTTTATAGTCCGCATGCCATTGGTGAGGTAGTTCAGAATTTAATTCAAATAATTTACAAAATTCTACAAAAGTTAAACTAATATTTCTATTGTTCAATCTAAAAATTAAATTCAGCCCATTCTACTACTAACAACTTGTAAAGAAGACAAGAATTCACAAGTAAGTTCTCGGAATGTAGGATAGTGCATATCAACAAATTTTCTCATACCAATGTCATTTAAAAATCGTTTTACAAAATCATACAAACCAAATGATTCCAAAGTAGGGTGGTGTAGCCACCGAGAAGGAATTACCTCATGCCCGATTAAGTGTTCTAGCCGCTCCTTTTGCTATCGGCTAGAAATACGGATCGTCGGCCAGTACGAAAGTTGCAAATCCGGGTCGTATTCCTCCCTCGAACTGGAGCTCCTACTGAAGATAGACCTAGCCCTCTTTGAAGCCATGGTAGAAAATGGGTATGAATTTTTTTTTTGAATAAAATCTGAAATTTTTTATATGGAAATATAAAGCATGAAGAGGGGATTACAAATATGTAGAAAGTTTTGAATTTGGGTGAGAAATGGAGGAGAAATCTTAGAGAGAAGGTAGAGAGAATTTGAGTTTTAGAGAGAGAAAGTTATGGAGGAAATAGGGTGAAATGAGAAAAAGGACGAAGAAAGACGAAGAAGAAAGGATCGGGGCGCCGCGCCCGGTCGGGCGATCTGAAGAGTATTTATGTTGTGCTCTCGCGCCCGGTCGGGCGATCTAAATGCCCGATTTTCTCCAACTCTCGCGCCCGATCGGGTGCCCTTCGCTTGGTCGGGCGATCTATCGCTCCAAATTTCGCCCCTTCTCGTGCCCGGTCGGGCGAGGCTTGCCCGATCGGGCGGACAATTTAGTCCGTATACGACGAGTTTTGCGCCCGGTCGGGAGAAATTATTTGATTTTGAAGCCTTGCTGTCGCGCCCGATCGGGCGAGCTTCGCCCGGTCGGGCCCGAGGCTTAATCGTCGAATTTTTATTTTCATCTTTTCTCTAAAATTTGGCTAACTCTTTTCCTTAAAACCTGTACAAACACTCATAAAACTCATTAAATTCCCTCATCTCTCCTCTCATAAGATAAAGGAAAGAAAAACTAGTCTAAAAAGCATTAAAAATACGGATTGCCTCCCGCAAAGCGCTGATTTATCTAGGTCCCGCACGACCTTCTTACCAAGTATAATAACTAGGAACCTTGGCCTAACGCTTGATCGGGAGGTTTCTCACCCGGTCTAACGGTGTTTCGGCTGCGACGCGGCTTCTTGACATGCCCGGTGGGACGCCAAATCACCTTATCTGGTGGATCCTCCTTGACTTGGACTGGGAGATCTTCAATGCTACGCACTATAGATCCTTCTGTGATCGAGGAATGCTTCAAATTGTCATTGCATTCAACACTTGCAACTCGATCTGGCGAAACACTTACCGTAGGCTCAAATCGCACAACTTGCTTGATCGGTTCCACTTTTTCAGCCTCGAAGCCAAGACCAACAGTGTAAAGTGCTCTTTCTATTGCATCGACTTCCCTATGCCATTTGTCTATATCATCTGAAAGGGATGCAACACAAGATACCGCCTCCAAGGGATCTTTTTCAAGAGCTTGGGGTTTGTTAGAATAATTCTCAACCACATTAACACTAAAACATTTCTCCTCAGTCATGGAGCTTTAAGGGGCATTATTAAGATTAAAAATAACTTTATCACCCCCTACTGATAGTTTTAACTTACCACTTCTCACATCTATGATTGCTCCTGCAGTGTTAAGGAACGGTCTACCCAAAATAATTGGGGTTTGCACATCCTCACCCATATCAAGAACAACAAAATCAACAGGTATATAAAATTTACCTACTCTAATGGGGACATCCTCTAAAGCACTTAAGGGGTATTTGAAAGAACGGTCGGCCATTTGTAGAGTTATATTGGTAGCTTTTAATTTACCCATATTTAACTTGGAACACACAGATAATGGCATGACGCTAACACTAGCACCCAGATCACAGAATGCATTATCAATCATTAGATTGCCTATATGACAAGGGATAGAAAAACTACCCGGATCTTTTAATTTAGGTGGAGGCTTATTTTGAAGTACGACACTACACTCTACAGTGAAAGCTACTGTCTCTACCTCACTAATAGACCTTTTCTTTGTCAATATTTCTTTCATAAATTTTGCATACGAAGGAATTTGTGTGATTAATTCAGTGAAGGGAACTGTTACCTTCACATCTTTCACCATCTCCAAGAACTTACCAAACTGCTTATCCAAATTTGTCTTCAAGTGGCGATTGGGGAATGGAAGCTTGATAATTGGCTTTTGAGCATTATTACTCTTATCTGGAGTCGCCACCTTCTCTGGAGTCGTACCCTGCAATGTAGAATTAGATGTATTAGTATTATCCTTTAGCCCTGCAGGGCTATTAACTACATTGTTTGGTTTAACGGAATCAAGATTAGCATTGTTTAATAAAACAGGTTCATCAACTCTAGGCATAGGGGGCCCTTCATCGTTTGAACCACTCCTTAGAGTAATTGCATATGCTTGATCCGTAGGCCTGGTTGGCTGTGCCGGTAGAGCTCCCTGTTGGCGGGCTTGTAGAGTAGCGGAAAGTTTCGCAATTTGATTATCTATAATTTTATTATGTGCTAGAATTTGATCAATTGCCGCATCTCTACTCTCCATGTGCTTTTGCATATTTACCAACATTGCTCTAATTTCCACCAGAGAAGGGTCAGAAGATGAGGAGGGTTGCTGTGGTTGGTTCTTCTGGCCAGCATTGGGATGATAATATTTCTGCTGCTGTTGCTGTGGCGCCTGTGGTTCTTGTGGTGGTGGATTTTGAACATTAGTACTCCGGTAGGAAAGGTACGGATTATTCCGATACCCAGGATTGTAGGTGTTGGAGTATGGGTTATTCTGCCTATAAGCTTGAAAGGCATTAACTTGCTCCACAGAACTCCTGCAATCTTGTTCCCAATGACCTATAATACCACAATTTTCACAAAAAGCCTCATTAGAATTATTATTAAATGCAGAAATGTTAGCTACATTGGCAGTGCTAAGATTATCTAGTTTTTGGCATATAGAGGTTAGTTGAGCTTGCAAAAAGGATACAGAGTCAACACTATATTTCCCCTTGTTAGCAAATCCTCTAGGATTCCAATATTGGGAACTGTGTATCGCCATATCTTCAATAACCTGACCTGCATAATCAACATTAAGATTCATAAATCTCCCACTAGTTGCAGAATCTAAAATTATTCTAGAAGAATTTTCAGTGCCATTATAAAAGGCTTGGATTAAGTGCTATTATGCTAAATTATGGTGGGAGCATTCTCTTTGCAAGTCCTTGAACCTCTCCCAAGCCTCATATAAAGATTCATCGGCTTCTTGGGCAAAGTTCTGAAACGCACTCCGTAGTACGGCTGTTCTCTCTGCAGGATAATACTTATTATAAAAATTCAAAACCAGAGTTTCCTAGTCAGTTATACCAAGTGCAGTTCTATTTAAGCCATTAAACCACAATTTAGCTTTTCCAGTTAAAGAGAAGGGAAAGAGAATCTCCCTGATTTGGTCTTGAGTGACCCCGGCTTGCCTGATGGTATTGCAATATTGACAATAGTCGGCAATGTGAAGTCTCGGGTCTTCACCCTTAGCTCCACTGAATTGCTTCCTCTCTGTCATCATTATAAATTGAGGTTTAATTTCAAATTGAACCCCATCCAGAGCTGGAGTAGGGGTGAGATGTGGAAAATCTGTAAGCTTTGGTTGTGAGTAATCACTAAGCTTTTTTGGAGCCGTCATCTCTGATCTGGATCTGATGATACCTCTGAATCGCTAGAACCAGTTGGAGGGTCTCGGTGATTATTGTTATTATCACCAGAATCCGCCAGGATTTGCTTGTAGAGATTTTTCTGTCTATGAAAAGATCGTTCGATCTCAGGATTGAATGGGTTGTACCCTGATCTGGAACACCTGGGCATAAAAAAAAAAAACTAGAAGCAAATATGAGATTTGCCTCAGAGAACTAATGTTCTCTGAGACAAAAAGAAAATAACCTAGACTACAAAAATAATCAGAAATAAAAAAAAACCCGTTTCCCCGGCAACGGCGCCAAATTTTGACAGGGTAAAGTCGTATCCCCAAATCAAAAGTAATTCCTAAATCCTCTAACTAATATAGATAGGGAAGTAGGTTCGAATCCACAGAGAAACAAATCTTTCTATTCCTAATTAACTAATATAATCTAGATTATGAGGTAACCAATATTTATAATTGAATAATAAACTAAACTACGGAGATCAAGAAAAAGGAGAAAATAATATTCCAGGGTTGAATATAATAATCATTCATCAATGCATATATTAATCAGATTATAAAGGGCTTTCGCTACGTATTATAATCACACAATTAATTTACCGGTATTAAATCTCATCTTTCGAATCTCGACCTAACCATTTATAAATTAACCTGCCTATTGAAACTAGACCTAAACATCAATTCTCATCTGTCGAATCTCGAATCAATATTGTCAAACTCATGCATAAAAGATCAGGCCTAATCTAGTCACAGAGCAATAAATCAATCAATAGGAAATTAATCTAGCATTGATAATTAACAACAATAAATTACCCTTTCATATTATTTATGGATCCCCATAAACCCTAGAATTAAACACTCACGCATAATAGAAACTAAACTAATCAAAGCAATAAAGTAAGACATAATTAAAGGAATAGAATAAATAACTAAGATTAAGAGAAGAGAAATAGTTACCAAACAAATCTGGAATTAAGAATGGATTAAGAACAAAGGTTTTAGAGAAGGAAATCTAAGAAAAAAATTAAGAGAGTAAAGAAAGAGTAAAAGGAAATAGAGAGATCGATCCTAAAATCGTTTTACGGAGGAGTATTTATACTCCGTACAAATCCTAAACTAAAACAAACTAAAACGACGAAATTAACCCCTAATAATTACACGCGCCCGATCGGGCGAGGCACCGCCCGATCGGGCGCCCCTTTTTGCTCTTCAATACGCTTCTCGCGCCCGGCCGAGCGCGTCACCGGGCGCCAGCCTTAGCTTTTCCTGCCCGGCCAGGCGCGCCTCTGGGCACCAGCCTCTTTGGCCGGGCAGCTCTCTTGGGCCACTATTTGGACTACGATTGGGCTCTAATTCTTCGGGCCAATCTGGGTTTCCTCTTCCGGTCTTGAATAATCGGTCCAAATGCCCCGGTATCACCTATATCGAGCCCTTAATCACTGGTTCGATGGCTCTAACCGGCCCTGGGCTATAAAATCTGGTCGTGCTTCTCCAATGTTCGTGATTGCTCCAAAATATCTCGGGAAAATACTTCAAAAGTATAAATCCCTGCAAAAGTCAACCAAATCTACGAAAACACTAGAAAACACCAATTAGTAATAAAAGTGGCTCTAAAGGGCCAAAAACACTACTAATTATGACCAAGGGACGGGGGTAAAATACTATATAAAATAGACACATCTGTCGGAAAAGACGACCCAACATCCGAAACTTTAAAAGTGACAGAACCTCCTGGAGCCCAATCATCCTCCAGGATACGAACTCTAGTTCCTGATTCTACCTTCCAAACCATCCATAATTCCTCGACACCCCCACGAGGATCTAGAAATACCCCCTGTTCCAAACGGAATAAGAGATGGATATCTAGAAAGTAAGACCCTCGAAACCAGGAGCTGGGGGTGATGATGAATACGCCAACATAGTTTTTCCAAAAGGGCTGAATTTAACATGGATACACTTCTAAGACCTAAGCCTCCCATTCCCTCGGGAAGATGGAAAAGAGAAGAAGATCGAAAAGCCAGGCCTTTGGAAGAGGAAGAAGAACGCCACCAAAAACGAGACAATAGACCATCAATACGATCAGAAATGGAAGATGGAATCTTGAAGACTGACAGGACAAGATTGAAGGAGGCAACCAAAATCTAGTTGATAATAACTAACTTAGCTGCTGCCGATAATCTCAAAGAAGCAAAATCCGAAAGTCACTTAGCAACAGAATCCAGAAGATGATCGAAAACTGCAACCTTACTACGTCCGAAATCTACAAGTAAACCAAGATAAGAACCCAACTGTAGGCGTCATTCGAAGTGCGCCTACGTTAAAGCATGTGTGAATATACTTGGCACTCATAGGAACTGAGAATTGACATATATGATTAGGGACAAGGAAAGTAGGGATCCACCAACAAGTTTTTAAGGAACTTGTAAACTGTTCACGGATCATAAAAAGGCAACCACGATAAGGGACAACGAAAGGCAACAACAATTGACCCATGAAGGTTACACCCCATTCATAATCCATGAGATTACTAACTCCATATGGTTCGGAACCACGAAAGGAGGATCGGGGATGATGGTACGAAGTGAGTCATGGAGTCACATTCCCCCGTATTGGCCTCTACTCGATTCTTATAGTGAAAAGTGATTCCTGCGATCTCAAAAGCATGCAAACAAAATATTGAATTTGCTCCAAACTATTATTAAGTTAAATTGGTTAAATATTAATGCAACACATAATTCTAAAATATTAGTGATCACTTGATTAAACAATAAGTTTAAAAAGGATCCTAAACCGGTTGTCCAAATTATCTTATTAAGCGCGATTTTCAATTACATATTCCCTTTAAACATGCAAAATGGTGATCATAAAAAATATACTAGAATAAACATCAATATTGGAAGCAATTTAACGATAATAGCGTTAGTCAAATCAAATATAAAATAACCCTAATCATGATACTAGCAATATTAAAATAAAATAAGAGTAATTAAATTAATTAATTACTCACATTCCGCAAGTTCCTTTAAATTGCTACATCATGAATAAACTGTTAGTAACTTCAATAAAAAAATATAAAGTAAATGAAAATTAAATTAAATTAAATAAAAAGTAGAATTGATTTGGTCCAAACCCTCAATTATTTGTACCTTTCACGCCTTGGTTTAAGGACAAAACCTCGGGTCAAGTATGGACTCCTTGGAGCGCGTAGGGGAATCATTATGGAAGAATAAGGAGGCTAGAAATTAGGTTAAATAAGGAGAAGAGAATGATTTTTGATATAAGGTGAGAGAGAATGATTATTGGTGCCCCGAACTGCAGAAAGGGGGGTCCTATTTTATTGGGAAAATGAGCAGAGGGAACACGCGAAACCCTAAAAAGATAAAAAAAAACCTAAAATATAACACCGTGTCACGGAAAATAGCACCGTGACACGGTGCCAGGAACCGTCAGATGGGGGAAGATCCCATGACACAGGGGAAAACTGAGTGACGCGGGAAATAATTAGGTTACGGGAAGTGAAAACGCGTTTAGGGATTACGCGGAGAAAGCACCGAGCAATCTTGTGTCACGGGATGTGCACCGTGACATGGGAAGACATGTCGTGACACGACATTTTCCACCGTGGCACAGTGTAGTATGCCGTGTCATGGTGTAAAAAGTACGCGGAATTTACACGGAATATCCCCGTGTCACGGAATGGACTCCATGACACGGGAAATTGCACCGTGACACGGTGCAAAATCCCGTGAAACGGTGGATTAAATGTGTAGATTTACACAAAAGGGCACCGTGTCACGGGAATAAGCCCCGTGACATGTCAGCATTTGCTGCGTCGCGACATTTTAGCTGCTGCGCAGTAATTTCAGTTTTTAATCCGTTTTTAAAATAATCATATTTTTTGATCTGTAACTCGGAATAAGGCATATAATATATCATTGGAAATCTTATCAAGTATACTTTCCAAAAAAATCAGATTCAGGTCAAAATTATTTTTATATTTTATGATATGGCCGTTTTAGTGTAAGGGTGTCGGTTTTAGGCCGAGTTTAGTGTTTTGCTCATATCTTTTTCGTTATAGCTCGGAATTGGGATTATTATATATGGTTGGAAATATTATTTAAAGGCCTATCCAAAAAAATAATAATTGGATAAAAATTTTATAGCCATAAAATCAGTTTCTCTCGGTTTTGCGATGTGGACACGAAAAGTGGAAAATAGGTTATTGTTTAGGGAAATGAGCTAGAAATTGGATTGGTTCATGAAATATATTGGATAGAACATGGATTTAAGCACTCCAAGGATTAAATACTCAACTCTACCAATAATGGCAGTGAAAGGTGTTCATCATCAGGTTTGGTTGTGGGGAGACATTTTTAGGTGTCTATAGAAGCCCCTACTTTGACTGAGTTTGTAGAAACGTTAGTTTCGAAAATGGTAGTCAAAGTAGTCGATAGGGACGCAGAATGATTTAAGACATTTTGCGATCCTAAATCACTCCGTATACGCCGATACCTGCAGAAAAATATTAGTTCTATAGATAAAAGAGTAAAGGGATAGAATGCTTATCTAACACCAGTGTATCGGTGGCAAATGAGCTTGGTAACTTCCTATGCTTGAAGGAATCCACCAAATGAAGTTCTTTTAAAATACTTTCCATGCCTGAGGAAAGTTGACTGATGAGTTTGGTAGCTTTCTATGCTTGAAGAAATCTACCAGATGATACTTTCCATGCTTGAGGAAAGCCGACATATGAATTTGGCGATTTTCTATGCTTGAAGAAATCCAACAGATAATACTTTCCATGCTTGAGGAAAGTCGACAGATGATGAGATTGCAAGTCTCTGTGTATCGAGAACCTTGCACCGTGAAATGATGGTGGTTCGATTGTCCCCGAACGTGGGCTGTAGTTGGTTCGCTTGTCCCCGAACGTGGGTTGTAGATGGTCCGCTTGTCCCCGAACGTGGGCTGTAAATGGTCTGCTTGTCCCCAAACGTGGGCTGTAAATGGTCCACTTGTCCCCGGATGTGGGCTGTAGATGGTTTGCTTGTCCCCGGACGTGGGCTGGTTGTAAATGGTCCGCTTGTCCCCGGACGTGGGTTGGTTGTAAATGGTATGCTTGTCCACGGACGTGGGCTGTTGATGGTCCGCTTGTCCCCGAGTGTGGGATGTAATTGAGTCCTGCAAAATAAAATTTGCCAAGGGACTCGTATAAACTATGATTGACTTGACCAACTGACTTGACCAAGTTTGACTTGACATGACATGACATGACATGTGTATGATTTGTGATTGTGTGTGTCTTGAGTGAGTGTGTGCACTGACACAAGAAATTAAAATGCAAAAGCAAAAAATTTCCGTCATTTTTGTCATGAGTGGAGGGTACCGACTTTCTCTCGAAATAGAAAGACATGAAAAATGAGGTTTTGTTTTTAAAATTCCCCAAAATAAAAGTCATAATAAAAAAAGGGAAGAAGTTTTGAACTTCCTTGTTGAGCAAGACGAAATGAATCACATGGATTTTTTTCTTGTCATATTGAACTGCTCGTCTTGAGTATAATGTATGCACGATGCATGTTCTTAGGATAGGAGGCTAAGGACAATTACATCATGTGACACGATAGATGAATGAACTTAGGTCATGGAGCTAAGCATCATATATGGTGTAAAGAAACGATCTTGAACATCACTTAGGTCTTAAAGCTAAGCACGTATATAGATGAAGTGATTATTGCATAATAAAAGTTGCTTAGGTCAAGGAGCTAAGAACGATATGCTTTGTATCATTACAAATCATTGATATATAAATGTTGCTCAGCACAATATGCGTTGCATGAAACAATGAACATTGCTCAGGTCAGGAAGCTAAGTAAGTATACAATGTTTCTTTTAATGAATGTTGTCTTGAAAGATGATGAAGCATGCACAATAGGGAAACAAGATTTCACGATAAAGGGTTCCTAAGGGAAAGATGATATGGCTATGTATGTATGAGTAAAGTGTGTGAATGTGATACTAAGGCTGGCTGCAAAGGTTATGGTGATGGAAATATATGTGTGAAGAGTCAAAGATGATGACTCTTTAGGCTGGGTAAGCTAATGTGATGTGGGTTCAAGCCCCCAAGTCTAGCTCTAAATGGGTAGGGATATAGAGATAAGCATTGGATATTCTTTGACTCGATCATTCATAGAAATGAATATGAATGTGGTCGCACCTCAATGTGAGGTTGCCTACGTATCCGTTAGGAATCAGGCCGAATGTAGCTCTAACCGAACTTTTCACAAGTGTGTGTACACTTCAAAGAGGTATTTCAAGGGTTGTAATGTGGCTAAGTTGATGGTTTAAGGAAGAAAGGGGTAAAAGGCTCAAGACCCGAGAAACGCCCCCCAAGATATGCAATTATGTATTGGACTTTGTAAGTTTATTTTTTATTTATTTTTTTGTTTTGAATTTCTTTTTTTTTTTTAATTTATTCTTTTGAAACAATGTAGGCAATCTCACATCATGAGGTTCATCACTCACTTAGCATTCATGTTTCTCAGGCACGGTACCGAGCACTCGATGAGAGACGCAGTACCGTGCACTCGATGAGAGACGCAATTTGAGACGTGTTCATATCAAAGACATTGGAACACTTGCCTTTAGACATTGTTTTATTGTTGCTTTGCTGCTTTTTTTTTACTTTCTTTTTGAATGTTATACAATTACACATCTTCCAATCCCAGGGTTAAGTAAATGTGGGTTGAAGAAATGAAGGCCAAACGTTAGACGAGGCTCAAAATAGTTGATGAAGAAATGGAATGTGATTGAACGGTTAACAGGGAATGACAGGGTTGCAAAGGGGCCTCAAGTCATTGGTGTACCTTGGGTTTAGTTTGGTAATTGATTTTTTTTAAGAATGAACGAATGAATGAAAAATTCTATGATCGAGATGTAAAGGAAATTTTCAAATTTTATTAATGGATAAGGTGAACAAAACACATGAAACATATAAAAATTCAAAATGAAAAACCTATGCTAGACATGAATGGGGGAATGGAGATAAATAATAAAGAAAAAAAATCCTGAAATCTTGCACAAAGGATCTGTTGTGCGCCTTGTGTTCATTACTTCTTGCCGCCTGGAGGGACAGGAAGTTTGTTTGCATCCACCAAGTCTTGAATGATGTCCTTCAAATTCCAACATTGCTCTGTAGTGCGGCCCCTTCCTTGATGGTACTTGCAATGGGCATTGGGATTCCATTTGGTGCTCCTTTCTTCAGGTTTTGGCTCTGGAAATGGCCCAATAGGTGTGATCAAGCCTTGACCGTAAAGGCGATCAAATGCCGCATCATAAGTCATTCCTAAAGAAGTGTAAGTTCCTTTCTTCTTAGGCAATGGAGCATCAACAACTAACACTTCATAATCAACTTGGCTTATATTATTAGTAGTATTTTCGGGCTTAGAAGACGAAGAAGAAGGATGGTCGTTCTTCTTGTTTTTCCAAGTGTTATTATTGTTACTGCCAGCAGTCTTTATTAAATCATCCTCGATATTGATGCCAATGTCATATACAGCTTCAAAAGTATTCAAAGGAAGAAATTTGATATGTTGCTTGTATTTGTGAGTCAAATTTTAGATGAAGAGGCGAATCATCTCTTTTTCTTTAGGAGGATCTACCAAGAGTACAGCTGTTTCCCTCCACCTATTCAGATAAGCAGTGAAACCTTTATTCTCTTTCTGTTTGAGAATGGAGAGTTCACGTTCAGAAGTTTTACTTTGAATGTTTTACTTATAACGGTTCATGAAACTGTCAGTGACATCTTACCAAGTCGTAGTGCACTTGGCATCTAAGGAATAAAACCATTGTTAGCAAGCATGTTCTAAGGAGAGAGGGAACACCGTAGGGAAGAGTGTTACGTCCAATCCCTTAAGAGCCATGGTTGCAAAGAACGCCTTCAAATGGAATATTGGATTGTCAGTAGGCTTGAACTTTGGAATATCAGTAGTGGAGAACTTTTCAGGGAGTTTATTCTTCACATCAAAAGGAGTGGGAGGCCGTTCCACATAGGTGAAATCCTCAGAAATCCTGCTCATTTTTTCTTTGATCTTGTCCAGTGCAGCCGCAGTAACGTTGTTTTGCTCTACTGTGTTGACTCTGGTAGTGAGTGCTTGTAGCATGTTAGACATTGTCTCAATGGACTTGTTAATGTTCTCAATATCTTCCTTAGTGGCTATTGGAACAAAATGAAAGTAGTTTGAAGGTGATGAGTGACGTGGAGATGGCAAAGTTCTCTGTAAACGCCTCTTAGGTTTAAGAGGTTGATGTAGTAATGACTCAAACCTGCTCCTTGACCAAGTGCTGTGAAATAAAAAAATCCGCGCTTAATTGTTTGACACATTGTTCAAGATAGGAAAAAAAAAGTCATTTGAAAACAGCTGAGAATAACTCCGATCCACTCATCTTTTATTATGACGGAAACGGGGGTGCATGAACCTAGTATACGATCATAAACGACATGGTGTATGACTCGAGTCAAAAAAATAAAGAAAGTGTGTGGACTATACTTGACTCGTGAGTAATTAAGTGATGTTATAAGACTCGTGGTATGATCGTATGGCTAGACATGTGAACGGTAACCAAAATGACTGACGCGAGGACCAAATTAACCACGGAAGACTAAAAAAAATTGACTGGACTTATTTCTTAGGCACCGTGACACGGCAAACTATACCGTGTCACGGCACAAGTTAAAGTGACGCGGTGACCATTTCCTTTTTTTTTACCGTTCCACGGTGGAAATCGCCGTGACACGGTGAACTTTCCCGTGCCACGGTGGATGATGACGTGGCACAAAATTCTTTTTTTTTTTATTTGGCGCTAATTACTATGTGAGTACGGTCCATTGGCAATCGTTAGTCATAAAATAATCCACCATAGGCAAAGAAAGATCGTTAAGGTTAGGATCAAAACGACCAAATATACACACATAAAACACGTAGGCACAATGATTCAAAGAATAGTTCGCAACCTAAGGTCAAGTTCTATGCTCAACTATGGTCAGGTTTATTTGGTGTCAATAGGGTATCATGGTTAAGAGTTTAGACACGTTAGCAAGGCAGCCTCCCTTGAGGGTGTATGCCAACGGGCGGCTCCGCGAGTTCGTGATGAAATCGAACTCAACTCCATGGTTTGGGTGGATTTAATAACTCGGATGAACCCTTATTTCCATGAGCGTTTTAGGGTTGATAGAGCTTAAATCCCCCGGGGCTAAGACGCATGTAGAACACACGTTTTTTCAGAATAATCGAAGGAAGTTGATTGTGAGAAGATTAAACAAGCCATCAGACTGATTTTAGGACTGCCGTGACACGGCAGAGAGCACCGTGCCACGGTGCTGCACACCGTCAGATGGTGTACTGCACTGTGACACGGCAGATTCTGCCGTGGCACGGCAGTCAGACAATCTGATTGGTGCCCTTTTTTCCTTCGTGCACAATCAAGTTACTCAATTTTTCCTACAAGACAGACCTGAATGCGACGTTAAAACGTCTATGCTTATGCAACAATGCCAAATTAATCACAAGAATATTTTTCAAGAATCTTTCAAGTCTCATCCACTCATCTTAATTAAATACCGATCACTCAAATCGATAAATAACCAAGAATCCTCCCAGTGGATTCGCCAAATTGTAGGCGTCATTCGAAGTGCGCCTACGTTAAAGCATGTGTGAATATGCTTGGCACTCGTAGGAAGTGGGAATTGACAT
Source organism: Chenopodium quinoa (assembly GCF_001683475.1). Lineage (NCBI taxonomy): Eukaryota > Viridiplantae > Streptophyta > Magnoliopsida > Caryophyllales > Amaranthaceae > Chenopodium > Chenopodium quinoa. The sequence goes on along the minus strand of NW_018744633.1, from coordinate 2,415,581 downwards.
ATACAATTAGGGACAAGGAAAGTAGGGAGCTTCCAACAAATTTTTGAGGAACTTGTAAACCGTTCACAGATCATAAAAAGGCAACCACGATAAGGGACAACGAAAGGCAACAACGATTGACCCGTTAAGGTTACACCCCATTCATAATCCATGAGATTACTAACTCCATATAGTTCGGAACCACGAAAGGAGGATCGGGAATGATGGTACGAAGTGAGTCATGGAGTCACATTCGCCCGTATTGGCCTCTACTCGATTCTTGTAGTGAAAAGTGATTCCTGCGATCTCAAAAGCATGCAAACAAAATATTCAATTTGCTCCAAACTATTATTAAGCTAAATTGGTTAAATATTAGTGCAACACATAATTCTAAAATATTAGTGATCACTAGATTAAACAATAAGATTAAAAATGATCCTAAACCAGTTGTCCAAATTATATTATTAGGCGTGATTTTCAATTACATATTCCCTTTAAACATGCAAAATGGTGATCATAAAAAATATAATAGAATAAAAATCAATATTGGAAGCAATTTAACAATAATAGCGTTAGTCAAATCAAATATAAAATAACCCTAACCATGATACTAGCAATATTAAAATAAAATAAGAGTAATTAAATTAATTAATTACTCACATTCCGCACGTTCCTTTAAATTGCTACATCATGAATAAACTGTTAGTAACTTCAATAAAAAAATATATAAAGTAAATAAAAATTAAATTAAATTAAATAAAAAGTAGAGTTGATTTGGTCCAAACCCTCATTTATTTGTACCTTTTACGCCTTGGTTTAAGGACAGAACCTCGGGTCAAGTATGGACTCCTTGGAGCACTTAGGGGAATTATTATGGAAGAATAAGGAGGCTAGAAATTAGGTTAAAGAGGGAGAAGAGAATGATTTTTGGTGTAAGGTGAGAGAGAATGATTATTGGTGCCCCGAACTGCAGAAAGGGGGGTCTTATTTGTTGGGAAAATGAGCAGAGGGAACACGCGAAACCCGAAAAAGATAAAACCTTAAAAAATAACACCGTGTCACGGTGCTCGTGCCAGGCACCGTCAGATGGGGAAAGATCCCGTGACACGGGCGAAAACTGAGTGACACGGGAAGTAATTAGGTTGCGGGAAGTGAAAACGTGTTTAGGGATTACGCGGAGAAAACACGGAGCAATCCCGTGTCACGAGATTTGCATCGTGATACGGGAAGACATGTCGTGACACGGCATTGTCCACCATGGCACAGTGCAGTATGCCGTGTCACGGTGTAAAAGGTACGCGGAAATTACACGGAATATCCCCGTGTCACTAAATGGGCACCGTGACACGGGAAATTGCACCGTGACACGGTGCAAAATCCCGTGAAACGGTGGATTAAATGTGCAGATGTACACAAAAATGGCATCGTGTCATGGGAATAAGCCCCGTGACACGTCAGCATTTGCCGCGTCGCGGCATTTTAGTTGTTGCGCGGTAATTTTAGTTTTTTATCCGTTTTTTAAAATAAACATAACTTTTGATCTGTAACTTGGAATAAGGATATAATATATCATTGGAAATCTTATCAAGTCTACTTTCCAACTCAATTAGAATCAGGTCAAAATGATTTGTACATTTTAAAATATGGCCGTTTTAGTGGAAGGGTGTCGGTTTTAGGCCTAGTTTAGTGTTTTGCTCATATCTTTATTGTTATAGCTCGGAATTGGGCTTATGATATATGATAGGAAAGATTATTTAAAGGCCTATCCAACAAAATAATAATTCACACAAAAAGTGAAAAATAGGTTATGGTTTAGGGAAATGAGCTAGAAATAGGATTGGTTCATGAAATATATTGGATTAAACATGGATTTAAGCACTCCAAGGATTAAATACTCAACCTGACCAATAATGACGGTGAAAGGTGTTCATCATCGGGTTTAGTTTTGGGGAGACATTTTTAGGTGTTTACGCCAACGAGTCTCGACAGTGAAGACGCATGCTGCCTGCTAAAAAATCTCTGTAGTCGTACGGAGTATTCGGACTGAACTTCGCAAAAGACTTTTGAAGATTAATCATCTGACCTGACATATAACAAAAGTCTTTAAGTAATAACATAATCTAATTACAGGACGCTGGAGAAACCTGGAAAAACAGGAGGGAGTCATCTGCGAAAAAAAGATGAGAAATGGACGGAGCCCCCCTGGATAGACGAATGCCTTGAAATAAAGAAAGTTTCTCAGCTCGGCGAAGTATGGCTGAAAGGATCTCCATACATAAAAAAAATAAATACGAGGAGAGAGGATCGCCTTGTCGAAGGCCACAAGAGGGAAGAAACTTAGGGGAAGGGTCACCATTGATCAGAACTTGATAAGAAACAGTAGAAACACACTGACAGATCAGCTGAATCCAATAAGGAGGAAACCCGAATACTTCTAAAACTTTTTCCAAAAAATCCCATCTGGCACGATCATAAGCCTTGTTCATGTCTAATTTTAACGCTGCATAAAAAGTCTTCCGAGCTTTAGAGTGATTCATTTAAGAAAGAACTTCATGAGCAATTAAATCATTATCAGACATGAGTCTCTATGGTACAAAAGCATTCTGAAAGGGAGAAATTAGATGCGGCAAAACCAGACGAAGCCGACCCATTAAGCGTTTAGCAACGCATTTGTACAGGACGTTACATAGACCAATAGGGCAAAACTGTGAAACTAATTTCGGTCGTTCAACCTTAGGAAGCAAGACTAAAAAAGTGTGATTCCATTCCTTTAGCATATACCCATGAGCAAAGAAATACTGAACCGCGCTAATTACCAAGGAACCAACCTTATCCCAATGCTGTTTGAAGAAGGCTAAAGAGTAACCATCCGACCCTGGGATTTGTTATCCTCAATATGGAACATAGCGTGCTGTATTTCTAAAGCCGAAAATGGGCGGAGTAACTGTTCTTTGTGGTATTGTGAAAGAACGGGAAGATCAATTGGTCCCACCAAGAAGACTCTGGTAATGGACTTGTCGAAATAGGGGTATGAATATTCATGTAGAAGGCTGAAATTAGATCACAAACCCCTCCTGAATCAGAAATCCAATTGCCTGTGTCATCTTTCAAGCAATGAATACTATTACGCCTACAACGAGCTTGGACTGTCGAGAAAAGAAGTCGGGAATGCCAATCTCCCAAGGCATCCCAACGCAATTTAGCTCTTTGACACTAGTACGAAAAGGCTACCTGGGCTGCTGCTAACTTCTCGTTTCTCATATTAAGAAAAAGATGGCGTTCCGAACTATGTTGCAAGCTCGGCATACAATCTTCCACCTCAGTGGCCAAAGATTTCGAATTTGTGCCCCAACTCTTTTTATGAGAAACACTCCAAGATAACAAGAAAGTTTTAATTATCTCCAACTTGCGAGACAGAGAATACATCGGAGACCCCGCACAAAACTGAAGGGGAGTGGAGGTAATAAATGTCCGGACTTCCTGAGCTAACAGACACCAATTCTCAATTCGATAAGGACGGGAACTTTTATGAGCAAGTGTATCGTCAGTGAGAATAATGGTTGCATGGTTTGAGAATAAGATAGGCTGGTGAGAAACTGAGGTAGTTGAGTAGTTTTGAATCCAAGAAGGGGAAGCATAAGCTCTATCCAAACGTTCAAAGGTTGGATCTGAACTTATTCTATTATTAGTCCAAGTGAAAGTAGGACCTGAGAAAGGAACGTCGATAAGTTCGCTATCCAACTTCCAATGAATAAAGTCTAACCTCCCTGGAATACTATGATTACCTCCCACTTTATCGGAAAGATACTCAAACTGATTAAAGTCCCCTAAGAGGATAACATTTGAAATAGAGGCGAGTGTTATGGGTCCAGCCCAATTTGTGGTAAAATGTATTTTGTATTTGGCCCATTTTACTTGGTCAAATTTTATTACATTTTGCTAGTTTGTAGTAAGTCTTTTTGGGCTTATTTTTGGTGGCTTTCTTAGAAAGCTTTGGGGTAAAATTTTTGTGAGATTAGGGCAGCAGCCAAGTGAAGTGAGGAGTGGAATTCATTCACAAAAAATGAGAACACACAAAAGAGAGAGAAAGTGAGTATTTCATTTTCGGATTTTTCTGGACAGCCTTTAGAGATTTGTCCGTTGCCGGAAATTCAACCGTTGGATCATCCTCAAATTTTGACAGCTTGTTCCTGACATCACGGGCTTCATTTTGGACGGTGGAGATCGTCGTTTGAGCTCTAGTTTGGTCAGAATCGTCCTTGGACAGAAGCACTGTTTTTGGGTGATTTCTACTCCTCTTGTTCTCTAATTTTTCATCTCTTATTGTTTGTTGTTGTTGATGGGTGTATAAACCTTTTGTAGACTGATTTGGGTTTATTTTACCCTCAATTATCAATAAGAGAAGTTAGGGTGGACTCCTTAACGGTCCCGTGGTTTTTTATCCTTCACATCGAAGGGGTTTTCCACGTAAAAGTCTCGAGTGTTGATTATTATCTTTTCTTCCTATTATTGTTGGTGCTATTGTTATTTTGCTACTGCATTATTGCTGGTTGTGTGTGTGGTTATTTGGTTGTGAAATAATTTGGGTTGATTTGTTTGAATTATTGGTTGATTGTCTTGAGTTGGTGATTTTGTGAGAGTCGTAGTGACCTCTTCCGATCCCTACAACTTGGTATCAGAGCCGTGGTTAATATAATCACATTATGGAGTCGAGTAGTAGTAGCTCGATGGTTAAATTGACATCAACTAATTATTCAATTTGGAGACCTATGATGGAAGACTTGTTATATTGCAAGGACTTGTTTGACCCTATTGACTCTGTCACTGATAAAGATGGAAATGTTTCTAAACCATCTAAACCGGATAAAATGGAAGTTAAAGATTGGGAAAAGTTGAAAAGGAAGACTTTGGGGACAATTAGGCAATGGGTTGATATTAGCATATTCAACCATGTGTCACAAGAGTCCGACCCTTATGAGTTGTGGAAGAAGTTAGAAGGTCTTTATGAAAGGAAGACCGCCCATAATAAAGCTTCATTGATTAAAAGACTTGTTAATTTGAAATTGAAAAATGGAAAGTCTGTTTCTGAGCATCTTAATGATTTTCAGGATATTATTAACAAGTTGACTACTATGAAAGTTACTCTTGATGATGAGCTGCAGGCTTTGTTTTTGTTGAGTTCTTTACCAGATAGTTGGGAGACCTTGGTTGTGACTATTAGTAACTCTGCTCCAGATGGTGTGTTATCTTTGGATGTGATCAAAGATAGCATGTTTAATGAAGAAATCAGAAGAAAGGAGATGGGAGTTGATAATTCACATGCTCTTGTTGTTGAGAATAGAGGAAGAGGCAAGAGTAAGGGTCCCAAAGGTCGTGATAACTCAAGGAGTAGGTCCAAATCCAATGATGGAAGAAATGTGAATACCTGCCACTACTGCAAGAAGCCTGGTCATATCAAGAAGTATTGTTTCCGTTTGAAAAAGGAACAGAGAAAGAAGAATGATTCACAAAAAGAGGGAGATGATAAAAACACTGCAGCAACAGCTTCCAAAAGTGATGATGAGGTCACTTTGATTTGTGCAACTAGTGAGTGTCATCATGTTGACAGTTCAGACACAGAGTGGTTAGTAGATACAGGGGCTTCATACCATTGTGTTCCCAAGAGAGAGTACTTTATGAACTACAAGTCTGGTGATTTTGGTAGTGTGAAGATGGGAAATCAGAGCTCAGCAAGCATTGTTGGGCTAGGTGATATTCGTGTGAAGACAAGTGTTGGGTGCGTGCTTACATTGAAGAATGTGCGCCATATTCCTGATCTACGCCTTAATTTGTTGTCTGCTAATGTTCTTGATTTAGAGGGTTTTCGACATACCTTTGGTGATGGTAAGTGGAAGTTGTCTAAGGGTTCGATGACAGTCGCTCGGGGTGAGTTGTGTTGCTCTTTGTACAAGACATATTTGAGTGTATGTTCTGGTGAGATTAATGCAGTGGAAGAGAAGAATTCTCCTAATTTGTGGCATCGAAGATTGGGACATATGAGTGACAAGGGATTAAAACTTTTAGCAGGTAAAACATTGATTCCTGTTGATAAAACTGTTTCTCTTGACCCTTGTGATCATTGTTTGGCAGGAAAGCAGCATAGAGCTTTCTTTTCCAGGAAGTCTCCTAGAAAGCAAGCCAAGTTGGAGTTAGTACACTCCGATGTTTGTGGTCCCATTGAAGTTGAATCTCTTGGTGGCAATAGATATTTTGTCACTTTCATTGATGATGCTACTCGAAGAACTTGGGTGTATATGTTGAAGACAAAATGCCAAGTGTTCGAGGTCTTCCAGAAATTTCATTCCATGGTAGAAAGGGAGACAGAAAGAAAGTTGAAGCGTCTTCGAACTGACAATGGTGGTGAGTACACTTCGAAAGAGTTCAAGTATTATTGCTCACAGCATGGCATAAGACATGAGAAGACAGAGCCTGGTACACCACAACACAATGGAGTTGCAGAAAGGATGAACAGAACCATTATGGAGAAAGTGAGATGTATGCTTAGAATGTCTGACCTTCCTAAGACATTCTGGGCTGAAGCAGTTCAGTGTGCCGTTTATTTGATCAACCGTTCTCCATCAGTTCCTCTTGGTTTTGACATTCCTGATAGAGCATGGAAAGGGTGTGATCCTTCATATTCACACTTGAGAGTCTTTGGATGCAAGGCATTCATGCATGTGCCGAAAGATCAAAGATCGAAGCTTGATTCCAAGACTAATCCATGTGTCTTTGTTGGCTATGGTGATGAAGAGTATGGTTTCAGACTATATGATCCTGAAAAAAAGAAGGTTGTGAGAAGTAGAGATGTAGTATTCTTTGAGCATGAGAAGGGTGCAGATCTTCTGAGTACAAGGTATTCTTCTACTTCAGAATTGTCTTTTGATACTACTGATGATGTTTCTTCTCCTACACCTGTAAATCAGCCTGCAAATGAGAATGTTGAGGAGAATCATGAAGATGTTGGTGAGGTACAACCTGATGGTGATGTACCAATTCATCATAATGATGATGGCGTTCATGAGGATGATGGTGTTGATCATGATGAGTCTTCATCAAATGAGGAAGAAGTACATGAAGAGGTTCATGAGCAGGGGGAGCAACCTACCCCTCAAGTTGTGGATACACATGTTCGAAGGTCAACCAGAGAGCACAAGCCTTCAACAAGGTATCCAAGCTCAGAGTTCATTCTACTCACCGAGGATGGAGAGCCAGAAAATTATCGAGAAGTGTTGTCTCTTGAAGAGAAAGATTTGTGGCTCGATGCAATGAAGGAAGAAATGGATTCCTTACAGAAGAATGAAACTTATGAGTTGGTGAAGCCTCCCAAGGGTAAGAAAGTCTTGAAAAACAGGTGGGTTTTCAAGAACAAGAAAGATGGTGAGAAGATTGTGAAGAGGAAAGCCAGATTGGTGGTCAAGGGATGTAACCAGAAAAAGGGCATTGACTTTGATGAGATCTTCTCTCCAGTTGTCAAAATGACTTCTATCAGAACTGTGCTAGGGTTAGCTGCAAGTCTTGATCTTGAGTTAGAACAGCTTGATGTTAAAACTGCCTTTTTACATGGTGACTTGCATGAAGAAATCTACATGGAGCAACCTGAAGGATTTGAGGAAAAGGGGAAAGAAAATCTTGTTTGCAAGTTAAAAAAGAGTCTTTATGGGCTTAAACAGGCACCAAGGCAGTGGTACCGAAAATTTGATTCGTTTATGACAAGTAATGGTTATAAGCGGACTTCTGCAGATCCTTGTGTGTACTTTAAGAGGTTCCCTGGTGGCAAGTTCATTATCCTTCTTTTGTATGTAGATGATATGCTGATAGTTGGACAAGATTCAGAGATGATTAGCAACTTGAAGAAAAACTTGTCCAAGTCATTTGACATGAAAGACTTGGGTCCCGCAAAGCAAATCTTAGGCATGGAGATTTCTCGTGATAGGAAAGCGGGAAAATTATGGCTATCACAAGAAAAGTATATTGAACGGGTTCTTGAAAGGTTCAATATGAAGCATGCCAAGCCTGTTAGTACACCACTTGCACCACATTTCAAGCTAAGCAAGAAAGCTTGTCCTACAACAGAGAAGGAGAAAGCAAGTATGTCTTCTATTCCATATTCTTCTGTTGTTGGTTCTTTGATGTATGCTATGGTTTGTACTAGGCCAGATATTGCACATTCTGTTGGATTAGTGAGTAGATACTTATCCAATCCGGGTAAGGCTCATTGGGAAGCAGTAAAGTGGATCTTCAGATACTTGCGGGGCACTTCCAAGTTAAGTTTGTGTTATGGAAGTGGCAAACCTTTACTTGAAGGATATACAGATGCAGACATGGCAGGTGATCTTGATAACAGAAAGTCTACCTCAGGTTATGTGTTTACTTTTTCAGGGGGAGCCATCTCATGGCAATCCAAGCTACAAAAATGTGTAGCATTGTCAACAACTGAGGCAGAGTATATTGCAGCTGTGGAAGCTGGCAAAGAGATGCTATGGCTTAAAAGGTTCCTTCGTGAGTTGGGTTTGAAGCAAGGAGAATATGTAGTGCTTTGTGATAGTCAAAGTGCTATGGATTTGAGTAAGAATGCAATGTACCATTCTCGTACCAAGCATATTGATGTTCGATATCATTGGTTACGAGATGTGATTGAAGAAAGGCATTTGAAACTGAAGAAAGTCCACACCGACAAGAATGGTGCAGATATGTTGACTAAGATGGTTCCCGGAAGCAAGCTTGATGTTTGTAGCAAGCTTGTGGGAATGAGCTTCAAGTGATGCTTGAAGCGTGTTGGTCTTCCCCGTGTTGGGCTGGAGGGGGAGATTGTTATGGGTCCAGCCCAATTTGTGGTAAAATGTATTTTGTATTTGGCCCATTTTACTTGGTCAAATTTTATTACATTTTGCTAGTTTGTAGTAAGTCTTTTTGGGATTATTTTTGGTGGCTTTCTTAGAAAGCTTTGGGGTAAAATTTTTGTGAGATTAGGGCAGCAGCCAAGTGAAGTGAGGAGTGGAATTCATTCACAAAAAATGAGAACACACAAAAGAGAGAGAAAGTGAGTATTTCATTTTCGGATTTTTCTGGACAGCCTTTAGAGATTTGTTCGTTGCCGGAAATTCAACCGTTGGATCATCCTCAAATTTTGACAGCTTGTTTCTGACATCAAGGGCTTCATTTTGGACGGTGGAGATCGCCTTTTGAGCTCTAGTTTGGTCAGAATCGTCCTTGGACAGAAGCACTGTTTTTGGGTGATTTCTACTCCTCTTGTTCTCTAATTTTTCATCTCTTATTGTTTGTTGTTGTTGATGGGTGTATAAACCTTTTGTAGACTGATTTGGGTTTATTTTACCCTCAATTATCAATAAGAGAAGTTAGGGTGGACTCCTTAACGGTCCCGTGGTTTTTTATCCTTCACATCGAAGGGGTTTTCCACGTAAAAGTCTCGAGTGTTGATTATTATCTTTTCTTCCTATTATTGTTGGTGCTATTGTTATTTTGCTACTGCATTATTGCTGGTTGTGTGTGTGGTTATTTGGTTGTGAAATAATTTGGGTTGATTTGTTTGAATTATTGGTTGATTGTCTTGAGTTGGTGATTTTGTGAGAGTCGTAGTGACCTCTTCCGATCCCTACAGCGAGAATATTAGAAATGGTGTTCCAAACTTCTAATCTATCAATAGTTTGGGGAGCTCCATACACAAACATGATATGTTTTATTTCATTACCCATCACCAATTTACAAAGGATAACATTTTGAGAAACAAACTCGGGAATCAACTAAAAAGGAGAAAACCAAAATACAAACAAACCACCACTAAGGCCTACCGCGTCTATCTCGCAACTACCCAAAAAAGAAATAGACGCTAGTTTATGTACAATACTATCTACAAGAAGCAAGGTTTCCATTAGAAAAACTACATCTAAGCCGAAAGAGCGGATTAGAGACAAAATATACGGAATTTTAGGGGAGTCCACTTGACCCAATCCCCTATAATTCCAAGCTGCTACTTTCATCCCAGAGTGGGTCGTCTAGTCCGGGAGACCACCGAGCCCTCAGAGGGAGTAGAATCTGAACCTGAAGCCGAGCCGCCCTTACGCTTCTTGTAAGTGAGTAAACGTGGAAAATAACTTGTATCACGGGCCTGTTTACCCTGCAGAATAGAAACTGGATGAGCTGAAGGAGAAATAGTACCACCCGATCTCTTTGCCGGACATTTATTAGCCACCCAATTCTAAACCCGAGAACTATTTTTTGCGGGTTTACGAACTGAAGGAGATGACCTCCGTGAACTTGCAATGTGAGAAGACGAATCAGAACCGATCTCCGATGAAACAGGAACCGGGACATGATTTGATTGAGGAGAGAGAGGAGGTGAGCAATCCATAAGTATAGCTTCGGCTTCTTCGTTCTGATGTGAAGAAACGATCGGTGAGATGCTTTGTTGTATAGCATTAGAGGAAACAGGGGAGAGAAATTCAAAAGCTTCCATAGATGAGTCAGCTGCGGCGGACTCTTCAAAGACATCAGTTGGAAAAGACGCCGACAGAGAAGGAACTGGAGAGGAACCACCACCTTGAGTAGCCCAGTTACTTGGGCCTGCTCTAAAAGGGTTTGCAAAGGCGGGTCCATTAGGGCCCATAGGAGGTGGAGAGAAACCAGGTAAAGATGTTAAGCTTAAGGGGACCTCACGATCCATGAAAGACGGAGTGAACAAATCACTTGGTCTAAAGTGAAAATTCGGAGCTGCACAATTGGGCCTTCCCAGCCCAGAATGAAAATGAGTGCCATATTGATTAAAAGGCACGTGAGTTGGAGATTGAGCTTGAGAGGAAATTATAGTAGCATCCAAGGCCACTCATGAAATTTACGGCCCATAGAGGAGTGATCTGACCCATTAGAAGAAGCCTAAGGTGGCCTTGTTGAGTTTCTAGCTAAACCATTTGCAGAAGAGGACAAACCTGACCGCCTAACTTGCCTCAAATTACCTTCTAGATCACATGTGGGCTGCCCACCACGTGTATGTTCTAAATCCCAGCTGCCAACATACCGCCACGCGTCCCCTCCCCTGCTTGCATAGGTGACACGTGGGCCCCTTCTAGCTTCATGATTAGGGACCTCTAATTGCTCCCTAATGGCTCTGTTAATTCCTAAATCCCGCCGGAGCACCTCATCCGTGCTACAACGATAAACACCTTCCGTCGGAGGGGGAAAAAGACCCGAGATTGTAGATAAAGGACGGTGACGGCCCGGAGGAGTCGAAGAACTGTGATGGGACTCCGAAGAAGGATATGGGAAGCCGGAACCAAAAGTATCATAATCAGTAGGATGAGAATCTGTCGAGAATTCCGACGGGTCTTCTTCATCGTGAAATCCAAACCGAAGTTCGGTTGTCCAAACTGATGGAGTGGGTATAATACCCCAGAGAGCCTTCGAATATAAACTTGTATCTGTTGGACTAACACGGGATTTTATCCCGTCTGACCGGAGAAGTGTCCCGTGCCACGTCACCCCCTATAAAAAAAAATTATTTTTTTTTGCCGTGAAACGGGAATTTATCCCGTCTGACGAGAGAAGTGTCCCGTGCCACGAAAAAAAAAAATTATTTTTTTTTTGCCATGACACGGAAATTTATCCCGTCTAACGGGAGAAGTGTCCCGTGCCACGTCACCCCCTATAAAAAAAAATCCCGTGCCACGTCAGCATCTACCGTGGCACGGGAATGGCTGCCGCGCCACGAGAAACCCTACCGTGTCACGGAAAATTTCCACCGTGACACGGTGGAATTTTCAAAAAAAAAAAGCGTCAGTCAAGTCTTCCATGTTAATTTGGTCCTCGCGTCAGTCATTTTGGTTATTGTTCACATGTCTAGCCATATGATCATACCACGAGTCTTATAACATCACTTAGTCACTCACGAGTCAAGTATAGTCCACACACTTTCTTTATGTTCCGACTCGAGTCGTGCACCAGGTCGTTTATGATCGTATATTAGGTTCATGCACCCTTTTTTCGTCATAATAAAAAAATGAGTGGATTTTTCTCACCTGTTTTCAAATGTCTATTTTTTCCTTCCTTTCCTATCTTGAGCAATGAGTCAAACAATTAAGTGAATTGTTTTATTTCAAATACTTGTTCAAGGAACAGAGATAGATCAATACGGTTCGAGCCATTACCGCAACAATCTCTCAGATCTAATAGGCGTTCAAAGAGAACTTTGGCATCTCCGTTACTCATCACCTTTCAATGGCCACTAAAGAAGACATTGAGAACGTCAACAAATCCATTGAGGCACTGTCTTCCATGATGCAAACCCTTACCACTAGGGTCACTACCATGGAACAAAATAAGGTCACTGTTTCCACCCTTGACAAACTGAAGGAACAAATGAGTAAGATTTCTAAGGATTTCACTTATGTGGAACGACCTCCCACTCCTTTGAATGTGAAGGACAGACTCCCTGAAAAGTTCTCCACTGCTGATATTCCAAAGTTCAAGCCTACTGACAATCCAATATTCTATTTGAAGGCGTTCTCTGCAACCATGGCTCTTAAGGGATTGGACGTAACACTCTTCCCTACGGTGTTCCCTCTCTCCTTAGAACATGCTTGCCAACAATGGTTCTATTCCCTAAATGCCAAGCGTACTGCGACTTGGCAAGATGTCACCGACAGTTTCATGACTCGTTACAAGTGTAACATTCAAACTAAAACTTTTGAACGTGAAATCTCCATTCTCAAACAGAAAGAGAATGAAGGCTTCACCGCTTACCTGAACAGGTGGAGGGAAACAGCTTCACTCTTGGTAGATCCTCCTAAAGAAAGAGAGATGGTTCGCCTCTTTATTAGAAATCTGACTCATAAATATAGAGAACATCTCAAATTTCTTCCACTGAACACTTTCGAAGCTGTATATGACATCGGCATCAATATCGAGGATGAGCTAATAAAGACTGCTGGTAGTAACAATAATAACACTTGGAAAAACAAGAAGAACGACCATTTTTCTTCTTCGTCTTCTCAGCACGAAAATACTACCAACAATATAAGCCAAGTTGATCTCAACGAAGTGTTAGCTCTTGATACTCCATTGCCCAAGAAGAAAAGAATTTACACTCCTTTAGGAATGAGTTATGATGCGGCCTTTGATCGCCTTTACAGTCAAGGCTTGATCACACCTATTGGGCCATTTCCAGAGCCAAAACCTGAAGAAAGGAGTGCCAAATGGAATCCCAATGCCTATTGCAAGTACCATCAAGGAAGGGGCCACACTACGGAGCAATGTTGGAATTTGAAGGACGTCATTCAAGATTTGATGGATGCAAATAAACTTCCTGTCCCTCCAGGCGGCAAGAAGTAATGGATACAAGGCACACAGATCCTTCGTGCAAGATTTCATGTTTTTTTTTCTTTTGTTTCAACCCTCTCCCCAATAAGTCTAGCATAGGTTCCCGTTATCCATGTGTCTATGTGTCACATTTCTTACCTTCTTCATAAATGAGCATCTCTTTCTTACATTCGATCATGTGATTAGCAAAAAAAAAAAAAAAAAAAAAAATTGCCGAACTAAACACAAGGTACACCAATGATTTGAGGCACCTTTGCAACCCTGTCATTCCCCATTAACCACTCAATCACATATCCAGTTCTTCATCAACCACTTTGAGCCTCGCCTAACGTTTGGCCTTCATTTCTTCAACCCACATTCACTCAACCCTGGGATTTGAAGATGTGTAATTGTATAACATTCAAAAAGCAAGTAAAAAAAAAAGTAGCAAAGAAAAAAATAAAACAATGTCTAAAGGCAAGTGTTCCAATGTCTTTGATATTAACACGTCTCAAATTGCGTCTCTCATCGAGTGCTCGGTACCGTGCTTGAGAAACATGAATGCTAAGTGAGTGATGGACCGCATGATCTGAGATTGCCTACATTGATTCACAAGAATAAAAAAAAAAGAAAAGAAGAAAAACATATATATTGAAAATAAACTTGCGAAATTCAAAATTTTCAAATTCAAAAATTACACATCTTGGGGATTCTCTCGGGTCTTGAGCCTTTTATCCCTTTCTTCCTTAAACCATCAACTTAACCACATTACAACCCTTGAAAGACCTCTTTGAGGTGTACATACACTTGTGCAAAGTTCGGTTAGAGCTACGTTCGGCTTGATTCCTAACGGATACGTAGGTAACCTCACATTGAGGTGCGGCCACATTCATATTCATATTCATGCATGATCGAGTCAAAGAATATCCAATGCTTATCCCTACCCATTTAGAGCTAGACTTGGGGGCTTGAACCCAAATCACATTAGCTTACCCAGCCTGAAGAGTCATCATCTTTAACTCTTCTCACATCTTTTTCCATCGCTATAACCCTTACAGCCAGCCTTAGTATCACATTCACACACTTCACTCACACATCCATATCCATATCAATCATCCTTCCCTTTAAGAGCCCTTTATCATGAAATCTTTTTTCAAAACTGTGCATGCTTCATCATATTTAAAGACAACATTCAGTAGAAGAAACAGTGCATACTTGCTTAGCTTCCTGACCTGAGCAATGTTCATTGTTTCTCATAAGAAACATTTATATGTCAATGATTTTTAATCATACAAAGCATATCTTGCTTAGCTCCTTGACCTAAGAAACGTTCATTATGAAATAATCACTATACGTGCTTAGCTTCCAGACCTAAGTGACGTTCAAAATCGCTTCTTTACACCATATATGATGCTTATCTCCATGACTTAAGTTCATTCATCTATCGTGTCACATGATGTAATTGTATGCTTAGCTTCCTGACCTGAGCAATGTTCATAGTTTCACATAATGTGCTAAGAAACATTTATATGTCAATGATTTTTAATCATACAAAGCAAATCGTGCTTAGCTTCTTGACCTAAGCAACGTTCATTATGCAATAATCACTATACGTGCTTAGCTTCCAGACCTAAGTGACGTTCAAAATCGCTTCTTTACACCATATATGATGCTTAGCTCCATGACTTAAGTTCATTCATCTATCGTGTCACATGATGTAATTATCCTTAGCCTCCTGAACATGCATCATGCATACATTATTTTCAGGACAAACAATTCAATCCATACGAATCATTTCGTCTTGCTCAAGGAGGAAGTTCAAAATTTTGGGGAAGTTCAAAAAACTTTTTCCAAGTTTTCATCGAAGGAAGTTCGAAAATAAAAGTTCAGTTTTCACATCTTTCTTTTTCGGGAGAAAGTCGGTACCCTCCACTCATGACAAAAATTGACGGAATATTTTTGCTTTTGCATCTTTGTTTGCTTGTGTCGGCACACACACGTATACACACACACACACACTCACAAGTCATATACATGTCATGTCACATCAAGTCAAACTTGGTAAAGTTAGTGGTCAAGTCAATTATGGTATGTACGAGTCCATTGGAAAATTTATTTTTGCAGGTCTTATCTAAAGCCCACGTCCGGGGACAAGCGGACCAGCTACAGCCCACGTCCGGGGACAAGCGGACCCTCTACATCCCACGTCCGGGGACAAGCGGACCCTCTACATCCCACGTCCGGGGACAAGCGGA